>NC_051443.1:18768442-18843125 GCF_001649575.2 Kryptolebias marmoratus
GAAATTAATTATTTAAAAATCATACATTGTATTTTTCTGGATTTTTGTTTTAGATTCCATCACTCACAGTTGAAGAGTACCTATGATAAAAATTACAGTCATCTACAAGCTTTGCAAGTGGGAAAACCTGAAAAATCAACAGTGTATCAAATACTTGTTCTCCCCACTGTATATAGAAATTAAACAGGACCTCTGTAGGGTAAAAAACACCAATACATGTCAGGGAGTTTTATTTATTAGTAAATATTTACATAAGATTTGAAAGATATGATATGATATGAAAGAAAGTGTCTGCTGGAAGACAAGTTCTGACTCTAGAAGCTCTTACCCCCAGCTGAGAAATAGCCCAGCACATAATGACCCCCAATCCAAATAAAACAAGAATGTTTGGAAAAATGAAAGACTTTACAAATATAACCTGTTAAAGAGTCACTTTTATAAGCAGAGAAAAGAGGTTACAGAGAGTAGGATCACTTTATTTGCCCTCTATGACTTTAAGCCAATTATTTCAGTAAGATTTGGTTTTGTTGAAATCTACAATTTGAAGAAACTTCAGCATGTCTTGATCCCTGTGCTGCATCGTTGTTTACCTGTAGCAGCCACCAGCTTCTTCGGCTTCTTCGCCGGGCTCATCACCAGGGTCACCCTCCTCTGGTCTGTCTGCGGCTTGGCTGTCGAAGTTGTTGTGGGCGTTACCGCTGCTCTGGTCCAGCCAGTCAGAGACGTGTTTGAGGGCGCACTCGACTGTGGATACCAGTGTCTGAACGGCCTCCAGCTCCTGCGAGGAGGGGTAGATGGTGGAGTGCTTCGCCATGACGTGGCGGTCATCGTTGCTAAAGGAACGAAAGGACCTCTGGAAGGGAGAATGATTAAAACCAGTTACAAATCACATTCGGCATATTCTGATTACATTTCACAGCTTTAAGACGCAAGATAGGAGTCCTATTAAATGAGCACCACCCAAGGGAGGTTTCCAACAAAAGATTTTGTTTTATTCAGTTTTAATTAATTTAATTATGGCTTTGAACTCCCTGCTTGATGAGCAGTAATTGTTTCTATTAAAAAAAAAAATAGTAATGCAACAATTATACAGAAAAAAAGTGTGTGTCACTTTGTGCATGCAGGAGTGTACATTTTTACCTGCTGAGGCAGAATATATCTCTTTTATGGATAATAAATCTACAACAGCTCACTCGCTCAGACATACACATGTAGGCACAGCTATCAGGAATCCGTCCCACCACCATATCCTCTCCGCCTGTCCTAATTCAATCAGACACTTTGGCCTTGGGAATTCATGTCAGCTCTTCAGTCTTTCTAATGTGCCCTCCTTCCTTCTCTCTAGGAGGTTTATGAGGAAAAACCATCGGAGAAGGACACCAGGTGTGAAGCGTCAAATGGGGGTAGCACAGGGGGAGAGTAAATGACTGAAAATAGAAGGACGTTGCCAAAGGAAACAAGAGGGAACAGATAACACCAGAGGATGGTTATCGGGATAACAGAGTCTTTAGAAACAGATAAGGGCAAAAATGGTTGTGTGGGTGAAGGCTGAATTCAAAGATAGATGGAAAAAGTGGAAGGATAAAGAAGTGAAGCAGCTGGAACTGTGGCTTTTGTGATTTGCATCCTGCAGTAAATAAAGGCCAGATGGGACCATGTTTTTATGGATTCATATGAAAAGACGTGGGAAACTGTGTGTCTGTTGTCTACATTGTTTCATGTGCTTAAATTGAAAACACATTAACTAGAAATTTTATTTTTTGGTCTAAACATTAGATACCAATAGATCCAATTTATTCCATCAGAACTTCCTGAAGAGTTCATTGCAAAGGAGTAAAAAACACACAAATAAAATCTCTAGGAAAAGCATATTAATTACAGAAGCAACATTAGTAATCAATGTTCTCATAACTCAATATTTCATTTAAATCCTTCATGGAAAATGCTGGAGCAGCATTACTTTAGTTGTGCTCACAGCTTATATCGCCTCTTATTTAGGGCCATATGATTTCTGCAGTGCAGAAATTGTGAACAGAACTGTGGATTGAGATTTATTTACCGCCGAATGACAATTTGTTAACAGGTGTGGTTTTATGACTGAACTGCTTTAGGTGAAGTTTTGCCAGAATATGATTATTGTCTCAGTCAAAGCCTGTTAACCCAGTGTTAATGCAGCTGATAACTGCTCAGCTGAACTATCGGTAAAAAAATAAACCTGTCACCAAAACACCAAATGAAGAGTCTGCAGCGTCCTGATCATCATCATCATCATCAGTGAGACAAAAGGGACAAAATTACAAAACAATAGTTGAAAACAACAAATAATAAACAAAAACAAAGTAATAACTATGTAATGTTGTACTATTTAAGTTCATATGTCAAGCACTTATATTTTAGAAAATGAAACATGAAATGCACATGTGAGCAATTTTATTTGTTAAAAAAACAAAACATGGAAACCTTTTCTTTATTTATTAATAACTCAGGCTAATATTTAAGCACTTTACTAAATCCTTGAATGTTCTATTAAACTGAAATTATTTTTTGCTGTACTTTTGTTAAAATTTGTTAGTGCTAATAAAACTTTGGGCATTTTACTACAGAAATGTTGAAATTTTACTAACGCACCATGAAATAAAACACTTTTTAGGTGAAAAAATATAGTTACATCGCAAAAAAAATTAAAAAAAAAAGGATTTTGGGGAAAAATATAAAATAAAATGCATTTTATAGGCCTGTAGTTACTATGTGAATGATATTTCAGTCACCATACAATTTCCTATCAAAAACAGTTTGAAGTCACAGCACTTTTTTATAAACATCTTCAAGTTTTCTTGCTCACTGTATTGATCTTGATAGTTTTATTTCTCTTTCTTTGCTTATTTTTTATATAACTAATAAATAGGAAAATATCATGCAGGGTTAAAACCAAAACAATTGAGAATGCCTGCTATATCTCTGAAGATTTAGCAGATGTTATCAAATTATCCTGCTGAGTTTGAGGCGAACTATTAAATGCGAGGATGGTGTTCCCGCCAAGTTGTAAAGCATACCTGCTTATCTCAAAAATCCACATTTCCCTTTGTTCACTACTACACTCACACACCTATAATGATAGGCAGCCTCACACCCGTGATCATAACCAACACACAAATAAATACAAAGAGGAGAGATGCCCTTTTCAGAGTGGAGATTGAGCACTATTATCCATCTACTTAAAATCTGAAGGCCACCTGTGCATACACGCACACGCACACACACACAGTCCTGTTTGTATTGGTTTAAATAAAACCACAATGTCTTACAATCAGTTTCTGGACACGATCCTACCTCATTCTTGTAACTTTTTGTTAACCCTTTACTTTAAGTCCTCATCATAAAGTCGGTATCTCACTCAGCTGCAACAGCTGGTAACTAGTTGGCGAATGGCATTTGTGAGGGAGTCTCCAACATGTCTTAAAACCTTGGCGAGGGTTCTCAATTTCTTCGCTTGAGTTACAGAGGTTTACCATATTGTTGTTTGTGTTTTGAACAAGTTCAAAAATTATTTGCACAACAAATTCCCTCTCGTCTTGGGTGTCTCAAACCAGTCTAAATTTTGTTGCGGTTGTCTCAAACCCGTCTCAGGAGAACTGGAGCTGTATTTTGACACCTGCACAGGAGTTTTCCTCCGACAGAAAACATGTCCAAGTCCAAAAACCACACCAATGCTAGAAAATCCTAATCTGCCTTTTTTTCATTTTAAAAGTGCACTCCAGTAAATTAAATCATAAACTTGGGGGCGGCTTCCAAGGTGGGTACAAAGTGGGCTGAGGCGGGTACAACGTGGGCAACAAAATAACGTGAACAGCCTAGAACGCACTTTGTCAAGCCATGTTCACATAAATAAGCAGGGTTTTTCAAAAACTGGCTGGGTAAAACAGCTGCACTGTTTACTTGCTGCTTAGTCACAAACACTCAGAATTCAGTGAGACTGCAACTGAAAATTTGCCTATTTTCTCGCAATTTTGAGGCGTCATTTAGACTTCAACAGCCTTAGTCTAGTGATATATTACCCTAAAGCCCAAACCACGAATGAAAGCAAGTTCATTTGACAAAGTAAACAGATTTATATCCACAGAACATGAGAAATGTTAGCACAGACATGCATATACATAATACACACTCAGTCCTGATACTAATTGAACTGGTGACATTCTCTTTCACTAAAGTGATTGAAATAAAGTCATTACCAACGTGAAGAACAAGCCCTGCACAATAATTGCAGCCTCGGAGTCTGTGCAGCTCTGGATGTTGTGTCAAAGGAACACTTGGCAAAGTCACACACTTCATTCCCACTGAGGCTCAACTGTGATTCTCCAACACCTTGTAGAGGCTAACCAGAGGGATTCGGGCTGAATTTAGATACCCTAAAAGGTACACTGGCATCAAAATCTGTGACAGGTTTTATCGTGTATTAACTCTGATCCCCAAGACAAGTGCGATCTTGTTTGACCTTCTCAGGTGTCTGAAAATCCTGCTTTCAATTGATTTTCAATAATCTTTTCAGATTCCTGTCAAAAAAACATAAAATTACCTTTCTTTTGAAAAAAACAAAAAAAAGAGGTTCAGGCTAAATGAAACGCTGAAAGAATTAACTGAAGACAATTTTGCTTCCGTCCTAAAAACTATAACAATACAATTTTAAACTGTGGGTGGACCCTCTGTGTACTTACAATACCCTGTTTATCTTGTACTTGTGTGTCTTCTCAAAGCTGTGTTTAACAGAGCGGTGGCTGCAAATTTTATGAGCTGTTGCTAATGGGAGCTTCTGCAACCATAAACCACACTGCGAGGAGGCAGAGTGCCTACGAATCCATGTATGAAAGCCTGCACTGACCGTGGGGGAGCGTCGCTGCCCAGCTGCTCCGATAACCATGTAAATCAGCTCAGTTAAGTGGGACTCACTGACAGGAATCGACCCTCTGAGCCAGTGTGTGCCAAGATAACACTGCAGACATTTAGACAAGTCACATAATAAGTAAGTTACTGCAGCCAAGACAAGACATGGAGCAGAATACTGCAGGTTCACAACTCAATTCAGGAATTCAGTGCTATATTAGGTTAATGACTTCTCTGTTTGTCGATGCACACGACTTAAAAGTCACTTACACAATACGCTGTTTGTTCTCTATAAGTGTGTGAGTTTATGAATGAGAGAAAATACAGTCAAATCATGCATAATGAATAAATCGCAGTGACTGTGTTTGTAACAAAGTCAAGCATCAAAATAAGGCTGAATTCAATTTCAGCTGAACTGCAAAAGCAAAAAATTGACATTCGACATGTTGCAGAGATAGTATTTTTTTCTGTATTTGTTTTATTATTACAGCATCTGACTGTGAAATGTTGTTACAATAAAATTAGATAAACAGTGTATAATTTAACAATCTAAAAAAAAATCTTAAACAAATATATTGAGCAAAAGTTGACTTCAAAAGTTAATCAGTTGTAGGTGTACATCCAATGATTACTTTGAGTTTCATTAAAATCTGTCTACTAGGTCATGAAACAAAACAAACAAACACACATGCATGCAACACATACACAGGCATGGGCTAAAACATTATTGCTTTTTGCCTTTGGCAGCAGGTAACAATGATATACCTTGTAAACTACACGTAAAACTTTATTTCAAACTCATCTTCTGTATTTGTTACGGACTTTTACCAAGCCAGATTTCTTTTAAACAATTTCTGACACTATTACTGTCAACTCAGACATTATTCAATACACTACTGAGTAAAATGTTACTATTTAAGAACGAGCAAAAATATAAAACTACTGCAAAACTAGAATTAATACTTAATATCCCTTAAGGGACAGTACAGCACAAAAGCAACAGTGTTAATTACATTATTAGTTGACATATTCACTTCAAAAAGTAACTTTCTACTAGTACTACTATTTTTGGTTACATCTGTTTTCATCTGCCAATTTAAAAAAAAAAAAAAAAAAAAAAGAGTAAAGCCTATTTTAAACAAATGGCAAACTGTATGTGTATGTGTGTGTGTGTGTGTGTGTGTGTGTGTGTGTGTGCACAGCTACCTTCATGTGTCACTGCTGCATGGTGCTTTTAGAGCACACACTTACCAATTACACTCCATTTCATGCTCCACTGAAACCTACCAGCTGGCAGGCCCATGTTACATAACCATGTTACACAGCATTTACAACTCTTACGGCACACGGCACACTAATGTTCACACACACACACATACACACTCACAAAACACAAACACATCATGGAAAAAATGCAACTAATTTAACACACAAACCATGCATGACAATTACAGATAAAAATGGGTACCCTTGACAATATGTGCACCCTTTTGAATTACTAATAAATAATGCAGCTATTAATTATGCTGTAAACATTTAATAAACCATTAATAAGCAGTTGGAGAGAATCAAAAATGAAAAGGACAATACTGACTCATTTTTCACCAAATAGTGAGCCAACATTTGTCCTCTCGTTCTCACTGTTTACCTGTATTCTTTCTGATTTAGTTTTAAATATGAAACATTTGACAGTAATTTTCCTGCATACAATCCCTACCAGCATTTCTAGATACAAAGTAGTTACAAAGTTATGGCATATATACTTACTTTTTTTAAATTAAGCAGAGCAACGAAGTAAAAACATTTATCTGGATGAATAAATGCACAGGACTTCATCTTGACAAATAATGAGCCTTTAGTGTATAAACAGTTTTGTAACGCTTATTATTACTTTATGTAGTCTTTACAACCTATTTATAAAGCACTGATTTCCTGATTTTATAAAACATTCATTTATAAAAGGCGCCCTAATTGTAAAACGGAACTGAAAAGTGTAAAAAACGTGCACAACCTGTATTTTTATACCCATATTCATCACTTCCACTCAACCCAGATCTGTCCTTAAAGCCCTGCAGTAAAACTACACAAGTTCAAGGTGTCTTGACCAGAGTCACACACTGTTTCACTTTAAATTGACCAGATTATGAGGACTTTTCTCTCCTTTTCTGCCTGTCTCCTCCCATCTCCTCCCGTCTCCTCCTGTCGCTCTGTGGCCATCTGCTATAAATTACATGACCCAATGCCAAGGACAAGACTTACTGGAGAGCAATATCCGCCGTGATTGGAAGGATATTCCTAACAATGTGTTTGCCAGAGACGTTTTTGATGCCTATTATTTCTGAGCACCATTTAGAAATATCTTACTGCGTGTGTGTACGTTTCGACAATGAGCAACACAAAATGTCCATTTACTTTTCACAAGTTCAAAATGCTAGCATTAAGCTTTCACTCGAGACGTTGTGCAGACAGAATATGAAATTGTGAGAGAGAAGATGTGGAAAAAGCCTCTAAAGGAAAATAAATAAAATGTGTCAAAACTTAAAGATAAAAGGTATATATATATGAAAAGAGCTAAGTTTTATTATTTTTAGCTAGCTGCAGTTGAAACAAAGATGTGTTTGTTCAAACCCTGACAAACCAAGAAACAACAACTCCTCACCTATAAATAAACTATTTCTGAAGAGTTGTTTGAAAAGAAAGACACACCTCTCTATAACACAAAAAGAAATCGTTTAGAGTTTAGAAAGAAAAAAAAACAAAAAACTTCAAAACCTTGTCTCAAAATAGGCCGAGAGATAGGACAAGCAACACTAAAAAGAACAACTCAGTGCCTTCTCTGCAGCATCCAGCAGCCTCAGGAGAATTGCATTAAAAATTTATCTTGTGATTTATCTGCACTCTGCTTGGCAGGCCAGTCCCCCCACACTCCACCATCCTGTCTTATTGTGCACTCCCTTCCTAGCTGTCTTTCAAATTACCACACATGCACGCCGTCACACACAGATACGCATGATAGCTGGGTACACACACATCATAGTATATAAACAAAACCACCCTCGTGGGTGCATCAAAATAGCAGAGGCCCTGTCTGTATCAAGCCTATCAACCATCCTAAAAGCATGTGAGAAAGCTACAAACCCATAAAACGGGAAGTGTGAAGAGCATGCCATCAAAATTCCCAGACTGTCTGGTTTCAACAAGTATTATGTTCATCTAAAGTCTGCTGTTATCAGTCAAGCTTATTAAACCAGCTTCCAAAACAACAGTATGCAGCCTAATTTGTACTAAAAGACAGTATTTCTCTGTATGTGTGTATATGTGTGTGTGTGCTTTGCTTCTGGTAAAGCATCATGATGGTTTATTGGCCACCCATAAAATTTTATGACCTTGCTGCTAAAAGGAGGTGACTTGACTTTGCCTGGGTTTTGGCAAACTTCAACAGTGTTCAGAAGTGAACTTTCTACATAAGGAAGGATATACCAAAGTATAAATAAAATACCAGTATAAACAGAATTGAATAAACATTAAAAAATAACATGCAAGATTTCACTGCAATTAAACCTCTTCCCAAAAGAGTTGGGGTGTTCATAAATGCATTACACAAAATGCAAACATTTCTACCAGATTTTTTTTTTTTTTAGGTAAGCCTAATTTATATTCAAAAACAAATTAATTTATTTCAGTTTGATGCCAACATCAAGACAGTACACTAAAGAAAACTAGATTCCCTATATTTAAGCAAGTACTTGTAACGTGTACACAGTAAGTGTAAACAACAAAAAAAAATTAACAGTTTTTGTTTTGACTTCTCCAACTAGTGCTTAACAGTAAAAATTCTGCATATGCCTAAATTATCCAACCCCCTACTTCATCCTACATAAAAAAAAAAAAAATTGACTTGTTTAAATAAACAGTAAATGATGTTTTGTCCATAAATAGGAATAGTTGAGAACAGCATACTAGGCAGATCAGATAGTGGAAAATGTTCTGTTACAACTACTAAACAGTGATGATAACAATGAATTATGCTAAGGGAGGAACAAGGCAGTGATGTTATTTTCAGATGCTCAGGCAGAGATGGATTAAAAACCATATTTTCTCTACTGGAGATGATTGTATTGGCAAAAAAACATTTTAACCTAATTTGTTTCTGCATCCATATCAATGCAATTAAAGAAATGCATATTGATCTTAATTTAGCAATCAATGTAAAAGTCTTTGTAAAAGACAGTGCAAGACACTTTTTCAGTTTTGTTGGAAAAGTCTTGCTGACATGAATTTGAAACGATCTAACATGACTTTAAAATATACTACTTTTAGATAAATGTTAAATAGAAAGGATATACAATTTTAAAAATCAATTTTAACAGATTTTTAAGTTTTGTTTTTCAATGTAGGGAAAGACCAGAAGTACTAAAGAACAAAAACCTAGGACTTGAACCAAAGACACGACCCATGGGGCCTCCACTCGTCCAGGTGAGAAACTCATTAAGCATTTTTTCTTAATCATTAATACAAAACATCACAATTCTTTGTTTGTTTTATTGTGCTTCATAAAACATTTAGAAAAACACTATAAACATGAATATGATATTAAACTGTGTTAAAAGAGACAAAATCACACTGATTCGCTTATTTTTGATACTATGAACAAGGATGCAGCTCTGCAACAAACTATGGTTTGAAAAGTGAGCACTTACGTAGGCGGATGAAGACACAGACTAAAGTATGAACATGTGCAGTCTTTAAATGCTTAAAGGAATATTAATGGGAGAAAAAAAAGCCGTTTACATTGTTGTCTGGTTTGCATTTTGACACCTTTGAAAAGGTCAGCATTTGCTGCATAACCCCTAAGTCAGGATTAATCACCGTACTGAGTTTGCACCACGGGCATGCTCTGGTCTCATTACCCTTGGTTATTTATGAGCTCAGCTATGTTTCCCCTTTTGTGCAACGTCCAACCTCAGCACCTTCAGCAACATCTTGTTTTCTTTCATACATGCATTTTTCTCTTCTCCTTTAGTCCTCATTCCTCCATCCATCCCAACAAATGCCTTTCCACTCTCTCACTTTTTGGACCCATTTTCCTCCGCCCTCCTCTTGTTCCGGTTTTTAATAATTCATCTTCTGCTCAGCTTTCCCGCCCCCTGAGGGAAGCAGATCCCACTGTCACAGGCCACGACCATTAATCAATCTCTTGTTTCACACGTTCTCCCTCTCTCAGCTCTTCACCTTCCCACTTCACCACTTTGCGCTTCTCTTTTTTGCTTTCATCATCCTTTTTACACACAATTCTGTCCATCATTTAGGTTTTTATGGTCTTATCTGCTCCCTCCTGTCATTCTCTCCCTCCACAAACTCTTTGATCCTCTGAACCATTCTCTCTTCATCACACAGTAACTCTTTTTTGAATAGCATGTTCTCCTTCCTACTGTAGAAGCCCTCTGTTGCTTTTACTGACATGATAAATAATAAACCAACTTAAATTATCATTCATTCAATGTTTCAGCAAGTGACTGTAAACCTGCAGATAAACGCAGATAAAGAATCATACACTCTTGGTTGTTTAACAAAATTCAAGAGAAAATTTGCAAAACAGTGCATTAAGTACACCCAACACAGTGTCCCAAGAAATACTGTAGGAACACATTGATAAGTCTGACTTTATTAAACCATCCTTCTTTTAATCACTGCTCTTATTTTCCCTTTTACAGTTTAAGTTTCCCAACTTCCTGTCTCTTCTATTTTCCTCTCTTCTCCTCCTGCTGTGCTTCCCTTGATGTATAGGTTTTCATCTCCTATCGACCCTGAACAAGCTCTTATCATACATCTGTTTCTCAGTCCAAGATGCACACTATCTGCTGTCATGTGTATAACAACTTATCAGATTGAGCTTCTCGGCACCTCTAGTCTGAAGGAGTCATTTCGCCACAGTGGATAATCCACTGGAGCGCACCCACACACAAACCTCCAGTACCTATACAACAAGACCGAATGTATTACCATGCCTGCAGGAGGAAGGGGGTCACTTGTGTCCTTCCTGCTTGACGCCCACTTCTGGAGTCCGCGGGCGCGTGGTGGGGTGCAGAAGAAAGGTTACTCGTCAGGATGTTGATGGCGGCCCGCTTCTGCTCCTCATGTGCTCTTCTCTCACTCTGGCTGCTCCACAAATGTTGTTTTCTTACGAAGAGGAAAACAGAGAAACATAAGGAAATTTGTTCTAAAATACTGTCAAGACTGAGTATGTGTCAGTGATTGTGAAGCTTTTACCTCTACAACATAATGAAAAGACAATGTGTTTAACAAATATAAAACAATGAATAAAATGCATGCAAAGCAGATTTTAAAGAAATGCATTTGAGACACTACAGACAACTACTCTTAAGAACATGTAACCAATTGTACCTTTAGGGCTTGTCTTTGGGGTTATACCCTCAACAGTGGGTATTTACTGGTACCCATGTTTTTTTACCTCTGATCACAGCCCTGTACTCTAGATTACCAGTCCTGAAAATACCTTTAATAGAGTTACACGATGGCTTCAACAGGAGTTCTATCAGATGCTCATTTCTTTAAAAATGCCCTGGTTCCCAAACATTTCTAATCAAGGTGACATCCAAGCCAGAATGGCAGCATTTATATGTTTTTACCCATTATGTGCAAAGGCTTTCTTACAAGGATTTGAACCCCTGATCTTCTGCAAGCAACACTACCGAGCTAACCCATAGATCTCATTTAATTAAACGCATTTACACAAGTTTTCTTTCAAGATCACCTAATTCTACAGAGTTTTGGTTTTAAAAAAAAACTTTCAATAAGAACTAAAAATGAAATAAATAATTTGAACACAAACCACCTTTTGACACTATACCTTAACATTTAGAATAATCAGTACATGTGCAGCATGTGCCTTTTACAACTCAGGTATATATAAATGTACCTTTAAGGCCCTCAAATAAGTACACAGTTATCTTGAGGTCTAATATTCCACCCTAAAGTGTGCAAAAGTTCAAACTGCACCCTGGGAGACAACAGTGTACTTGTTCCTTAACCTTATTTTTGACTGTGTATCAACAGCTCCACAGAACTGAGCTTCACCTAGCCTTTAACTTCCCACTACTCACTCTTAGTTCACTCACACACATAATCGTCTCAGCAGGGGTGGAGGGCTCTGTCCTCGCGTAAAAGATCTGAGAGACTGGCTGATCAGTCTGTGTGCGGACAGATGCGGACACACAGAGACAAATACATGCGAGGACCCACACAGGCCCTCTTTCATATTTCATGAGCTGGCAGGGTTTTGAGGGAGGGGACGCAATACAAACATGTACTTGTTTCCATTCACTGGGTTACACAATCAATACTAACATACACCCACTTATTTCACACACGAGGACGAAACAAACTAATCAGTAATTTGTTTTATATTCTACTTCTGGAAAAACAAATAGGTTGCCACAATTATAAAATATTGGCAAATTAAAAAAAAATAGAATATGTGTATCACTGTACATAAAATATTTACTTTCTGAGTTTCTTTAAAATTTCTCCAGTGGTTCATAAAGATATTTTGCTGAGAGACAGACACAGTCAATAACATTATCGCCGGTCGCCTTTAAAGGTAGGCGCTAACGAAATGGAACTAGGGGAACATGTAAACAGTGAGATGCAGTGATTTATTTTTTAAATTATATAGAAGTGGACAGGATATGTCTGGCTACAAACAAGAACAAGCAGAACAGAATGAACAGGCAAAACAGGAGGAGTACATTTATGTTGTGAGCTATGAGACAAGTACAAAGTGGGGGACAGAGTGGAATCGGATAAGCAACAACAGCAGATATTGAGCTAACCCCTCGGGCAAACAGACTCCAGCAGAAACTGCTGCTCATTTTCTCTGCGGCTCTGCCTCTCTAAGCTGCTGGCCTCAGGCCCGCCACCATGACAATTACCTCCTCAACACACCTGGCAGATGCTGCGTCTGTGTCTCACGACTTGTGTTTTACCTTCGAGCCAATGCTCTTTGCTGGAGGCGGGCAAGCTTTTATCCAACATGACTTGGCCACTTAAGATTGTATACACATGATTATAAGTGCGAGCGCACAAACACATACACAAACAGCCAGCCAAGAGGCATAATAGCACTGTGCCAGCACTCGTTCGATTTCCGTTATCAGAACAATTCAGTGATGAACAGCAACACCAATTTCATCTCTCAGTCTACTACCCACAGGGCTCTCCACAAATTAAAATCAAGTGTACATGAATGACAAATACATCACAATTTACCTTTGAATATTATACAAGAAATATAACATCTTAAATGAATTAGAGGTTCAGCAATCCTTAAAGGAATGCGTACCTAACTAGGATCATTTATAGGATCCAACTAGGATCTGTCGTATTTTCAGCGGCTACTTCTTGTTGAATGACCAAAAATATTATGTAAACATTTGCATAGAAGAGTCCCTATGTTGTCCCCAATCTGCATAATGATGCAAAATGCAATTTTATTCACAAGAAATGGTGATTTTCTTCCTCCCCAAGTTTGTTTTTTAATTATTTTTGTCAATCCATGGGTGCAGACACCTTTAAGCCAGCAAGCACTGTTGTTGTACCACCACCACTGATTGGACAAGAGTTCTCATTTATCTGCCGAGACTTCCAATTGGTCGATGTTGGGGGCGTGACACTGTGTCATTTTCCAGGCAGTGGATGACAGATGCCGGAAGTCAGAGAAAAGAACAGTTGGATTCTACCAAATCTCCAGTCAATATGTTTTTATTCAAATCTATTTTGTAAGATTACTTATTTCAGGTTTACTGCCTTGGGAGATAGTTTCTTGTCTTGGCTTAATGAATTCTCCATCTGATTTTCTAAAAACTCTCCCAGGTAATAACGCTATGGTCATTTTGATCAAACCTTGTAGATAGCATTATGCTCAGCCTTTTGTGATTTGTTAGAGATTGAAGCATTTTTTTGAGGATGACTTTCAGCTACTACCATAGCTGAAAATCTGTAAAACGGACTAAGATCGCTTTGCTGTGCCGGACATTCTGAATCAGGTAGACTCCAAAAGTTATTCAGATGTAGGTGTAAACTCAATGATTACTTTCTGAAAATTCCATCAAAATCCATTCAGTGATTCATGAGATATTTTGCCAACCGTACATACCAACAAGCAAAAACTAATATTGTCCACCTTCACCTTTAGTGCAGGTGATAATAACATTGTGCCTACAGGATGCACATCGCCTTCTGTGTTCCAATGGGAGAAATGACTGCATATTGTCCATACAAACTCAATGCGCCTGTTTGTTCATGCATCCTTCAGTGCTTTTGTCTTCCTTGGACTGACAATCAATTATTGCATTTCTTTCAACATTATACCACATTTTCCTATTTCACCAAAATCCACCACACCATTTTTTCTATTTCTCTCATTTTCCCACCACGCAGGCTGGTCATTATAGTGTGATTGTGTGTTACTCTCCCGAGAATGAGAGGAGAAAAACTGGCAGAAGCCCTTCCTCATTAGCGCCAGTGGTGGCTCACGAACATTAGTATGTGCACACAAGCAAGTATAGGCTATTACAAGGAACACACACACACTGAGACATGCACTCAGACACCACAGTCCCCATTAACTCAATCTTGTTCTGTAGTTATTGCATATATTTCTCCAATAATTTTATGCATAAGGGAACTTGCACACCTGTGCTGTGTCCTTCCCTCACCAGTCAGGCAGAGGAAAAAAAAAAAACAGATAGGAGAATGATGAAAGAGAAAACAGCAAAACTGGAGAATCTGCTGAAATAGCTGTGAGTAGCAATTTACACCTTTCTCATCTGATAACCGTCAAACTAGATGAGCAGCGGTGGAGTGACAGAAGACAGAGGACTGAGGCAAAGACACTGCACTAATTAGGGTTGGCAGAGCTTAGTTTTCCTCTTAGAGTTTAGATTTAGTTCCTGTCCTTCATAATACAATTAGACTATCAGAAAACAATGGGATCTGTTCCTGAACACCGTAACAATCTCAATCAAAAGTTTGGTTTCTATGAACATCAACCAAACTTTTAATTAGAACCAGTCAAGTTCATCTGAATTTTTGTGTTTGTTTCATTTATCTTCTCATATTCAATTTAGCAAAGAGGATCAACAAAAAAGCTAAATATTAATCAAAAAAAGAGCAGGTATAAAATGTGTTTTATTTCTGGCAGTGTTTATGGTTTTGCCCATGTCTGTTTGTCTCTCTGTACTGTTAGCAAAATATCTTATGAACCACTGGGTGGATCATAATCATCGGATGTATATCTACTGATTAACTTTAGGTGGCAACCACATTTCAGGATGGCCGCCACAACCAACTGACCTTAGTAAACACAAAAATGTCTTTACATCAGCCAATTTTAAAGATAATGAGTTCAAATTTAGTGTGGTAGTAGCTGAGAATTATTACAAACACGTTTTGAAACTACTACTTGATCTTATCACATTGATATCAAAATCAGTACCAACGTTCATATCGATATTTGGAACAATCCACCCATTGTTTAACATCTTTGCTTAAACTTTGGCATTAACTGTGACAATGAACCGTGTACAATGAGTTACAGTCAGTCAATCGTCCTCAGCCAACACAAAAATGGCTACAGCTTTTACAGATTTACAGATATTGAGCTACATTTGGTGTGTTAGAAGAAGATAGTCATCCCCTACATATACAGTACTTTTAGCACTATCACATCATAGTAGATCTCACAACATAACATGATATGGCACTTAAGTCATTCACAAGGTTTCAATAAAATGGCTACAACTCCAGCCTCATTATAATATGGTTTTCATTTAATACTCTGGCAAGAAAGGAGGCGAGTGATATGCATTCTATTAAAGAACACTAGACATTTAATTATATTTTTTTTTTTTCCGTTTTTGTTTTTCATTTCTCACATACTTTTAGGTCGCATGCAGTCTCTGCTCCCCCACACCAATTCTGACATTTATTCTAAAGCTGAAATGCTGTCTGAGTGCACGTGTAACCAGACCGATTACCTGTTTTTAATTGACATATGTGGTCAGCGCCGGAGTTACATGTGTCATCATGTCTACATCTGGGAAAACATCTGCAATAAGTGTGTGCTAATTAAACAAGCCACACACACACCAGAGCATATAATAGCAGCACATGACAAAAAATAAAAAAAACCTCAGTTCAGTTGCTGAAAAGCAACCTGAATGGAAGCAGAATCACCCTGTTGGAGAGGTGGGGGTGGGGGGTGTAAACAGTTACTGCTGGCCGAGTGAGATGTCTGTTTGCTCAATCTATTCCTCAACTGGTGTGAGACGGCAGCGCAGAGAGGGGCGGAGACAAATGGAGAGAAAAGTGGTCACAAACACAGACAGTGTTACAGGAAGGTACGCCGGGGAGAGCCGGAGGAGCTCAGAGGGAGGGGGAGGGGGGAAAAATAAAATATACTGGAGACTCATTTATGACTGCAGGGAAGACAGCAGAGAAAACCTTCTGCATGATAAAAAGTCCACAATCACGAGAGTCTGCTCCGCTCGTCTTAAAGATATAAAATCCATGTGGAAAATTTAATAAAGATGGAGATGATCTACAAATTCTCTTATGCTTTTTCTTTTCATGTCCGTTTATGTTTCTCACATGCACCATAAGAACACCAATTATTCCCAGCATTTATTTAATTACTTTCCTACTTAAGTTACTTTCTCCTATTGTTTTTAGCCAAAGGAACATTGTAAATCCCTCCATATTTAAGCATGTAGGAAAAAAGATGTATTGATCGGATTTCTTCTAACTAACTAAAATTGAAGCAGAGCTTTAACTACAAACAAGCCGAATCTGCACTTTAAGAACAGTAAACATTCCAGATGCACATCAAATTTGTCAAAAAAAAAGTGTTAAATCTAGATAAATAATCATTTAATATCCAAATTTTCAGCATTTTTAACCTCCAGTTGTTTAAGACTTAAGTTCTGACAAGGAGTTTCCAACAAAACCTTAATTCCTTTCAACAATACAAACAATTTCCTTCTCTGGTAACAACCTACATTCTTTGCAGATAAAACAGACAGAGCTTTATATTTACATTCTTCTCTAGAATTATAGGGCAGTACTTCCTTTCCCAATAAGAAGGCACGAGAAGAAAACTACAGTAACAGTAACCATGGTGCAAAACAACCCACGGGAGACGTATACAAATACTCTGCTTCCTCAAAGGGTTCATGCTTTTCCGTTTTGATGTGCACAAATTAACAACACAAATAAAACCTGAAAGCCTCAAAGGTGCAAGTGCTCATGCATTTGTCACATGCATCCTTGATAGTTGAGACGTGACATTAAGGATGTTATCTGCATTATGTCTCATTAATGCAGGACTCTGTAGCAGGTCCAACGTGTGCTGGAAGGATATTAGAACAAAAGGACACCAGGGGGGTTTATGTAGACTCAAATGTTAGACATTTCCTGTCATTTCTTAGTTTAATTTCTCTCAAAGACCAAAGAGGCATGGATTTACTGACTCTAATTTAGACTAATTTGTAGCTTCTTTCACCATCACTGTCTACTTCAAACATAATATTGAATGTAATCACCAGGCATGCCAACCGCAGTGCTCAAACACCGTCAGGAATTGGTCGATTAAAACTAATTTTTGTTTTAAACAATTCTCAAACTGCTGCTCAAACTAAAAAAGCCCTGCTGATTTTTTATTAAAGCTTCTTCTTCTTGAATCAAAATAGTTTTACACCTGAGAGTCACTGAACAACATTTTGATTCTTTACAAGATAAATTCAAAGGGCTGCTTATAAGTTTGATCAGACTGCAATGGGACATTGGTGTGACGGTGGTGGTTAAGAGAATTCTGACATTATTGAGTTTTGCCTTTTATTCATCTTCTACTTAATTATTACTCTCGGCTGAAGACAGAGGAAGTATGATGATGTTGTTGCCCGTGTCTGTGTGTTTGTCTGTACTGTTAGCAAAATATCTTGTGAACCACCGGACAAATTTGATTAAAGATTTCAGGAAGCAATCACTGGATGTACATCTAGAACGGAATACCGTTTAGATTCAACATGGCTGCCACAGCAAATCAACCTTAGCAAACACAAAAATGTCTATAACTTCTTAAATTCACAGACATTGAGCTAAAATTCGATACGGTAGTAGCAGAAAGTCATAGCGTAATTTTCAAAGTTTAACCAAAATGGCCACAATGAATTTTTTAAAACATATGATGATCTTAGTTTAAAACTCTGGCATGAAAGGAGGCAGGCAATATGCTTTTTTTTTTTCAGGGAATGCTAGGTCTTTTTTTTCCATTTTTGCCTGTTAAAAGTAAAAGTAGTTGCATAATAAATTAAACTGAGCTGTTTCTCAAATTTCTCAACTTAATTAAATATTTAAAACATCTCGCAAATAGACATGCTTTACATAATTATTGCTAAATGCCTAGGAAAACATACTTTTAAAAAAGTTTTACGTTTTTATTTACTTGAGGGCTTATATTAGCAGAATTCGTAACTGATTGAAGGCACTGCATGGAGTATTTTGCTTTATACTATAAAAGTTATTAGAGCATGCCTCTTTTCAGTCTACGTACTGAATGAAAATGTTAGTCTAGATGAATAGATTGCTTTAATCAGTTTGCAAAACAATCCTGCATAGATTTACAGGAGCCATACCCTCATTTCACTCACACACACTTCCACACAAGCATATACAGAAGCAATTACTTGTCCTACTGACTAGGACACTGATTTCCCTACGGATTTCCTCTCACTCACCCGGTCTGCTCTGAATCATTCTTTTACTTCTCTTATGTTTACCGTCTGTTATTAGGTCCACATTCAGTCTCAGTTTTCTTGCTGTAACATTGCATTGTGTCACCACATGTAAATTTGCTTGCAAATCCTTCGTTCTCTATTTTGAAGTTATGCTAATGTTTCACTTGCAGAATTTGGAGAAATTAGAATAATACAAAACCATAAACCTCAATTCTGCAGTCTACTGTAAAGGTAGTATTTCTTTGGGGTGTAAATAGTTAGCAAGAGGTGTTCATGAGGGAACTACAGAATGTCTCATGACGTTCGAGGTGATTCTCACCTGCGTGAGCCGCAGAGGCATGCAGTCCCTGTTGCTTCAGTTTTAGAACATGCTAGTCTCAAACTGACGCAAACCTACTTGAATTCTGTCGTAGGTGTCTCCAACCCGTCTTAAGAGAACTAGAACTGTAATTTGACACATGCACGGGAGGTCTCCTTGACAGAAAACATCCAAGGCAAAGGTTCGGATCTAAATCCCACACTGATGATAAATAATGTTTATTACAAATGGTCCAAATTTGCGTAGATCTTCAAAAGTGTACACGAGCAAATTATATCATAGAACTGGGGGCGGCTGCTGAGGTGCCTACGTTGTGGGTGAAGCTGGACAACAATAACAATGTGCATGACAAGAATGCAGTTTTGAAAGCAAAAAAAACATCTAAACGGTTGCAAACACTCAGAATTCAGTGAGACTTCAACAAAAATTAGCATATTTTCCTGCAATTTTGAGAGTCATCTTTTCCAACAGTTGCAACCCAGTGAGATACTCTGAGTAGTTCACATAAAAAGCTACTGATATTTATTTTTGTTTCATTTTCTTTCATTGAACTCCTAATATAACCTTTTGCCTAGTATCCTATTAAAATAATGACTGTGCAGGTCCACATTTGATATCCTTACAAGAGTTTACCAGTTTAGTAGCTTAACCATCATCTTTTTTGAGCAACTCATGGAATATCTGGTATGAAATACAGTGGTGGGTTGAAGGTTTGTAAAAAAAGAAAAAAAAGTTGGCAAAATCAAGTTTTAGCTTTGTTCAGTCTAGTTTAGTTTATCAGTAGGTCAATGTCTTTTTTTCTAACCTTACAGCCCAACTACAAACTACTTAATAATGTATTAAAAATAGCCTAGAGGTATTTTTTTTTCCATACCTCTACATATATAAGGTTTGTTTGTTGGGGATGATTACGTCGCTGCCTGAAACATGTTCAGTTGTGGGCCAGGAGAGGTCAGACCTCAGAGTATTGATGAGACTACAGAAGGCAGAGAAAATGCTGATGTTGCTTCTGGGACGGAAAATAGATAACACTTACAGGGCAGCGTAACTCCTCCTGATCGATTGTTAAAATGGAGGAAGGTGTGCACAGTGCGTGTGCAGTTATCTATCCATTTATCCACCTATCTATCCACGCATCTATACATGCGAGAATAAATGCATCCATTCAGTATGCAGTATTTAGTCCTGCAGCCACACCATGCAACTCATGTCAACGGTGCGTACTGTCCTGTGTCAGTGTGGGGAATAAATAGACTATTGCTATGCCAGAACTGAAGCATGCTACAACTGTGTGTGTGTGTGTGTGTGTGTGTGTGTGTGTGTACACTGGTAGGATCCTGCTGTGCTGATTTCAGCAGGAACAGATGGTCCTGCCACTGCTCTGCCGAAGCAGCACCGTAGTCTGTGAGAGGACTTGTGAATGTGCATACAGAATGTGTGTGTGTGTATGTATCCTGCCAACTGTCTCCTTTGTTTTTCTGCAAGTCTTCTGCAGCAACACCTCCACTTCCTACCAGTTTTACATACCGCTGCGCCCACACAGAGACACACTGACACTGACTGTAGCAGTGTTAGTGACATCTCAGTGGTCTTTGGCCTACTTGTCTCCTCAGATGACACTTAGCACTTAATCCCGCTTGAAAGGCTCTTCACTGCTAAGCTCATGTTTGCAAACACAAAAAAAGGTGTCACACCCCTATAACCCTGTGTGTCTGTGTGTGTGTGTGTGTGTGTCTGTGTCCAGATAGGTTAGTGAATATGAGAATCAGGTTACAGAGATTATAATTCAGTTGTAAAAAAAATGTCTTTCTGAAACAAAATTATTATCAATACACAAAAAGTTAGATGAAAGAATAAAATTTATGGTCAACGAATAAAAGTAAACATTTTCTTTAGGTGACTTGAGGAAAAAAGGTAAGAAAAAACACACTATGATGCAGATTTCACACTCAACTAAATGCTATTTAATTATTAGAATGACGATATATTAAAGGTACTCATTGCAAACTATGAAATCTAAGATTCTAAACTATATCAAATGCTGCAGTTTGAAAGGGTTGACTCAAATAGTTTTCTTGTGAAATGCAATTCAGAAATGCAGATATACACTCAGTGTAAACCATGCTCTTATCTGCATGCTTTACTCAAAAAAATCTGAGTGTAATGTACCAATACATCAAAATTCTTAGACTTCTTGATATCAAATGACTTCTCAATGGAAAATGCCATAGGTGACTTATTTTCAGTCACTTCAATCATTTCTGTTGGTAAACAAACACACATGGTAGGTGGCAACTGTTCATAAATTTTCTTACATTTTGTTTTATATAAAAAGGACATATTAATCATCAGTATAAGAAAAAAAATGTACAGCTTTCATTTATTTTATTTTACCAGTCTTCATGACAATGCAATGAGTACCTTTAATATATTACGCTGGCAATAAGTTTTAAAGAGGCAAAAGAAAAATAGGTCACAAGCAGATAAAGTTCAATTATTATAAAAATTTAGGTCAAAATTCAGGCTCAATTATGAAATGAACACTGTATGTTATGAGTCGTGTGCTCGTCAGGACAGCTCAGATTGTCCAGATGTGGACTAATTCTCTAATGGGCTTTGATTCACAGACAGGTTAGGTAGTACATAATCGTCACATTGAGCAACTCAATGATGTGTATGCTCTTATTTTTTTAAAAGCTGTAAAGGAAAACCACCTGACTGCAGACAGCTTCTACCATTTAAATAAATAACATCAACCACAATCAATTAGGGGGAAAAGACAAAAGATAAAACACCAATTTTTCTGAATTTAATGCTGGCAATATAAAAAAACAACAACACACACTTCAAAAATAAAATATCTGTTTCATCAGCCAGATGAAACAACCATGCCCGTATATGAAATCTCTAATTGTGGGCTGCCTAAGTGAGTTTCGTTCTGCTCCCTGACTCCTTTTTTTTTTTTTTTTTTTTAAATCTGCATTTCTTTAACATGAGCTTATCAAAGCCTCTTTTCAGAGCAGGTCCATTTGGGCAGTGTGCTTGATATGGCGCTGTCATTACACACTCCCTCCCTTTCTTCCGACTCAGGGAAGAAGAAGAGGGGCTGAGAGTGAGAAAGGAAGGAAAAGGAGGGAGGAGTGTGTGTGTGTGTGTGTGTGGGGGGGGTTAATGGGGTTAGAGGAAAGTAGAAGGGAGGCTAGACATGAGAGAATAAGGCAGGGAAAGTGTGGCAGAATGCATGAAGCAGAAAAACTGTACAGCATGGGAGGATAAGGGGAATGTGTTAGTGTTTATTTTGCAGTCCTGAAAAAAAAGAAAAGAAAATGTTGGTGTGGGACTAATTTAAAGAAGTAGAATATAGGAGCCATCATGCTAAGCATGTTGAGAAATTAGAACAAACTGGGTGAAGTGATGAAATACTAAAGAAAAGTAGCCAAAACAGCTTGAGGAAGAACAAAAACAGCATTGTCAAAACAGATGAAGTAAGTGAAGAAAACAGGAAGGCAGCTAAACAGAGGCAGGGAGAGTGCTGATAAAGCTGATTGCAAGGTATTTAAATTGTCCCTAAAACAAACATCAGTAATAATTAATCATAATTAAAATGACTGGAAAACAAATTTGTTCAGCAAAATTAAACTACAGCTTAAATCTTCTTGACTGAATCTGAGGGCATTTGCAAAAATAGACAGCTTATAAAATTAAAAAAGATTTAAACATTTTTAAGAGTTGGATTGATAAGTTAAGAATAAAACACAATAATGTTACTTTCCTTTAAATAAAAAAAGAACAGCTAAATGGGAAATAGCCTTTAAAGTCAGGGTTAGACGACTGACTATTTTGGTTTTTTTTAGCATTTATCAGTCCAGTGTTCTTACATCTTGGACTAGCTGCTCAACCCTTCTTTGAAATTACTCTGCTTTCTAACTTTACAAGTTAGTTGACCCTCTTTTTGTGTAAACATTTAAAAAGTCAACAATGACAGTCATGGTTACTGACAATCGTCAAACCAAGCAAGAAACTTTCGAAAAACTGAGAAAACACTGAAAAGATTTAAATCCTCTGCTGTGTCTCTGGTGTTTTTTCTACATATGTGCACACCTGAACTCTGAAAAAGGAAAGAAAAAAAATAATATCTGAGCTGCAAATTCCATCTTCCTGCTTTTGCATGTGAATGCAAGCTTAAGAGGATGGAGGGGAAGTGAGGAACAGAGATGCTTCCTCAACTTTTCCCTTTGGGAATGGTCACCATGGTTACAGATGCATTTTCAGCTGAATGTGGGACAAACAGAGAGAGACAGAGACAGGGAGGGTGAGAGAGAGAGAGAGAGAGAGAGAGAGAGAGAGAGAGAGAGAGAGAGAGATGGAGAGAGAGAAAGATGGAGATGGAGAAAGATAGTATACGGAAATATTAAGTGTGTAATAAAAATCAGTTGTAACTACAGAAGATGTAGATTCTATGAAGACGCAGAGTGAATGCTGAGCACTGAAGGACTTTCCTGAAATTTGCTGACGAAGTGAAAAGTGAGTTGTTAAATATGTTGTTAAAAAGCTAAAATGTGCCGAAAACAAACTAAAAAGCTATAAACAGCAGAATAGTAGATAAAGCTAAAACCAGCAAAATACTAACTAAAAATAGCAAAACCAATGCTCAAATTGGTAAAACTGTAACTAAAATTAAACAGACGGCATAGCTAAACTTAGCAAAACTGTAGCTAAAAGCAGCAGAACGTTTGCTAAAATTAGCCAAAACAGATGCTACAATTGGTAAAATAATAGCAAAACATAGTGAAATGGATACTAGAGCTAAACTCAACAAGGCTGAAGCTAAAAGCAAAATGAACCAGACTGATGGCTAAAAGCTGAAATAGCAAAACAAACCAAGAGAAGCAAAAGACAACAAAAACAGAGCAAGTATACTAAAGCAGATTCACAAACTATGCTTTTGACGGCACTGAATAAGTCTGAATGTATTTCTATAGATAATTTTCATTTTAAATAAAGTTAAATACTTTGCAATGTTATAAAAGTCACCTGTCCATGGTGTCCCCTGCCCCTCGCACAGTGACTGCTGGAGTTAGGCACCTGTGACGATGGATGGATGGATGGATGGATGGATGGATGGATGGATGGATGGATGGATGGATGGATGGATGGATGGATGGATGGATGGATGGATGGATGGATGGATGGATGGATGGATGGATGGATGGATGGATGGATGGATGGATGGATGGATGGATGGATGGATGGATCAAAAGTCATAACACACTATTCTCAATTCAGCTAAAAGATCTGATGTCTGAATGCTTAAAACAGCACAGAGTATGCAGAAGTAGTCAAACTACAAGCAAACATACTATAAACAGGAAAACAATAGTCTGAATGCATTCACACACCATCAAGATAACTTATTAAAGGCTCCTAACATAAATATATCATTTTGAATGTGGAATCCGCATCAATCAGAGTGCAAAAGAGCATTCAGGATGCAGTTACAGAAACTCATCTGCCATTTATAGCCCTGCAACGAGCGAGCTCACCACAAGACACCTGATCTCCAGCAGGAAAACACATAAGGTGGCAGCATGAAGCAGTGACCCAAAGCACGGCCTCATGGAAAACAGAGACCAACGAGAACAAACAGCATCAAGAGTCTAGAACATCTCATCTTACAAGCAGACAATCAGACTCCATCTATATTTCAACAGCTGTGGAAAACTGTCACAATGGGCTTTTCAGATCCTAGATTAGAGGAGGGCACTTTTAATGAGGGGGAGGGCAGACTGGGATCATGTTTACCATCTGGTGGCCTAACTACAGTATCAGCTTAGGGCAATTTGTTCAAAATCGGTGATGAACCTCCAGGAAGAGAAACTGAACTTCTGCTTTAAATCCAAACTGTTTTTAACAGGCTCATAATTTACCTGACAGACTTAAACCAAAACTTACCATCTCAGTTCTCAAAGTTTTGTAGGTTCCATATTTATTTATGCAAAGCAGTGTAATTTAAAAACCTATTAAGGCGACTCACTTCACCTTCCCTTGAAATGTCTCTTTTGGGGAACATAACATAGCTGGAGTTCGTTTCTCTGAACAGTGGGTGGGCAGATATTGCGCTCAACATGGGGGACGATTGTCTCAGTTTTTCTCTGCTATAACTTTATCAATATTTGCATTAAGTGCAGTGTGCACAGGAACAATAAATTATTCATGGGAAACAAAGAAAAATACTTGTAAAGGGCTGGTTCTGCTTGACAGCATTGGACTTACCAAACTTGTGTGTTTGTGTGTGTGTGTTCAGGGCGCTGAGTGAGTGTCACTGAGCGCTGGTGTGTAAGAAAGGAAGAGAGACTGATGCGCTTTGCTGCGCTCACCAGCAAAGTCACTGCTTTTTCAAGGACACTGCGGCTACAGGGGCAAGATAGAGAAAAAGAGTGACATAGGAAGAAAGCGGCGAGAAGAAAACGGGAAGATATAAACACTGTTGGTGACAGAAGGCCAGGTGAGATACAGAAAGGAGAGAAAACTGGAGAAAGAAATAACACTTGGGAAGGCAACAGATGAGAAAAGTAAAAATAAGAGTTTAGTGAAGGGGTGATGATGGGAGCACGTCATCTCCACACTTTGTTGGGGTTTTTTTGAGTTTATGAACACTTAAATCGCCTGTGGCCAAAAGTAAAAGGGCAATAATGTTTTTGCCTGTGTTTGATTTTAATAAAACTCCCAGAAAAGGGATCACTGGATGAACCTCTGCAACTGATGGAATCAACTCCATTCAAGATGGCCGCCACAACTGCTCAACCGTATAAAATCGTGAGTAGCTGAGAGTCATTGAAAGGGTATCCCAGTATTTGCTTGAAACTTTACCATTAACTATTGGAATCAACAATGACTTTTAGCAAAATATCTCATGAACCACTGGACAGATTTTAATGAAACTCACAGAGAGTAACCATTGGATGTACATCTACAATTCATTAACTTTTGGAGTCAGCCAAAATTAAGATGGCCACCAAAGTCAATCAATCTTAGGTGGCACAAAAATGGCTATAACCCAGTCACCTTTACAGATATTGAGTTAAAATGTGGTATGGTAGTAGCTGAGAGTCATCCTCAACACATACTTCGAGCTCTACCACATCATTGATGAGGTTAGACCAAAACAGCTACAACGCCATCATTTCTCAACGTAGTTTAAAACTCTGATGTGAAAGGCACCGGGTGATCTGCATTCCTTCACAGAATGCCACCCCTTTATTTAAAGTCAGTTTCTGCAAACGGAAAAGTGAAACAATGTTGTTTTACGAAACCCGAACAAAACGCAAGGTATGTAAACAACCAAGAAAACAGTTTGTTCTGTTCAAACCTGTTCAGCAGAAATGAGATCAGCGCTACAGTATGTCTACTGACAATTTTTGTGATCAAGTGCAGTTTCAGTTTTTCGCCAATAATTACTTAACCTCGTTTCTCATACAGGAGGCTAAATTTAAATATGTGCCTGGTATTTTGTCTTCGTAAGTTATTCAGTGATTCATAGACTCTAAATAAAATTAGTACAAACTAAATTGAGTAAATTAACTCTGACACGCCACTGAGAAATGACCTCCCGCTGAGCTGAAGCAGGCAGCCATGGTTGAGTTATGTGCACTGAGGAGAGGAGCGGCTGAGGATATTTTTCTGCCTGCTTCAGTCTCACTAGTGATGCACTAAAAACTCTACTATTTACACTTAAAAACATGCGCACAGAGACCCCAAACACTCCCACTGAGATGATAGTGGGAAAGGCCACTGGGAGAGCTGCATGAAAACTACTTTACATACATAAGTAGGCAGTTTACTAAACCAGAGGGTGAACTCTGCAACCACTCAGACCGCAGGCCCGGGCTTACTGTGATTAAAACTATCTGTAATGATAACAGTGACAACAAGGCCACAAATTACTGAAGCATTTGTTTTTGTTTTACGAGTATGGCCGCAGATAAACGGGTGTGGGGGGGTGTTTAAGGTTGGCACTGTAAATTTAAACCCCAGTTGTTTATACGCTTTTGAAAGGGCACCCCAGCATTACGCCGAGGTGTGTAACAGAACCGGTCCACTACAGGATATGGTGTCAGAGTCACGTTTTGCCTCACCCGAGTGTGAAAACAAAGCGCTCCAGTGCAACGTCAGCAGAGATGAAAATAGTGTTTGATTCTTTTATCACTATTATGAGATAAATACAGCTAATGGAAATAATAAAAGCTCTTAAAGGTGAGACGGTGAGTGAATGAAAGCTGACATTGTGGACTGATATGACACCTAAACCCGTTCAGGATAATAACTGTCCAAATCTTTTGTTTTGGACCAAAAAGGATAATGTGGAGCCTTTTTCTTGTGATTGTAATTCTCCAAATGTTGGAAGAATCCAGTGACCCTGAAGAATTTTAACCACAGTCTCCAGGGTATAAGTTATAAGCTTTAAATTTAGCCCTTTTCTTTGTTTCCTGCTTTAGCGGATTTTAACCATTTTGCTGCCAGACAAATTGATGCATATCATTTTTATTCTGATTTATTTAGTTTCTTTCTAATAAAGTAAAACAAAGTTACAATAATGTCTTACCAGTCCAACAGAAAAGCACAATACATGGAATATTTACAGCAAAAAATAGTGACATCTGATTAAAATCCTGAAAAAAATAGTTTTCAAATGTTCATATCAGCAAGCTAAATCATTTTGAAATTTGTTTTGTTTTAAAGGGTAAATGGATAACTTATTAAGCAGATAAACTATGGCTGCATGATATTAGGAAATGGATCTTGTTGTAATATTATTGCAGAATACTGCAATGGCTATATTAGTTGCACTAAAACAACATATTCTATCAATACAATGTTCACAACAGTCTCCATGTGAAAGCTGGGGGCATTAAGAGGATCAGATTGCCAAATTTGTTTGTTTTTTGCAATATTGATTACACAAGCTGGTATTGCAAGATCAAGAATTTTTCTACAATTTGTGTAGCTGTAATGAAACCTGTTAACTGAGGAACTATTGTAAAAGCTTTCCAGAAAAAAAAACATATAGGGTATAAGGGAAAAATTAAATTTACAAGTTGAAGGAGCCCAGTTCATGTTTACATTTCCTCACACAACAACCACACAGACACAGGAAAACTGTGTTTAAGAGAAATTCAGTCCTTCCAAAACCTTTCCTCTTTTCTGTTTAGATGCGACACATGTTTACATTTTGTATTAACACGTGTAAACACTCTCTTGGTCTCAACAGGAATATAAGCTAACCTCTCTCTTTGCTTTTTGGCTAATCTGCCATTTGTAAAGAGGACAAAGCAGCACACAACCCAAACCACAGTTTTCGTAGCTGTACATAGATAAGAATAGATGCCCTCTTTTATTCAACTCACCTTTCTCTGTTCTCTCTACTACCCACTTTTTGTGTCAGTCAGTCCGTCTGTCGGTCTAGAGCCACTGTGTGGAGATGGGCAGGGTTACCTTCAGTTTACCTGAAAAACACAAATGTAAAAGTTGGTTAGGTCACACTGACAGCACTAAGAGGTTGTGTATAGCTGAAATCATCAACTGGCAGCCCCTGCTTCATATCCTGCCCACAAGCTCATTCCATCCTCAGAGTACTAAAATATTAATAAATTACACATACAGAAATGAGTTTTAGCCAAGCTCAGAAAGAGTAATGACAGGGGTGGATTTGTCAATCACAGCATGTCATCAGCTCTGACTCAGATGTTAAACACGGCGGTAAACAAACGTTCGGGTGAGCAGCTTGGAGAAATGTGGCTGGTTAACTCAGCAGGATGTGAGGAGTGCCAAAACGCTGAAGAACCCAAGTTAAAGTCACACACATACTTAGATTTCTAGTGAATGTTTGCTAAATGAAGATATCTTTTAATGTCAACACGGTTTAGACATCAACAGAATACAGATCCCTACAGGTCCTGAGCCCTGTAGGGAGAACTGAACTCCCAAACTGGTGAGTTGCTGGAAGAAAATATGGAAATCCTGCTCTACGAGGTGTTAGACTAAGTTAATAAGTCTGTCCAAAGCGAACAAAATTAGCATCAGTGAGCTGAGCAGTAATTAGCGGTGGCATCAGGTTTCTGTAAGCTTATTTTGAAATTGAAACATAAGAGAAAACATAGGAAGCTGTTTAAAATCTTTGTAAAATGCAATAGGACATGCCATAACATAATTTATGACAGCAGAAATGTAAATAAATAAAAACAGACCACTTATAGTTATCAGAAACGTGTCACTTTAAGATTATTACGTCACACACTTTTTCTGTAGAATTAAATAAACACTGTTAGGAAGGCAGAGGTCACAGGGAGAGGCTGTACATGGCAACAGATTGTCAAAAACAAACAAACATACTACTGTTTGGGACATGGTGCTGAAGATCGAAAACTGCAGCACACTCATTGTTTAATCATGCTGCACAAACACGTTATGATTGAAGGAGTGATTTAATAATATTGCATGATTTCATTTGTACCACTCTAAATCAATAAACCCAATGCAGATTGCTAAACCACCTAATGACATTAGATTGTTTTGTATGGTTATTTGTGTATTTAAACAATTTCTTAACTTTGTAGACACAGGAATTCTACACAGTATAAACCACACAGTGTTTTTTGTTCAATAAATCCCAACCTTTCACAACCGCACATTCTCACATGTCCGTCTCCGTGTGACAGAGAGAGAGACTATCCTGAAAAACCAGACAAAATAAACTTGAGGATGGCACACCCTTCCACTAACATGAGATGGTGTATCACAGCCAAGAAAATCAAACCAAAGCTAATTTATTGTATTTGCTGTGAGTTGTTCGGGAAAAACAAAACAAAACAAAACAACAACAACAAAAAAAAAAACGGTCACACCTCTGGTAACAGGGCATGACAGAGGTGGGTGTTGGTTGGTACAAGGGATTTTTGCAGTTCTGCAAGACAAACTGGTTCTAGGTCTATTAAAGTGCTGACACATGCTCACATGCAAACATACAAAAAAAGTAAAAAATAAAGTAAGGAGTGCCAAAACGCTGAAGAACAAAAGTTAAACCCAAGTCCTTACATTATAAAGAGGGTGCAGCTCCCACACTGCTAAAATCTCAACTTTGATAACACAAAAAGTGATAAAACTAGTGTGCGTCTGGTAACTTTTTCTGTTCCAATTGTGTTGAGTTTCAACTGATGTGTTTCTTTAAATATGCAGTCAGATTTAGATGCGTTATCACTGTTGCTGATTTGCATGTTTTGCACATTTTTTTGTTGCGAAACGTTGAGCTTTACTAACTTCAGTACTACTTCCCTAAAAATGTAATTTCCTACAATATATGGCCCAGTGTCTGTCATAAAGAAAATAAATCACCCTTCGAAAAGTGATAAAACATGGCTTTGTGTTTTCATAAAATACCATATTATAATTCCCTTAAAATAGGTCAAAATACTTCCTATTTATTACCAAAATTTTCTAAATAAATCAATTTTAATTCCTCTTTTTTTCATTACATGCATATTTTTTATAGCAACATCAAATTTACAGGTACTTCCCAGAATCTTGGGACATGTGTCCTGCAGAAAACCCTTTTCTTTCACCTATTTTAATTCATGACATCACCTTCAATTAAATATACATTATTTCTTGCGTAATTTAGGTTGGGTACACCTCAAAAAAACAAGATAAATATATGAGCAGCTGCCTTCTACTCCCTTATTTTGAGTAAAGAACAAGAGAGTGAGAGAGAGAGGCTAGATTTCCTGTGAGCAAGTCAACAAATCTACAGGGGTTAAAGTAAATAAAATGAAAAAATGTTGACAAGAAGAGGGTCAACTAACTTGAATAAGTTTTCAGTTTGTTCAAGCTAAAACCGTTGAACATTAAATGGTAAAGTTTTCAAGGCATAACATCCATTTAAATCAGACCTCACTCAAAACATAAATCTACACTGAAAGATAATTTATTTCTTTAGAGATCTAATGTAAAGCTACAGCATGCCTTTGAGATGAACCTTGTAAATCATTTATCACAGCACACACAGATAGACGTGATAGTCTGGTCTGAAATTAAAAAAGAATATATAAATACAGTATCAAGCCATACATTTGAATTAGCCCTCAGCAACAGAGCACTTCTGCAGAGGTTAATGAAGACATACAGTACGGTCAGATAACGATTTCCAATGGCTGGCAAATGATCTCAAATTTGCGCTTAAATGAAGTGGAAAAAATGCCCTTCTGTCTGCAGCATTATTTAATTTGCCAATCCTTCACATCACTATTGTAAATTGTTAAAATATAATGAGAAAAATCTGGGTGTCAAACTGAGATGCAACGGTGAAACGAAGCGTAAACAGACATTGTTTTATGCGACAGCAGGTGGTGCAGACACTTGACTCAGTAAATAAAAACACAACCAGTCAAATATTCAGCTTGTTAGTCACAGATTGTCAGCGTCAGTGACTGCTATTTGAGCACGGAAGAACGCAACTAAAAACCCACTTTTGGAAACATAGTGGGTGCAGAGTAAATGCCCACACGTAAACATCTACAGATGCAGATACATTAGTTGGTACCTTTCTACACTAATCTAAAGAACACAGCTGATGTTACTGGAGCCAAAAAACTCCAGTTTTGTCTCATCTGTCTCAGAAACCTTGGACCTTGACAAAAAGCATTTTGATGAGTTCCTGTTTGTTTGTTTGTTTGTTTTTTTGTGTGTTTTTCTATCAGTAGCGGAGCCCTCCTCATTCTTCTTCCATGAAGCCATTATTTTTCAAAATGGGACAGACGGTGCAATCAGGAAGTGACGTGCCTTGACCATGGAGTTCATTCTGAAAGGTTTGGGATGGTTTCGTTGGCTCTTTTACTGCCATACATACAATTTGTCTAATCAACCTAAGGCTGAATTTCCTCTTGCGGCCACATCTTGGGAAGTTGGCTTCAGTCCCATGAATCTTATACATTTTAATATTATTGTCATTTGTGGTCAGAGGAACATGAAGCTGCTAAAAGATGGTCTTGTAATCTTTATCTTTAACATGGATATTTTGATTCTTCTTCTTTCTGAGCTCCTCAGGCAGCTCTCAGCTTTGCTTTATCTGCTCATGTTCAGTGTGGTGCACACAACCATACCAAACTACCAGTGACATGTTTGTTCTCTTGTCTGATGAAAAGCTTAAAGGCTCCTGTGATGCTAATTAGGGTCAAACTCTTAGTTTAAAACATGACTATAATGCAGAGATTAAATGGCTCCTAAAGGGTACCAATAAATGTTCAAAGTAGTTTAGCATATATGTGTGAAACAAACAATTTCTTTTCACATTTTTCTTTCATCATATTGCATATTAAAGGCATCCAGATATTAGGCAGTGGCTTCGTACTGAAATCACTTCTCTCAAGAAATGAAGCATTGTTTCAATGAGCTGTAAGGCTACCAACAAATTTATCTGTGCCTGTACATTATCTAGGATTCTAGATCGTAAACTCTTGAATTTATGGAATATACAGTGTGATACAGCCTCAGTGTGATGAGTTGCAGGTACCTTTACAGTTTCTTTGTCTTTGAATCCAAATGAAAAAGTGGGTTTTGTCAGTGAGAGTCCTCACAGAGTCGTACAGGTGATGTAGCCATAAAACAGAATATTTCAGCCCTGTTGAACATATTTACAGGTTAAGCTGTAACACTGTAAATCAGCAAGCCCCAACCTTTTATGCATCACGGACCAGTTTTTACAAGACAACTGTACCACGGACTAGGAGGGAATGAGTAGTTCTCCAACTTAGTTTGAGTTTTACTCATTTTTGCCAGGGTTAGCTTGTAGGTTTCCTAGTGAGTGAGAAATGACCACGACTGAGCCAAGTGCAGGAAAAATGAACAGAACATGAACAGAATTGGGCATTTTTTACAATAAAATGCATCACAAACCAAAAATATTTATATAGATCATTTTAAGAAAAAGTTTTTAATTATTTCTGTGTGCTCGGTACCAGTCCTTGGCCCACTGGCTGGGACCCCCTGCTGTAAATATTGTCTCAAAGCCCATTTAATGACTGCAGATCGTGTTGGCCAATGGTGTCATTTACAGTTAGGTCACAATAAAGCTCATCAGGAAAAGTGGCACTTATTTAAAAATTTCTACATCAAGATCGTAAACGAATTAACTGAATGAAACAACAGTGACATATTGAAAGTGATTTTTTGAAGATTTGAGCCTGATTGAGATCAACATTTGATGTGAAACAGCAGGTAATTCCTCTAAAATAAACTGTTTTCATTAAACTAGTTTAAATAACTCTGAATGTGCTTCACTGTTCAATTTCTGTAATAAAATTTAAATGAAAGAATCCTCTTTAATACATTTTAAAACGGTAATTGAGTGAGTAAATATTCCTAACATCTCTCTATGCTTAAGAGTATTATGTGTCATCCTAATCCCGATAATCTCCAGTATAACTCATTCTCACAGCAGTGATGCCTTTGCCTGCACAAGTCTAATTGAAATTCACTCCGTAACAAACAAAACAACAATTTCTCAAATCAATTAGGGTCTTTTGAGAGCAGTATGTGTTTGTATTCTAGTGAAGTGTGCAGATTTATTATCCAAATGAGACAATAACCAGACAACTCAAAAAGGTCATGGATTTCCATCCTAATGCAGCAGAAAGCCCAAGAATTAGCTCTGTTTCTATATTTTAATCAAGATTTGAGACCGGCTGGCCCTTAGATTCTCACTGATTCAGTCTTGGCTTTTTAAATCTTTTTCCACAAAAGAAGACAACATAAAGAGAAGACAACATAAAGACAAGATATAGAAGAAGAAGAAGAAAAAAAAAGAAAAAACATGATCAGGTAAAGAGTTTGAAGCCCTTTACTTGTAGCAGGTTTAAGTGATGTGGAGATTGACAGAGTAGGAAATGATGCTGCTACCAGCTGTATGTAAAGTGAAAGAGGTGTTAAGCAAGAGGTTAAGTCAGATGAAGGGACACTCGAGATGAGAAACTGAGACGGAGTGAGAGCTGCCGGGGAGTTTCTGCACCGGGCCTGTTCTTCTGCATTGTTTTGGATCAGGAGGGCTTTTGTTCTTCCTCCTTCCACTCGGCGACTTAAGCTCATCCAAATTCGGCCGTTGCAGAGTAATTTACTGCTGACCACATGGCTTTATTCCCAGGAGCACGAGCTGAGATAAATTAAATGGCTTTTCCTTGTAGAGGAGATGATCTTGTAATCAATTTAACTGAATGAGAAATTTTCAAATTGAAAAACAGTCATCTACTCTGCTATATATAAAAATGAATAGTCTTAAATGATCAAATTATACTGAAGCTTTGATGTAATAAACATTGCAGAGACTTTCTAATAAAGCTACCAGTGTCCCTATTTCTCACACACAGACACACACACAAACGGGTATACGGATATCCTTACAAAGACATATTTATTTCCAATAATTGTGGACACCAAACCCTAAACCTTACAGTCAATCATTACAAGTTTATGTGCAACTCAAAGCTAAAACGATGCTTTATCCCTAATCCTAAAACAGGACGGCTGTAGTGACGTCTAACTGATTAGGACCCGGTTTTTGGTCCCAGTGGATGACTGCTGGTCCTCACAAGGTTAATGATTTCCACAGAAAAAAAAGGTCCAGTGAGGAAATGAAAACACAAAATGATCAACAGTTTTTATATTGAGTTTGGAATAACACCCACCCTCAATTCTCTGAAGGCCCAAAGTCCAATTAGAAATGCACCAACTTCTATTTAGGAAGGAAGACAATGTAATGCTTTTTCAGCACTCCTGCACAAAGGATTTCTCACCTCTTTGTTCTGCAGAGACAAAAAAATAAATAAAAAAAAGATAGAAAGTGCCATCTGGACTGAAAAATTTGGCGTAGTAACTTTATGCTTAGCTGAAACAAATAAAATAAAAAACAACAACAAAAAAAAAATCTTATCTCATATATAATTTTAGACATGGCCTGATGTCATATCCAGCAGATTTGGTTATGACATCAGGCCATGTCTAAAATTACTTGTTACTACATGTACATTCAAATGAAGGCCAGAAAAGCTAATATACACACAACAAGCCCCAGCTGTAAGCTGTCATCTAATATCTACACAGAAAGCTCATTTTACAGAACCACTTAAAATCCTTTAGTCAACTGTTTTTTTCCTCCATAAATGTTTCAAAGAGCTTAAAATTTCCATTAGTTGCCTGAAACATCAGAAAACAAGTCCTAGGCTCCAAATTTTTTTTTTATATATATATATATATATATATATAATATAACTGAAGATTTTCAAAACTATCATTTGAATTTAATTTTTTAAATCAACAGCTCCTACTACTGCAAGGTGGATGCAGCTGAACCATCAGAGACCACCTGGTCCTGAAGTTTACAGAAAAATAAAAAAAGACAAAACATCTGCAGTTAGATCCTGGTTCTACTGGTAGAAATGAAAAAAAATGGATTCTTAGTGAGATATGAGTAAAGTTAGTTTAAAGTTATCCACTACAGCAGCAGAATCTGGATTAGTTTTTAGGGTACATTAATGTTTTTCTAGTTGTAGATCTTTAAAAGAATTCTATAAAATCCATTTCCTTTAACTATTTCCTGTAAGTTAGTTTAAATTTAGTTTAAGTTAACCGCAGTTAACCGTTTGTGCAGATGAACATTCACACATCAGGCCTACTAGAATGTACAAACTGCCTTTTAGATTCGTGCCGTGTAGGCGGTCTGACTAAGACATCTTGTATGGATTTGCGAGTGAAAGACGACACCACGGAAATCCTTTACAACAATAGATGTCAAACTGAATGTAGAAACAAAAAACATAATTATCTTTATAACATGCAACACCTCTGACAAGTTATTTCCTACTAATCATTAAAAAGTCCTGCTTCTTGGACAGATGTTTTTGTTAAAACATTTAGTAATAGCTTTTTATAAACACAAAACACTGAATAGAGCTATAAAAAAATAAATGACTTTGTAATATTGTGTGACATAAGAAATTTAACATTGACTCAAATCTAATCAAAACTAGATCTCCTCCAAAGACCGAATATGAACATTAAGCCCAGTTATGCGATTATTTTAGGCTATTATATGGTCTATTTGATGTCACATCCAGTGTGCAGCTGCTTTGTATCTCCCCTGTGAAGTGTTTCCTTCCATTCAATTAGCTACGCAAGTGTTTGCAACTAATAGATATGATTCAGCTTCTTTTTTTCCCCAGGTTTTTGGGCCACAGTGAGTAACTGCTGAATAAACTCTTTAGATATCTTGCATTGGTCTGACAGAGAGCTCAAACGGAACAAGAAAAAGGCAGGCAGACAGGAAAAACAGAAAAAGGAAAAGCAGCTTTGAGTCTCCGTTTATCTCAGCTACTTGTATCAATATACACAAATGATAAAGACTGACTAAAACTTGCCCCAGGCTTCAGACAGTAGATTTTAACAGAAGAGTTTAAAAACTCCAATCCTTTAACCCTGTCGTTTTTTTTCTTCCTTCTTGGTTGTCATAGTTACAAGCCTGCCTTCTCGCCTGTACTTTGGGAAGGGTGAGACTTTCCCACTGACTCAGTAATGTGTGTGGTAAACCCGCCAGAAAGGGTCTCGGCACCTCTCCATCTATCAGGCTCACAGCCGCACTCCCGACTCTCAGATGGAAAAGGTGTGAGAGCTGAAAGGTGAGCCGCGCTGCGGGAAATACCTGCGGTGTTGTGACTTCACACATGTCGTTCAGCTCAGCGCTGAAATAAATCACAACAAAAAAACAACTTCTATTTTAGTGCAGGGTGTCAAATTTAAAACCTTTTCTCTAAATACTTAAAATATTAAAGGCCTAGCGTTCCTTAAAATATTGCATATTGCCTTTCAAAAGGGGTTTTCTAAGATCAATTGGTTGTTGCAGCCATCTTGAATTGGGTTGTCTCCTAAAGTTAAACAGTTGTAGATGTACATCAAATAAGTACTTTCTACAAGTTTTAATAAAATTTGTACAAATGCAAAAATCTTGTGCAATCAGCTAGTGGTCAGAATGTGTTGGGGATCAGTTTCAAATACTAGAACATCAAATTTTAGGGAAATATCTGTAACAGTGACTGAGTTATAGCCATTTTTGTGTTTGCTAAGGTTTCTTAGCTGTGGTGGCCATCTTGAATCAGTTTGGCTCCAAAAGTTTATCAGTTTTAGATTACATTCTGCTTACGTCTAGCTGTTCAAGAGATATTTTGGTAACAGACAGACACAAAAACAAACATGCCTATCCGCCAAGAAAGATGACGTTAAGATTTTAAACAATTGGTTGCGCATCTATAATACACAAACAAAACAGAAAGCTGTGAAGCTGCCATGAGTCAGAGCAGGTGGAGAAACACTGAGTAAAAGTGTGTGTGTGTGTGCATAAAGAGAAAGGTAACCCCAGAGACTGAATGCACCCACTACAGCTCCTGTAGACCTGCAGGTCAGCAAGATCAGGATGCAACTGTGGGCGCCCTTGATGTTTGTGCGCCCTCGGAAGTGTGAACTACACCAGATGGCACCTTGAAGATGTGTGTGTGTGTTTGATATTGGGTCGATGACAAGGACGATACAAACACTTGAGGATAAATGCAGCACTAAAAACTTCCGCCATCTGGACGCCAGCAGACAAACGTAAACACAGGTTTTTTTTTATTCTTTTTCTACTATGTCTTTATCTCACCGGGTTGTTCAACTTTTCTCTGTGTTCTAGCTCTGTGTAGCTGTGCCATCCATCATCATTAGAAGGAGAGTAGATGACCTGTCTGCACACTCTCTGTCCTTACACTCTCTGGAGAAGAAAGGGAAGGGGAGGAAAGGTAAAGTAGATGGTGAAGGGTGAGTTATAGGGGATAAAAAGAAGTTCTGAAGAAAACAGAATCAGAACCTAGAAGTTAAAAAGCATAGTTGATTTAGTAAGTTACACAGACATGACTGTTTATACAGTAATTGTGTATATTCACTTTTATAATTGCATATGCGCAATTATAAATAAATAAACACACAAAAATGTATATTTTGAAACATAAGTCAAGCCCAAAATGGCAACATTCATTGACTGATCTGTACAAATGTCATCTATGGTTTGCTTTTGCTTATGCCTCTAATCTTTTAGAATTTTATTCAACCTTTTATGTTAATATTAAACAATCCAAGCTGTATTTTGTGTGAAACACATCAGGGTGTTGATTGATCCTTACATCCCTAAAAGGAAGAAGAAAGGATCAAAGCCAAAGAAGCTAAATATAGAAACGGGGAGAGGAAGAGAAGGATGATACAACGCGAGCGAGTGGCAATCGCTGGGATGGAGGCGGAGGAGGAAGAGGAGGAGTGGAGGGAAACATACGGATGTAAGGGAGGACGATCAGAGGACAAAGTATTGTCTCCTGGTAATATGTAAAAATAACTCTGCTGCTGCTTGCTGCTTGGTGGAGGAGCTAACTGGGTCAGAGATTTCCCACTGAAAGGGAAAGAAAGGGAGAGGTACCACATCGATTCAGCCTGTGGTACCACTCAGACACAAGTCAATGTCACTTCACTTAAACCCTGTTAGGGATAAGAAGTGTTCCTGTGTACATCCATTTCATTCCATTTCATTTATTTGTACACTAATCTGTCCACCCAGTCATCTTTCTAACAGACTGATAGCATTTACCTCATTTCTCCAGCTCATGTTCTTTCATTTACACAGTTTGTTTTCCACACACTTCTAACTTTCCCTTTTTTTAAAAAAAATCTCTTTTTCAACAACATAACCCACACCTACCATATTTGTAAGAAAAAATAAAGTACAAAACTTGGTCTGTATGACCTAAATTAGTCTATTAATAATGTGTTCTCTAATTACCAAAAAGCTGAAAAACGTAACATTTATTGAACCTGAGGTAATTACGTTGAAATAGATTAATAACCTGGTTGGAATAAAAAAAAGAATATATTACTTTATTCAATTACAGCACCTAACATTATCAGCAGCAACAATCTGACCTCGTGGCTGCGACATGTTATAATTGTGATATTAGTCTTCATTAGTGTAGGTTTTTGAAGATTTACTTTAACCTAATAGAACAAAAAACTCTAGAACTACTCTTTTTGGTCTGGCTATTAGTTAAATTGCAGTTTTTAGGTCTTTTCTCCTCTCAAATTTGATCAAGTTTTATGTTCATTGTGTGCGTTTAGCTTAACTGGGCTTTTAGGTTCCGGAAGCAATTTATTTGTTTGTTTTATCTTATTTCATTCAGCAGTTGTAGGTTTGTTCATTTGTTTCTGTTTTTATCTTTCGTAAAACACTCTGTGATCCTCAGCTATATGTAAAGTGCTCTACAAACGAACCCAGGTAGCTTGAATTAGTTTTTATTTTGCAGTTTAAAATCTATAATGTAAATTTCAGCCCCAAATATTTCATGTCCTGCTGTGTTCCTGGTTCTTTACCGCTGTCCCAACCATGTCCAAAACCAGAAGAGTAACCCATAAAGCAAACAATGTGCTGTTCAGCACTTCTTAGCTGTAATTAAAACTTTATTGATGAAGAATGCTGTAAGCATACCAACTATTTTTGCAGACAATTTCTCAGGCTACTGTGAATAGTGCATTAGAAAATGTGATTAACTCAGAAATTATTATTGTTTTTGTTGAAGGTACTAATACTGCTAAAAAGGTCTTTGGTTCTAAACCGCTTGATGATGGTCATTCTCCTTTACAACCTTGCATATACATTATTCCAGCAATGATATGAAGATTTATTGAGTTTTTTTTTTTTACAATTAATTACAATAAATAATTCAAATTACACTTATATATTAAGTTTACTCAGTCCAGAGCTTAAAATCTTTAAGTACTCAAAGCCTGAATGGATTAACCTGCAACACTTGTCCGAAATGTGCACGGCTGATCTTCGAGTCAACAGAAATAGCTTGAGCTGACCACAGTGTATGTAAAACACTGCAGTAGTCCTTAAGATCCCTTGTCGTTGCACCTAAACCACCTGCCGGATTAGTGCTTGTGGGGGAAAAAAAAAACCAACGCCTGTGCGTGCTCGAGTGTGCATGTCTTGTGACGTTCACACGGGTGGTGCAGGGTGTTGGCTCGTCCATATTTATAAAGAGGAGAACAGCAGGTAAATAAATCCAACATAAATCCTAATGTTGCGATGGTGCACTGCAGTCTTTTGAGAGGAAAAAATAAATAAAAAAAATCCGGCACAAAGTTCTGATTTAATTTCTGCAAATAAAACCTAACATAATATCATCCTTGTTACAGTGGGGCTGGATGCTGAAGGACCACTGCACCACAGTGTTGCCACAGTAAATCTAATAGCAACAAACACGGGGGGGGGGGCTGTTTTGTGGAGATGTTGACTTCTATAAGACTTGTGTGTGTTTTTGTGTCAGCAGAAAATTAAAAAATACAGTATATTAGGAAGAAACTGTTGATAAATTTTGTATTTCAAATCTGTCAAACGGAAAGGCAAATAAAAAAAGAAAAAAGACAGCACGTTTAAATGAACACAATTATAATATGTACAATTTCACAAACTATAGAGACATTTCTACATAACTGTACAGCCTCACACACACTGACACTGGGGTTTCTTTGAGCGATTATTTGTTTCATTACACCTTCATATGCTTGGTTTTAAAAGCTCCAACAATTAAAAAAATAAGCTGCTTCTGTACATTTCTGAAGAAAAACAAAGCTGAGCATTGTTTAGACTCCAGCAACTGAAAAGTTTAAAGTCCAAAAAGTATTAAGTTATAAAATCAGTTTATGACTGACTGTGAGGGTAGTAAATCTAAAAATCTTCATTCTTCTGGGAGACTTTGCTCTTTAGGACATATTTTGCTCAGTCCGTTTCATCTAGTTTACAACCTTTATGACTGAAATAAGACACTCTAATACAGCAACACAATACATATTCACAAGAGAACCATACAGAATTAGATCTAGAGTAAAAAGGGACTTTTTTCTGCCTATAATAAAAGCTCTGAGCGCTGACATGGCCATATAATTTACAAAAAGCTTTGTATTCCACCGGAGCAGCACAGGTTAAACATACTGTAAAAAATGTAAGCACAGATTTGTGGTGATTTTTCAAAACTGAAGAAAGAAAACTTGCATCTTATTACAGTTTTGTTTTAGATACTGGGTCTGTCTGGGATTCCCCAGGAGGAGCTGGAGAGTGTCACTGGGGAAAGGGATATCTGGGTTTCCCTCCTGGACCAGCTGTCACCGTGACCCGACCACAAACAAGCCAAAGCAAATGGATGAATGCTGTAAATGTAATTTAAACTAATAATTGCAGCACCGCAGAGCGTAAACAGCCCCCAAGTAACATACCACCTATCAAAGTTTTCTACAATTTAAAATAAAGCTGTTCAATGTCTGTCAAAAAGTAAAAAAAACTCATCCAACAAAGCAGCAGTTTACAGCTACAATCTTCGCAAAAGTTTATCGTTATAGTTGTTTTAAATTAGGAAACTAAGCAAATATTTCTTTAGCAAGTTAGTTGCAACCTTCCATCAAAATTCAGGCCAAGTCCCTGACTTTATCAATAAACTGTGATAAAATCAAGACATCACATGACTTCAGACAGAAATGACCTCTTGTCCATTAATGTCTATGCAGATTTACAGCCTAATCTAATTTTACCACCAAATGATACGACTTGAATTGGATTTTATTTGAAATGTATTGACAACTTCAAAATTACTCAGCAATAGTGCTGCCAATATTAGAAAAGCTGGTGATGTGAGATATTTTTATGCAATATTGCAATGACAGTATCAATTTTCATTTTCTTCAATCTTTACTTCCTCTTCTGTCATTGCCATCATCTAAACCAGGTGTGACCATAAAGGCCAGTGAAAGTCTGCTGAATTAACCAAAAATATAATTAGCATGCAGAACATGAATGCTTGGTACTTAAAATGTGTCTATGATCTATTGCAGACTGATACTGATATTGCGCTCACTGATACTGAGATGACAATAAATTTGCGATTTGTCGCGCAGCCCTAACTAACACCAGTTGTTTTTAAAATCACTTATGACAGGTTGGTCAGCTTAGCAGAGGCATGGCTTCTCATCCCACAGGGTGAGCGGTAACAGAAGGTGAGCGAACCTTTTGTTGTCAGCTCATTTTAACCACAATCATTACAGGATATCGCCGGTTTGCTGCTGGGAGGAGGGCAAACATTTCTGAAGGAAGGTGCCCATTTTATACTCACACAGACTCAGTCTGCAAGCTGAAGTAGGCAGAGCGTGCCATCCACCCTCACAAGTTCAGGGAGTCCGGTGTTTGTTTGCAGTAGAACTCATATTGTTGGTGGTAAAATATCATCCTATTACCGTCAACTTCAAATTGGACTGATTCTTCACAAAAATCTGACGGTCACCTGAGTTTCTGATCACAGGTGCATGTTCAAGCCTGCATGGTGTGAGGTTTGACTGATTCTTTTTTGTGTGCACGTGTGTGTTTTAAGATAGCAGGCAACTATGTGCTGTCAGACTCCAGGTCTAATAACGAAGGACTGAAGAGTCAGTAAGTTGGAAATTCTGACTCCAATTACCAAATGACTGCCTTGCAGCAACTTAAGGAGACCAAAAAATTAGCTGGTCGATTAAAAAAAACATTTCACCTCTTTTTAAAATCCCAAAACCTTCCTACTTTGAAATTGATTAAATTGATTTTACTTCCAAACTGAAAGGCTTTGATTTTAGGCATTAACACAAACAACAGTGTTTCAGGAGTAAAGCTCACTCATACCTTTAATATGATGTCATTCTATCCAGCTACAGAGCAAATAATTGTGCATATGTTCATCCAAAAAATAATAATTCATAATATTACATTTAATCTTTGCTTTTCTGAGTTTTATACCCCAGCCTGCTGGCATTTTAATATCTCATTGCTCAAAATAATAAGCTGAAATAACAAGCCACATGCCAGAAGCCAGTAATGATTGGAACAATTTGATTAGGCAGAAAAAGGCAGCAAGATGGCTTAATAAATCTGACTAAAACATATAGATTTTTGCACATGAACCTAGATCCTCCTCTCCTGTCCTTCCCTTCCGCTTCACAGACACACACCCACACACAGGCAGCTGAATGAAAGGTGGCTGTGCATACAGTCAGGCAGACTGATGTGTCTGCTGGAGTGAGAAGATGAAAAGATCTCAGAGGAAATATGGTGGCGCTTCACAGCGAGCACCGTGCGCCGGCTCTCTAGCATGTATGACTGTGTCAGGAAGAGTTCACTGCTCTGCTGCATCTTCTGCTTTTCACCCCCCGCCGTCTTCCCAGCCACCACGCCAAACATGCCTGGATACAGCTCAGCAGCTTAAAGGCAAATAACAGAATATCTGACTCCATAAAGCTGCATGAACACATTCAGCCGACTCAAAATATTCTATAGGTTCATCAGTGATGAGTTGCAGGTTTTGTATGTTTTGTCCTGTGGTCATTATGTTGACTTGAGCATACCTGAGTGCTGGCGTTGGTCAGTAACTAGTAACTTGATTGAGACATGCATTAATTTTCATTAGTGACTCTGGTGTGTGCATCAACAGGAGCTGCTAGCTGTGCAGACACCAGAATCCCTTAAATCCCTATTCATTAGATAAACGCCCTCATCAGAAATCTCACACAGCATCTCCCTGATAATCTCCATAACCAATTACAGGGTGATACACCACTGCTTAACATGAAAGCAACAATTAATCTGATAACCCCAGTCAATGGGTCATTATCGTAGAGAAAACAGTTGTTGAAGGCACACATATTCCACCCACAAAGGAAAAAGAATCACAAAGGATATTTTCTGTTAATAACTACCATTTTCCCCAGTTTATTCTGAGGCAGCTGTTGGCTTTTATGTGTGACTGAAACAAATATGGGCTGGAAAGGGATAAACGACTAATTGCAACAATCTATTAAAAGATATGATGAAAAGAAGGTCTTTAGTCACTGAGAACTATTCGGAGGAATAAAGCATCTATTTTTGTGAACAAAAGTTGGGACTATAAATGGTTGGGTGATCTTCTTTCCTCATGACTGCTGGTCCAATTCTCTTTCAGCTGTGTGTAGCTCAGAGGAGCAGCTTTCCATCAGGTGTGATTTAACCCACTGACGCTTTAACCTATCCTGTGGCTGGATAAAGAGTCACTATGAAACAACAACAAAGTTGTAATATGGTCCCTTTCCTCTATGTGACGCGTGCTGTCAAGTGAGTCAGAATGAGCACAGGCTGCAGCGCAAAAAAATGTGAAAATATATAGATTTTTGCAAAGAAAACAAAGACCATTTGTCTGCAATATGTTATTTTAATTTTTTTAAAGAAATGAATAAAACTTTAAATTACAGTATAACAGTAGCAAACTGAATTATATTAAATACAACACTAAATATCATATCGGGCTTCGCAAAACTGTTGTTTTTTTCCACTTATTCTTTTTATTTAGAACCCAAATGACTAATATTTTTTAAAAGTAATATTGAACAATAAAGGGTAGCCTTTAGAGCTTCCAGCTGTTCACAGCTTTTGCACTTTAACACAGGGTTAATTCAACCAATTTGAGTTAAACCATACCAGGTTTCTGACTGGCAGCATTCCACTCACACTCCAAACATGATCTGCAGGGTTTGAATAAATAGCTCGATCTTCCTGGAACTCTGAATAAGGTCAAGCTATGGTTTCCCTGATCTAAGCTCTTTTTGACACAGTAAGCAGAGCCGGGACATGAGGAGGAGCGGAGGGAAAGGGGAGGGCTGGGACTTTCTGTGTGTGTGTGTGTGTGTGTGTGTGTGTGTGTGTGCACTAGAACTGGCATCCATGTGTGCAAATGTTTGAGAGAATGAAAGAGTGGTGAAATGAGGATGTGCAAATGTGGCTGTCAAAATGTGTGATAGGTTAATGGGAGGGCAAAGGAAGTTTGGGTAGAACCCTGATCAGCATCCAATCAGAATTTTACTTAATTCCAAAAGAATTGGAAATAATCATTGGATGTACATCTACCACTCATTAACTTTTGGAGCCAATCCAATTCAAGATGGCCACCACAACCAAATGACTTTATAAAGCACAACAATGTCTGCAACTCAGTAAACTTCATAGATATTCAAATAATTCACAATATGTACTCTAAGTGCTAATCGTTAATTTTGCTCAAACTTTAATATTAATTGCTGGAGTTAACCATATTTGTTAGCAAAATATAATAATTTGAAAATTGTAAATATGTTACAGTCCTCTTTATTTTTTTACTTGCATTCTTTCCATATTACTTTTTCTCCCTGAGGTCATTTTGCTCAGTCTTCTGTCTGCTGGACATTTCCTGTTTATTTTCACAGTTTCTTCTTTGTGATACAGTGAAGAAGAATAAAAGAGTCAAACGCAAAAATAAGACATGAAATGACAGTGGCAAACAATGTGAGCAAACAAGAATCACAAGATAAAAGCGTCAGTTTCTGGGTGTGTGAAATCGGCGTTCGCCACGAGAAAGCGAACATGCTCTGGAAGAAGAAGAAGATGGATACATGTTCTGATGTATTTGAGATTGAAAACAGAAGATCGCTCTCAATGCTGTGATGAGATGAATGCTCACCGTGTCATCTCATTGTTTCACTCCTGACAGCAGAGACTGTAATCACAAGTTTTCAATATCGAACACACCAAAACGTATCTGTCTTTCTTTCCAGAGCGTGGTGCGTTTCTGATGATAAACAGGTGCCTCGCACATCTGAATACTGATGTTTCCATGCAAAGAATAACGTTTAGTTTGCTCTGAGAATAGCCTCAGATCAACCGTTAAGTCCCAACTCCACTCCGTCTTCTCTGCTTGTGTGCTCAACGTGCCATTACCGTCATCTCATAAATAACCTTCAAGATGTGGCATCTACCAAATTGATAATTGTTAAGGTTTTGTGCTTTAACAAGCCACAAAAATCAATAATAATAATAATAAAAAAGGCACATCATTCATTCTCCACTCTCTTGTTACACCAGGGAGTCAAATTGAAATTCCAGAGAGCGGGCAAATAAAATATTTTATTCAAAAGAGGCAATTGAAAAGTGATTTTTAAACTGAGCAATTTTTAGCTCGGGTCAATCAAAATTCCACACAAAGAAATAACATCTATATTAAAAAAAGCCCATATTTGCACATATTTAATGTAATTTCAGAATCTGTGATTTGAATTCATATGGAATTTTGTTCAATGTAAAGTACACTCCTGTCTCTGCTCTGATTTATTTAAAAAGCATTAGGACCAAGTTTTTGGGGGGCTGTTTTGTTTTGGGGAGTTTTGCCATAAGTGTCAATATAAAACAAGCATTTTGCGAATTATTGTCAGTTTTGATAGCAGGGATTGTGACAAACCTATATTGAGTGGTTCACACTGCCATCTGGAGCATTTTTCCCTTCTAATAAATTTGTTGATTTACAAATCTTGAACACACAATCGGTGCTTGCAATTTATTTTCCACTAGCCACAAAATTATAACTAAAAATGTTTCTGCAAAAGCAACATATCACAAAGTGAGCAGCTCTTTATTAGCATTCACTACTTATGCCGAGCCAAACCAGAGCAACCGTTGCAGACAAAGACAAAAATTACACTCTGGAAAATCCAAACCATTAATATAGTTGGAAATATGTCAATTAGAACCCAAACAAAGATGCTCTAACAAACACCAAACACCAAAGAAAGAACACCAACAGAAATTATTTATAACTTCTCTAAAAGACAAGTTATCAAGGTTGGAGTTGGGAGTCAGGACCCCAGTGTGGGTCACGAAACACCAAGTGAAGGTCCTAAGATAATCTGCAGTAACAAAGCTGAATTTCAAAATGATTCCTCATTGCATATTTTTGCTACATACTAAAAACAGCTGAGTTATCCTGATAACGCAATTGCTGGGTTAAAGCTGTTGGGTCATAGGTTGGGTTGCTTTGATCAAATATTGTTTAAAAAGGTTTGAGCTGTGAGCTGTGTCATTCTTCACTGTCCTCCATTTTAAGCCAGAAGTACCTGACTGGACCTCTGCTTTAAGATGTGATAAGTAAAGATAAGATGGTAAAAACAACTTGTAAGATGTTTAACCTGGTTGGCTTTGTTAATAACTTTGTTTTGAACTAAACAGTGACTTAAGTTCCTAAAATAACAAGTTGTTGCTAGTTAAATGATGCTAACAGCAGTTAGCAGCAGCTAGCTTGCACTAACCCAAGTTAATATTTAAAAACCAAGGTATCAAGTTACCCAAGTAAATATCTAAAAACCCAGATTTTGACCCAGCGCTGGGTTACAAGTTGAGCTGTTTGAACCCAGCAGGTTTTAGTGTGTATGTCTGAGAGATAAAAACCGTAGTCATAAATAAATAAAAATATGATTGCTTTTAGAGATGTTTGTGTTGTCCTTATTTAATTGGCTTGGAGATGTTTATATGCTTCAACCAGCAATAGTTAGGGCCATGGGTCTCTTCCACTGATATTTTGTGGGTCAGTAGCTGAAAGGTATGGGAAGCATGGCTCTAAAACGTCTTATTGTGACAGGTGTTTTTGCTTCAGTGTAAAGCGGCCACATTTTAAGTTGGTTGAACAACCAATCTCTGCGAAGTTCAGTTTTTATGCGAGTGGTGTGAGCTGTGATACAGAAACCCTTACATGGTTATCTCTCCTTCCGTCTTACTCTCTTTGTTTCTCTGTCTTGTATCTCATGCCTCTGTCACTCTGACCTATTCCTGGATTCCTCACAGAGGTGAAAGGAAACAGGAATGACTGCAGGAATGACTGCAGTGGATGTTGGCAGCACAATTTTCTTTCTGTGTAAGGGAAAAAAAGCTCTTTTTAAATCACACGCGCACACATGCAAACACACGCAAGAGTCCTGTTTTGATGACTTTGTTCCTTTGCCAGTCAGGAAGATGTTTCCTCAAACATGATGAAAGCCATTCCTGTTCCTGCAGCTGACATGCTAGGGGAGTGTGTGTTTGCATGTGTATTTGCATGTGTGCGTGGTAAACAACTCAAACAGATATGGTCAGCTGGATGGATGGGAATCAGCAGAGTGCAGATGGGTCCTTTATTATTGCGTGCGGAGGAACATTCAAGACACTGGCACACTCTGTTGCCGTCTGCCCCAGCCTCTCCTTCACCACAGCACCACTGGGACTCCCAACTCCCCATTGTGCTTACAGAAACCTTGGCGGCCAGCTTCCTCATCGCCCAATAAGGAAAGCTTTTACTAAAGCTCCAGCCAATTGGATAAGAGCTACATTTCCTTGCCAGGCAGGACTCTTAAATGTGCTGCTGTAAGCTCAAATCTGAGAGACTCATGTTTCACAGATAGGCACTGGGCACCAGAGCAGATATGCTGCAGGGCAGTGGGAGGAAAGAAAAGAGACAACCTATGAGATTATTGTTTCTCCTCGGCTGCTGGGAGTGTGTTACTGTAATTCTAAACTGTTTAAAAAGGGAACAAAACATAAACCAAACCAGCAGCTGAGGTACCATGATGACACTGTTCCCATGCTGACATAGAACAGACACCCGGGGAGGGCTCCAGTTTTAATTAATGTGGCCGAGTTAGAGAAGACAGCAAACAGACAAGAAGAACAGGAAAGTTTAAGTGCAAAAACAGTTCTAGTAATTATTCTCCAGTTTAGGGAAAAAAATGTTGATCTTCTTGGAATTTATTTAATTTCATATTTGTCAAAGTCTTTTGCTCTAAGCACAACAAAAAACCAAAACTATATATTTTTTATTCTACCTGGTTTAGTCATATTTGGGGCAATATAAATCAAATCTACATGACTTAAAACAGACTGAATTTTGATTCTTTATCAAATAAGATCATGCTTAACCTAGATTTGAAATTATCCCTCTTGCGTTTGTGTTTGTTGTGCATGATCAGTGTAGCAACTACTTTAATGTCATTTATCTCTATGTGTCCTTAATCTGGGTACCGGAACAAGTATGATCCATTAGTGGAAATTAAATCCATTGATGCAAAACTCATGCTTCAATCGCCTGATTGATGCCAGGACAACAGGTTAAGTACGGAAAGGTAAAAAGGATGAAAAATATTCAATAACTTCGAAAAATTCAGTTTGATTTCATGTCCTGCAAGTGTGAGCACTTTGCCAACAGATTATAGATAAAGTTTTTGCCAACCGACCTTAAAAAAACAACAGCCACAACACAAAAATGGCTAGAGCTCCCTAAAATTTGGTGTGGCAGGAGCTGAAAATAATCTCCATCAAATACTATCCGCTAACAGATCGCACAAAATCTTTATCATAGAAAAATAAAATGGAGCCATTCGAGCAAAGACAAATTGAAATTGAGTAAAATGAACAAAAAAAGATGAAAAACAGAAAAGCTAACGACAAAAGTCACACATTTGCCCAATAAAATGCAAAAAGACATCAAACTAAAAATAAACACACACAAAACACACACACACAAACTATGCTCAAAGAGAGAATTAAACAGACTCCCAGTTTTTTTAGGCTTTATCCTTTTTATCTTGTCAATAATGAGGAAAAGTTCAAAACGGAGTCAATGGATGCGAGAACGCATTGATAAGAAAACAGTAAAAAAGGTATATAACCATGCGTAATATTTTGCTTATTTTTGAAAGCTTTACCATAAATGTATTCATCCTGTCCCACTGCAGAGAAAATGCATAAATTCATACAATAAAGAGGGGAAAAAAAAACCCATAACTGTGCAAACCAAAAGAAAATAAAAAATCAGGGCGTTAAAACTCCATCAAGCAACGCCTTCCTCTTTCTAATGAAATCACAAAGTCTACTGTATACAGTACAAGAGAAGCATTATACAGCTGTAACAAGCTACAACGAAAGAAGTCAGTGTTTCCACCCAATAAATCAACTCTATCTAGGCGAGTGCCGGGCTTTTCAACAAAGACACCCCACATTTCTGCCTAACTGGGGCAGGTACGTCTGCGTGCCGTTTGCAGGGTCACCTCAAACACTGGGTGGAGCAAACAAAAATAACCCAAAGGCAACAGCCCATTAGTCAAGCTCGGAGATCACCGGACTGAGACCTGATAAACCAGAACAGACTCGTACAAACTGCCGGAGCCCAACAGACAGCGGCTCAATTAAATTAGCCGGTGAATCCGAACCGAAACGAGCAGATGCTGCATACTGTAAATGTCAGAAGGAATGCTGTCCTGCTGCAACGATAAACTGGTTTCATGGAGCAAAAACTGTCAGGGAAACGAGCCGATGTGGATCCTCACTGTCGGCTTCAAGAATTAAAGGCCCGTATCGCCCGCATCGCCCGCCACGTTTCATACCAGAGTCTTCACATCAAATGCTGAGAAGATGTGAAACGTTGCAAAATCTCACATAATCCATTGGTTCTTGAAGTATCTGTTGTGAATGACTCTCAGCTACTACCATGCTAAGTTTTAGCATGAAATTGGCAAAACTGACACAGTTACAGCCACTTTTGTGTTGGCAGAAGCTGATTAGCTGTGGCTGTTATCTTGAATTGGGTCAATTCCAAACATTAATGAAATGTAGATGCAAAACCGATGATTAGTTTTGTGACCGTTTCATGAAAATCCGTCCAGTCGTTCATGAGATATTTTGCTAACAGACTGCATTACTTAACGGCAAAGTTTCACAAACAGATCTTGCACAATCAGAAGGAGCTCCAAGTCTGTGTCCAAGATGACTCTTGGCAACTACCACACCAGATTGTAGCTCAGTATCTGCAAAACTGACTGACTTATAGCCATTTTTGGTTATGCTCAGACAGCTTAGCTGTGGCAGCCATCTTGAATGGGGTCGACTCCAAATGCTGATCAGTCACAGACGCCTGTTCAATGACAACTTCCTGAAAGTTTTGGTAAAAATCCATCAACGGGTTCTTGAGGTATTTCGCTAACAGACAACATGGGCAAAGGAAAAACATTATCGCTTCTTGCCTTTGGCGGGCGATCATCAAGAAAGTGGTTCACAATAGTTACCAGACAGGTGTGGGTATGCAAACAAGCTGGTTGGGCAGGTAGGGTGAGCAGCTTAGGGATTTTAACTGTCATGTTACTCCACACACACACACCCACACACAAAACAATGAAGGTATAGTGTGACTGCTCAACATCAGTGATGAAACCCAGTTCCTCAAAAACTCACTTTTGGTTCCCTAAAAAGCAGTGCAGCGTGGAGATTAAACGAGAACAAAAACAGGTAGCTGATCACTAATTTTGTCACCCCTCAGCTGGCAGACAGGTGCTCCAGTAATTGTATGAAGACGAACACAGAGCCGAGCAGTTCTGATACAGATCTCGCAGAACTACAGTGCGGAAGTGATCTATCAGACACCTGCTGTATATAATAAAAAAATGAACCACGGCCAAACCTGACGTGCGCTTTCCTTTTCTTTTTTAAGAGCAGAATTCGGACACCTACGGAAAGACGCTTACTGAAAACACTGTCCACGAAACATTAGGAAAGTTTTAGTTCCTCTTTCTGCTTTTTACACGAAAAACTGAAAGTAAAAACACTCCTAAAAACCTCCGATAATGTTGATAAATGTCCTTCTCTGACAGCCATGAGCAGGTGACTGATTAAAAACGCTAACATCCGCGGTTCCAGTTAGATTTATTGCCATCTCTGTCGGGATGAGCAGCGCGTGCGAACGGGAAATAAAGAGAAAACGGTTTAAAAAAAACATAATTCAACTTACTGTGTTGGCGAATAGTTACTGAGTTCCGTCCGTCACTGACAGACAAAAAAAGCTCGGTTCCGACAGTTAACAGAGCAGTCCGGCCACGACGAGCGACGAGTCTCACACTAAAACGGCAGAGCCTTGACAACCGGGGCAAGCGAACGAGCACGAGCCCGGAGCCGCCTGCTGGTCTCTTGCACGAGACGACAACAAGAGTGAGAATTCCCTCTAGATGAATGGCGAGAGTGCGCATGCGCGGACGGGGTCGACTCATTCCAGTGGAGAAGGGTTGAAAATGGCAAAAAAAAAAAGTGCTGCATTTACTGTACTTATTGAGGCACGGTACGGCAAGCCAGTTTAACATATAAAACTCAAGACGCTTTAAACCAAACAAACTTTTATTCAGCTTGGTTCATTTTCTAGTCCAAATTAACACGTTATACACAATCAACGTTTCAGTTGCTTCAGACGTCATTTTTAATTTAACAAACAAAGCAACTTTCCTCATTCATCCAGCTGCAAACATTCACAAGCACATTCTTCCTCCCTAAATTGAAAATCATATAATTTAAACATCTAAAATAATGCTAAACATCTGTTCCAAACGTCTCTATGAAAATTCTGATTGTCAAAAACCATTTAACTAGGTAATGTGTTAGTTGTGGTAAACATGTCATACTAATGGCCAACACCAGTGTGTCCCCTTAGTTTCTGGGCCTGGGAGGGGGGATTTTACAGAGCAAGGGGGGATCAATGAGACAAAGACTTTGAGTTTATGTTTTGCTTTTAATAACAGCATTAAATTTAACATTCAAATCTTGAACAGCCAGGGGGAGTGTTTCCCCTCTGACAGCCAGTCATCTGGTGGTGACTGGTCCTTGGCAGCTTGTGTGGGGGACCTGCAATGTGTTCTTCACTTGGACCTAATCTGGCTGCTATTGTTGCCATGCTCACCGTGACAGCATTTTAAAAAATGCAGACATTTTTGAGGGGGGGTGGTTATGACATTTTGCCTGGCGCTCTCTCACTCTGTTAAATCCAAAAAAGGTTAAAAAACAAAAACTCTGTCTCTCTCTCTCCCAAGTCAGACATATCTGTACGCTAACAGTGATGCTGCAGAAGTTTGGACAAAAAATAAAAATTCACAAAGTAAAATTTTTCTCATACCGATAGTTAATGTATTATATTAAAAATCTGTAGGGAACATTTGTGACAGGGTGTCAACTACCACATGTGTTTGCAACATATGGAAACAGCCAAAGTGACTGAAAATAGGTCACACATTTAACTTACCGGCCTAGCAAAAGTTTTGCAAAAGCTGTGTGTGTTTGGACTGTGTGTGTTTGATGTTGATGTCTATCTGTATGGCACTGTATGGTTTGTTTCTTCATTTAGCAGCAGATTAACTCTTATATTTACACCTAAACGTATTCTATGCTTGTCTTATTTGCCATATTTGTTTACCTACACCAGGGATGTCAAACTCCAGGCCTCAAGGGCCGCTGTCTTGGGAGTTTTAGGTTTTTTCTGCTCCAACACACCTGATTTAAATGGTTTGATTACCTCCTCATCAAATCATCAAGTTCTCCAGGAACTTAAAGCAAGAACATGTCTAAAACATGCAGGAGAGCGGCCCCCGAAGAATGGAGTTTGACACCCCCGACCTACACGGACTACGGCCAGCCTAATGTAGGTCCGTCATGTGATCCAAGCTTCCATGTGGTTTTTGGTGGGGGGCTTTGCTTACGCTGAGTGTGCACCATTTGATATACATCAGGGTAACTTTTTATCTGTATGATTTCATACTTTGGAGTGAGCTGTTTTAAAGCAGGACACAGTGCCAGATTCTGAAAGTTGAAGAAAGAAAAATAAAGCAAGATACAGGACTCTGGCAACAAACAAAAACTCTTGCTGGATCACGTAGTTCTTACCTTGCTGCTGTATGTTCAAATACTCATTTTTTTTAAACATGTTTAGCTGTAGTTAATTATTTTATGCTTTAAAGAAAGCTCATGAAAGACCATAGTTGTGTGCTGGGGAGTAGGTGGGGCTTAAAGCATCACGTCCCTAGTGGGCAGACTCTGGTTCCAAAAAAATACAACACGGCAGCTTCTGTAAACTGTGAAACTCTGTCTCGTATTATAATACATGCCGATGGGTTCTCCCATAAATTATGAAATATTTGTGGATATCTGGAGGTGAAAGCTCAAGACAAATAAATGTGAAAAGAATATTGTTTGTCCCGAGCGGAACTATGTTTGAGCAACCTGAAACGCTGATTGTAGATGTAAGGAGAAAGCTTTTCTTGACACTTGCAATGTTCATTTTACCGAACTGAACTGAAACATACCCCCAAAACTATTAAATGTTTAAATTGTTCTGATTGCAAAGAATGCAATTTTGACATAAGAGAATGCAGCAATTTGAGATAGATGTTTGGTTTATTATATGCTGCAAGGGCTTGCCACAGTTATTGAGCTGAATTTTTTTAAAAAAGCTAAATTTACTTTTTGAAGACTGATGAGGAGAAAAACAACACAGCAACTTCTTTCTGGTTAATAATCTTGGGAAAAAAAAGCTACATTAAATTTATCCAATCTTGTAGCCTAAAAGATTGAAATGACAACAATGTAACTCCACCCAACTGCATTAAATGACATATTTACGTAAATGGATTTAATTAGAGAACTGTTTCTGCAGCAACATAAGCAGCAAACAGTGGCATCAAGTCAGACCAATCGCTTGTTCGTTAGTTTTGACAAGTAAATAAGAAGAAGGAAGTTAAAACAGGATAAGACTCGCCCGCGTGCTGACGAGAAGATAAGCCTGTCTTATATATAATTCAGCAATAAAAGCAGGCTGCCTGACTGCACGCAGCGCCAAAAACCTCCCCTCCATCGATCCTAAGAGGGCCTCTCCATCCATTTATCCATCCATCCATCCATCCAGAGCCTATCTCCAGCCATCACTGTGCGAGAGGCATGGGACACCCTGGACAGGTCTCCAGTCCCTCACAGGGACACATGGAGACAAACAACCATTCACCCTCTCACTCACAATTTTAGAGTTGGGGCGTCACCAACTAATTAAAAGAAGAAGACTAATAAAATCTCCAGGCAAAATGAAGTTCAATCAACATTCTTGTTGCAGTCACACCGCCCGCCTGTGACCCGCGGGCCAGATCAGCCGGGGATTACCGAGGCTTCTGTCAACTATCAATAGCCATGTGCCTCTGCAAGGAGGAGGAGGAGGAAGAGGAGGAGGAGCGGGTCGGAGCTGATGATGCTGTTCGTCCTGCCCGCGGATCGGAGCACGCAATCAGCTGCGATTTTAAAAATCCCAGCAAGGAGTCAGTGAAGGGACGAGCACGGGGGACGGAGACGGGGGGGGGGGGAGACGAAGCAGTTTACCTGGACGCCACTCCCGCTCGGCCCGCCGACATCACGTCCCGCTCGGTGAGGCTTCCAGGGGACGCCGCACGCTCGCTCCGAGTCCGAGCTGCTCTCCGTCTCGTCCGCCGAGCAGGAATTTTTTCTTTTTTATTTTTTTAAAGGGTTTTGGTCACGTGGTCACTGCTCGGCGATCGTAATAGGCGGAGAGGCGCGCGCCCGGGTGCTCTCGCGCCGCACCTGTACGGCTGTGGAGAGAGGCAGGCAAGCAGGCAGGGAGGCAGGGATGGGATGGGATGTCCTCTCAGGATCTGCGTGCAACTGAAACTGCAATAGGAAGAATTAAAGGGCTAACACTCGATTGGGGAATGCATATCGCCCGGCGGGCTTTTGTCCCTAAAATCATTTTATGATGAGAACAGATAACGCTGTAGGCGTTTTGGTATGTGTTTATAATCACTCTCAGCTACTACCACGTCAGATTTCAGCTCAATATCTGTAGAGCCAACTAAGTTATAGACACTTTTCTATTGGAAAATGAAGATTAGCTGTGGCAGCCATCTTGAATTGAATTGGCTCCAAAGGTTAGGGTTAGCTATGGATGTACATCCAGTGATTACTTCCTGAAAGTTTCATTAAAATTTGTCCAGTATGTAATGGAATATTTCGCTAACAGACAGAGTTGTTTCCAATTAGTTAATGGCAAAACATAAACAGAGACCTTGTGCAATTTGTTAGTGCTCAGAATACGTTTTGGCGTTCAGTCTCAGCTACTACCACACCGAATGTTAGCACCATATGTGTAAAAATCACTCAGTTATGGCCATCTTTGCGGTTTGTGGAGGTCAGTTGCCTGTGGCGGCCATTTTGAATTGGGTTGACTCCAACAGTTAATCTGTTGCAACTTTACATCCTTTTTTACAAGCTTCATATAAAGCTGCACATTGTTCCGGGATAAATGAACACACACAGACGCAAGCAAAAAGATTATCGTCTTTGAAATAAATAAAAAAAAAAAACAGAAATCTTTGAACATGAGCTCTGCTGATGGGGGTTGGTCGTTTAGATTTCAGGTCATGAAACAACAAACGATGAGTCCCCTGCTGTGATCAGTGTAGCAGCTTAGTGTACATCTGTTGCACATCTGTCTGTAGCATGACGGGAAGATTATTCATGCCCTGTTTGAACGACATTTAAAAAATAATAATAACAATAATAATCTGCCTTTTTCATGTTTCCAAACTGAAGCAATGACCTTGTGCAATAACAGGACACATCGACACTCCAAACAGAGCCAGGAGGTAAAGGGCTGCCTGAGACGGACACCCACAGGCAATGCATTGCTGAAATGTTGTTTCAAAGCAACACTTCAGAAGTTCTGCAGTGGTGTTGTTGTAATTATGTCACCTGCTGGCTAACAGCTCGGGGCTAAGACTGAAGTGTACTTAAAGCAACTCCAGCCTGAGGAATTAGGTTAGAGTTGTTCGTGCTGTTTTATAAACTCTCAGGTTTGCAGTTAACGAAATACCTCTTAAACCACTGGGTGGATTTTCAAAGAACCTACAGGAAGTAATCATTGGATGTACGTCTGCAGCTGCTTGACTTTTGAAGCCAACCCAATTCAAGATGGCCACCTCACCAGCTGAACGTAGAAAACACAAAAATGGACATATTAAAGTCATTTTTATGGATGTTGTGCTGAAATTTGGTTGGATGTAGCTGAGAGCCATTCACAACATATACTCTAATTGCTACTCATCATGTGAGGTTCGTTGCTTTAAAATGCAGCATTAACTTTTGGAGTCAATTCTGTTTGTCTGTTAGCAAAATATCTTATGAAGCACTTGTTGATTTTTAATAAAACTCACAGAACACAATCACTGAATACACATCTACAACTGATTACTGTTTAAAGTCAAACCACTTCAAGATGGCTGCCACAGCTAATCAACATTAGTCAACACAAAAATGGCTATTACTCAGTCGTTTCTACAGATATTTAACAAACATTTGATGTGTTAGCAGCTGAGAGCCGTTCACAGCACATACTCTGAGACTGCAACTGTACACATTGGTATTTTAAAGATTTGACAAAAACAACTGTCATTTTTCAACATGAATTAGCTTCAACTCTGCCATGAAATGTGGCGGGCTATATGCAGTCTTTTAAGGACTGCTCGGCCTTTATTACACATACCAGTTTATGATTTTGTGCCAGTGCAGTCTGAGGCACATCACAGAATTTCTGTCAGAGAAAATCATTTAATTCAAAACTGGAAATCACAGGAAAGTTTATAAAACTGCGTTCACTCAAGGCAGCTGCCATGAACATTTTCAATATTGGATTTATTTTCAGGACGGCGGTGATCCCAGCGGCTCCACTCAGACCAGCTGTGAGCTCGTTAATCAGGTCAGAATTAAACTGTCTCCAAACTGAGGCCAATCAAAGAGCTATCTACAGCAGATAAAATATTGACTTTTCATACCCTTTCCACAGAACCCCTCTTAAAATATCCAAACTCTTGCTTTTAGCAGCACATTTGGGCTCGAAGGATTTAAAAGGAGATTGTGGCGAACCTGAGCACACAGTCTGTACCTTATCCTGAATTTACGCATGCACACCAGCCTCCTGTACACACACACACACCTACACACAAACACACACACACACACGTTTTCATTTACCCACCGAGGCCACAGCTCAGGAGCAGTCAATGGTGTGCGAGTATTTTTAGATTTCACGTGGGTTGTAGATGCTGCTCGGCTCCACGAGCTCGCAACCATCAGAAAACCACAAAACCTAACCTTTAATGCCTTTCGACTCCCTTTCAGATTTCCTAACCAGTGTTTGTCTTAACACCAAACACATCTTTTGAATTAAAGGTGCAGCATCCCTTGAAGGAACGCGCCTCGCCCGCCTCGTTCCACACCACGTTTCAGACTAAGATCATCTTACGGCGAGAAGGGACAGAGTTCCAATCGTTTGGGTCGAAACCTTGTAAATGACAGAGTCCCATATGATATCCAGAGTCACAAAATGTAGCTCAGTGTCTGTAAAATTGGCTGTGGCAGCCATCTTAAGTCAGGTTGACTCCAAAGGTTGTAGATGAACATCCGCTGACTGCTTTCTGAGTTTCCATAAGATGCTAACGTTACAGACAAATGAACACACACACACAGGCTAAAACATTACTGCTCTATCTTCAGCAGCAAGCGTTAAAAGAAAAAAAAATATATATATATTAAACTTTATAAGACAATTCCTTTATCCTTTTCGCATAATTCTATGTTTTTTAAATTGGTCCGTGCGGATTAGACACTGAACTGGCCTCCTGGCTGTTGGCAATGAGGCTCAATGTTGTTCCCAAACTGAATTTTGGCCCAAGTTAAAAGCATATTGAGTTTTTTTTCCCTTTTCTTTTTTCTAGGGCATTGTAGGCCATTTATAATTGAGTCTGAAACCTGGCATAGTTGCAGCTCCAACTGCAGATTATTTGCGGGGAATCATTGTGCAAAAGTACCCATATATAACATACAGCAATCTTTAAAAGGTTTCAAGCCCAAGCCACGAAAATCAAACAAACGCCACGGCGAACGGCGCGGCGTTGATGGGTTGTTTCATCACGAGTCCGAACGTCACGGGTTCCTCTTTGTGAGTCAGACTGGAGGTGTTCCTCTGGTTTCTGGAATCTGGGGTGGGGGTGGGGGGGTCCGATCCAAGAGAACAAAAGCTTTAGGAGTAGAAAACAGACCAACGTTTTCTCCTTCTGTTTCCATCCTTTATCCGCCCCCATCATCCAACACAAGCGCCTGCCATCTGACACCCCTCTGAGGAGTTGTTCTGTAGAGCTTGCTTTTAAAACACACACACACACGCGCGCACACTTGCATATGCACTGATAGTTGTGAAGATGGTATCCAAATTGGGGAGCCAGGCCAAACGGCACAGGGGGGGAACAGACGGAAGGGCAGACATTTTTGAGCTCCATTCAGGCCTTCATGCACATCAAAAAAAAAAAAAGAAAAGAAAAGAAGAAGCAGGATGATGGAGAGGGCTTCTCTGCTGGTGGACCGTACGGCGTGCGTGTGCATCAACCCTCGGTCACTTGGTCTGCCGCCACCTGGCCGTGCCCCCGCGAGCAAGACTCAGGGATTTGTGTGAGTGTGAGGGTGCCTTGCTGGGCCGAACCAAACTTTAGTCGGGCAGCAGATGGTGGTGCCAGCGTGGGATGGACATAGGAGCAAGGTGGGCTCTCACACATGGATGCACACCGGCTGCTTCGCCTGTGGTCACACAGCCAGAGTGGCCAGAAAAAGGTTCAATAAATGCTAATTTGACAGTCGTATTCCACCAACCTCGGTATTTACTAAGCTTAGAGTTTTTGTTATTTGGATGATAATGGGTTTGCCTGTGTCTGTTATCAAAATATCTCATGAACCACTGGACACATTTGAACTAAACTCTCAGAAAGTAATTACTGGATATACATCTACTACGGATTAATTTCTGCAGACAACCTGATTCAAGATGGCCACCACAGCCAACAGCCAACAAAAATAGCTACAACTCAGTAAATTTTACAGATAATTAGTAAAAATTTGGTGTGGTAGTAGCTGAGACTGATCCCCAAAACATATTTTGGGCGCTAACTGATTGTGAGATCTTTGTGGAATATTTTGCCAGTAACTACTGGAGTCAAGTCTGTCTGTCTGTTAGCAAAATATCCCATAAACCACAGGATGGATTTGAATAAAAACTTCAGGTAATTATTATTGAATATGCATCTACAACTGATTAACCTTTGGCACCAACTCAATTCATGATGGCCACCACAGCCAACTGACCTTAGAACACAAAATAAAGGCTATAATTTAGTTAATTTTATAGCTTTTGAGCTTAGATTTGACATGGTAGTAGCTGAGAGTCATATACAACACATACTCTGAGCCTTTTCACAAGACTGTGGTTAACATTCATTTCAAGGCTTGACTAAATATATGCAATATGCATACCTTCGAGGAATGATAGTACTTTATTTCAAATAGTTTTCTTATATTTTCTCAAATTTTGTTTTTTTTTTCATTCAAAATTAAATAAATATTTTCCTCAGTGTACTGTATTACTGAGATGATTTGATCCACTTTCACAAAGGCACACACGCTTTCATCGGCCTGTAGCTGAGCAGCTGTCCAGGGAGTGGAGGACATCTCTATTGTTGGAGTGTGATGGATGAGATGGGAGCTTTACATTCTGCAGCACGCCGTAGATTGGGAGGAAATACACCGTGCACCTTTATTACTGCAGTCGATGTAAACAGATGTTTTCCAGAGGCTTTGTGAACAACAATGCGCCTTCCCGGTGTCGTTTTCTGCTGCACGGAAGGTGAGGACATAAGCTGTCAAATCAGGATCACAACAGGACACATCCACAGTCCTGCTGCTGTACAAAGAAGATTGATTTCCTGTGAGAGCACGACTGTTTATTTTCGAAAGGCTGCTTCATGTTTGGCCTGAGATCCATAACTCACAAAGTTGTTTCACTCACATTTACTAACAACTCTGTCGGTATTTTTTTTTAAACAAAATGGATTTTCTAACCTTTACAGTTTAAATGTAAATTAATTCTAAAATGTTAACAAAAAATAACAAAACAGGGATGTTGAACACAATCACAATATGATAACATTTCAGGAAATATTAAAGCCCTAGCATTCCTTGAAGGAATGCATATCGCCCGCTGCCTTTCATGTCAGAGTTTTAGATCATCTTAAGATGAGAAATGACAAAGCTGTAGTTGTTTTGGTCAAACTTTGAAAATAACATTCAGCCGATCGCATGCTATACCTCCAGATGTCAAGCTCAGAGTACATGTTGGGTATCACTCTCAGCTACCACCAAGTCAAATTTCAGCTCAAAACCAGTAAAATGAACTGACTTATAGTCATTTTTGTGTTGGCTTACGTTGATTAGCTGTGGTAGCCATCTTGAATTTGATTGATTAAAAAAAATTATAAATAAATAAAAATATCTCTATTAAGTTACAGATGTTCATCCAATGATGAGTTTATTCAAATCTGCCCCATGGTTCATGAGATATTTTGCTAACAGACACACATGCAGATACAGGGAAAAACATTATCGCTCAGCATTTGCATTTAGGCAGCGGGCCAATATAAAAATACAACAAACCTAACATTTAACAAAAAAATCATTTTGTTGTGTTTGTTAAATGTGCGTTGTAAAAGGTTATTGTTTCTCTCAAATATATTGTTTCGCAAGATCTCATTTTCTGCAGGACTGTTTTAGTCAGATGTTTCTGATGTTGTCTTGTGTTTGAAGAAACTTTCTACTTTTTGTTGAGTTTTTCTGAAGTCTGGTGGTATTTATTGCACCTAAGGGTTGTCTAAGGGTCCTCTTACATTTGGGTCACCAAGTGGAAGAAAAACGTCATTAATTTACTTAAAATGTCAAAAACAAAACAAAACAAACAAACAAAAAAAATTAACAGCTAAAATTAAAACTGGCCCTTTGCAAATCCAGTCATATAATGACACCGAGTTCACACCTATTTTGTAAAAAAAATTAAGTGTAAACATGTGTTGTTAGAGGCAGGTGATGGTAAGGTGAGAAGCAGCTGGGTCTTTTATACACCTTTTAAAACCTCCTTCTATCAGCAACACAAAAAGCCTGAGCTCATACGGATGTGAAGCTATGACTTTAGAGGACATTATCCCGACTTAAGTTGATTAAAATGCATTAATTTATGATAAGGAGGACACATCTCCTCGTGTGGCTGTATAAAAGGACTCTATAGGCTGAGTAATACTTGGATGGCACACACAGACACACACAGCCCCCGTAATACTGCATGCAGCACAAGCAGCTGGCTGTCAAATGTGTTCTGAGACTCTTTCTAACGGCGGTGACAGAATGACAAGCACAACCATCAAAAATGCTGATATGCTCTTTGTTTTCTATAATACTCCCGGATCAACACTCGCTCAAAGCAAAGCACAACAGCGAGTTCTCCAGTCTGTGACCCAAATGAAAAATCTGTTTTTCACAGAGAAACACTCATGCAGATAAAACAACAACAACAACAACAACAAAAACCATGCATCATTTTAAACTCAGAAAGTCAAGATTTGTTTTTGTTAACTGCCTTAAGCAACATGTTGAACGCCTCTCGGCTACAGCGTTTCTCCATACCTAACCCTGACCTTTGACCTCCCTGCGCAACATGGCTAAAGAAAGACACATCATTCCTCTGGCTGCCCTTGCAGTCATTTATCATGTGCTGTATGATGAAGGCGCACAGTTAAACTTGTCTGAAGTGCCATAGACAGAAAGAGATTTTGAACAACTTAAGTAACGTTCATCAATTACGGAAACCTGCTTTAAAGAAGTCCTGTTTTAGAACAATGTGTCTGGGAAAAAGCTGCATATTGCATAAAATATTGTTGACAGCCACTGCCTGCATTTATTAGAACTGCAGCTTTGTTTAATTGGACACTTGCAATAGTTTAGTTTTATTATAAAACTGCAAGCTTGTTTTAAAACTTTTTAAAAGGCAAAAATGGTTTAATAGACGCAGCAGTTTCAATGTACTCACCTGTACAGGGTCAAACTTCAAGGCTGGGGAGATTTTCAGAGGTCAAACTGCACCGAGGCAAAAGTTAGGAGCCAGCAGACTATTGGCTCGATGATGCAAAGTAGTGAAACCAGAAATTCATGCTGTTTGGGACGGTTGTATCAGGCTTATAATAACCAGCCCGAAGTGTCAGAGGTCTAATCTCCACCCTCAGGCTTAATCACTTAAACCCTGACAGACTTTACTGATGTCAAAGCTGTAGAACCTGAGTTTGAGTTCACAGGGGCTCACATGGTATAAAAAGGACTGAGACACCTGTCATGACAGCGCACGTTGCTTTGAAGCAATATATCATCAGTGAACTAAAGAAATAATAAACTAAAGGAGAGAATTTCACACCATGAGTATGTTGAGTATGGCAGGCCATTGTAGCATTAAATCAAACCACACTTTTATTTGTAATTATGTTTTTTTTTGTAGTTATCAATAATTCTCCCAAGTCAAAAGGACATTTGAATGAGTCAGAACTTATAAAAGAAGTATTTAAAATGAAAGGCCTTTTAAATCTTAATCTGTTGTAGATGCACATCCAATCATTACTTTCTGGCAGTTTCATTAACATTTTTAAGGGCATTCATGAGATATTTTGCTAACAGACAAACTAGGTTGACTCCAATAGTTTATACTAAAGTTTTAAACAAACATCTTGTCCAAAGAGTAGCACTTAGAGTATGTGTTAGGAATGACTTTCAGCTACTACCACATCAGATTTTAGCTTAGTCACTGTGAAATTGAATGAATGTTAGCCATGTTTGTGTTGCTTATTTTTGAATAGCTGTGGCAGCCATCTTGAATTGAGTTGACTCTAAAAGCTAATCAGTTGTAGATGTACATTCAGTGACTACTTTTGCAAAGTTTTATTTGAATCCATTGAGTGGTTTATGAGATATGATACACATATATGGATAAAATCATTATTGCCCGTATTTCGCCTTTCAAAGGTGGGTGATAGTAACAGTTTTACTTGTAAAATTGATAATTTTAGGTCTTTACACTAAAGTTATTAGGAAAAACTAAGTCTGGGACATTTAAAAATACTTAAAAAGTTTACCATTTAATGACTAGGATGGATATGTTTTGCAGAAACCAATAATTATTTATTTTAGATATCCTTCAATATGTTGAGTCTAATATCAGGTGAAGTGGATAAATTGGACATTATTAATCCATTTTTGGTTCTAAATTTAGTCTTGTTGCTGTCTATCCCAGTGAGGTTTTTGGGTAATTGTGTGTTTGGTAATGTTTGATTGCTGGTGTTAAGATCGAAGTTAATCCCCAGAGTTTAGGGGAGTTATCTGAGAGTTAATTTCCAATTTTATTCAGTCTTTTCATGTGTCTGTGTCCAGCTCTCTCATTAAAGAAATATTAGCATAAACTTCTGCTCTAACAGCTCCTCAGCCTCTGGACTCTCAACGCCGGGATAAAAATGAGTCTGAAATATTTTCATCTTTGTGGCTAATCCACCTTTGGCGCATTCCAGGCCTTTAATCGTCTTTTATTTCTGAAACAAAGGCATGTTGGGTTTAAAGGTGTTAATTACTGTTCAGTTTTAGAGAGGCAGCTGTCAGCTCCTTTTTAGACAACACACACTGCAGGGAGACAAGTGTGTGTGTTTGTGTCTGCATACATCTACATATCTGGATGGAAAGTTCAAAAGTGCACACACACTTTTGAACAAATGTTCCAGTAAAACGGCCAGCATTTGTTTCTGTTTTCTTGACTGTAAGTTTTACATATAATTTATCTTTCCCCCTAATTAGAAAGGTCTGAAGGGAGTGAAGTGTCTTCAAATGGTGGACGTTCTTCTGGGTCTTCATAATTGCAGCAACGATGTACTGATCAAAAGAAATGACTTTACAGACATAAGTTATCTTTTGAACAGTGAGACTTTATTCAAGACAACAGAGTCTGTGCCGAAACCGGGAACTTCTGGTCCAATCAGTGAAATCCCCCGTTTCTCTGGGGCTGCTTGCTTTTATGAACATTTACCACACCCTAGTAAGAGTAACAAGACACCCACGTCCCACTGGGACGGACCTGTAGGATTCAAGTACATTCAATTCCATTTATGGGGATAAACTAGGGTCTTCAGACAAGCAACAGCTAACTGTCCACGTTTGCACGTTTTCGACAACGTGAGCATAGGAGCTCACGGTTCACTTCCTAAGAAGGCGTTGTGGCTGAGGACAGTGTCTCTCAAAATGATAGCTCAGGCTTCATGACCTGAACACAGATGCAGAGCAGTTACCTCAGGAGACTAACCACTGGCTTGAAATAAAGACAGAAAATGAGAGAGAGAGTTCAGAATAAATAAGAGAGGAAGACTTAAATCATATTCAGACAGACGAAGGATCTCTGAATACGTTTGAGTCAAATTTATAAATTCAATTCAGTTTATTTATACAGCACCACTTCACAGCAAAAGTCATCTCAGGGCACAATACAAAAGAAAAAAGCAAGTACCAAATCATCAATCCAATTCATATCCAGTTTCTATTCCAATTATAGTCAGTTCAGTTCTTATTAAAATACAATACATTCACATACAGTACATTATGGAAAGCCAGTTTGTAAAAAAATATCTGTCTAAGGAAGTCAGCAGACTGTGTTGGATCTTCACTTTTAACACATCCCATTTCCATCCTGAGCAGCACATTGGCTACAGTGGAAAGGAAAAACTCCCTTTTAACAGGAAGAAACCTCCAGCAGCACCAGAACCGGGCTCAGGATGGGCGGCCATCAGCCTTGGTTGGCTGGCAGAGGACAAGAAACACAAGATCGTTCCAGGTGTAAAATCTATAGAAAGATAAACAAAGAAAACACAGGTTAATGACAGGAATAACTGCAAATACAAATATGGAGAGTAGAGGAAGTAAAGGCAGCAGCAGAGTGAGGACATGTGGTCAGTTTGTCCTCCAGCAGTCTGAGCCTATAGCAGCAGAACGAAGGGATAACTCAGGAAACCCAAACCAACCATAACTATAGGATTTATCAGACAGGAAAGACTTAAGCCAGGTCTTAAAAGTAGACAGAGTGTCAGCCTCACGATCAGAAATTAGAAGTTGGTTTCACAAGAGGGGAGCCTGAGAACTGAAAGCTCTGCCTCCCATTCTACATTTAGAAACACTAGTAACCAACCACAAGTAAACCTGCAGTCTGAGAGCGAAGTGCTCAGCGCCTGCAGGGGTTGCCCCAGTGAGTGAACTCGGTGATTGTTTTAGATCGGATGCCCTTCCTGAAGCGACCTGGGCTTAAACTCAAAGCCTTGGGGTTAAAAGACCACTGCACTGACCATCAAGCTACCACCATTTTTGGAGTAGAAACTTCAGAAACGTAAACGACATGAGCAGGGTTCGAACATGCACGGGAAGATCTCATTAGATTTCAAATCCAACGCCTTCCCCCCTCGGCCATCACAGCAAATTGCTTCAGTCAGAAGAAAGATTTTAAATAAAATTTAAATAAAATAAATAAAAATATCCTTTTAAATAAAATTTAAAAGGATAAAGGATAAAACTGAATTTGGTCATGGATTCAAATATGAAACCATTTATTTAAATCTTAATTACTTTTGTAAGCTTTTCTTCTTCTTTTTTTTTACAACAAATTCTAATCATGAGAATGAAACCATGTTTTCACAAGCTGCTGGGAAAATAGATAATCTGACATTGAATTATTAATTTTGATGACGTATTTTACCACGTATCTCCTACACAACAACAAAAAAAAAGGTTGAAGTGAACATCAGTGTTTTTAGTCAGAGAGGCTCTTACAAATGTGTTGTAAGAGCATGAAGACAACCAGCCAAAAATAATAGAAAGAAAAAAATCCTCTTTGTATTTTTGTGTGCTGGTGCTGGGAGGTGGGATGGGGTGGGGTTGGGGGCTATTTGCCCTTTGAGCTGCAGGCTGAAACTAGATTCACACCTGCTGCAGATTTCTCTCGCAGACACTCAGAAATCTGTCACCAGCACATTTCAGCTCCAAGTCTCGCTCCCGGACTGTTTCACCCTCGACTTCCTTCAACTTTCACATTCATTTTTTTCTCTTCTCTTTGTGTAGTTTTGGGGCTCAGATTTCTGATTTCTTTCCCACTTTTCTTTTTTCTTTCAGCCTCTTACACTTTTTGATTTCTTCCTCTTCTCATTATCCCTTCCTTCCCTCAGCCTCACACTCATCACACTTGTGACTTTGTCTCTTACTCCTGATATATTCTCTCCACTACAATTACTGATATAATATTAGTTGTGTCATCATGAAACCCAATAATGTCCTTACAGAAAGAGGCAAAGATAAATACATTGAACAGAAACAAATCATTTTTATGTATTTGATTAGGACTTTAAAAAGATGCAACAAAGGTTTGCATTTTTTTTTCAAATACCTGAATATCTTGCAAACAGTAAAGCTCAAATCACATACATCAAAGGTGATCAAAGGTGTGAATTATTTTTTTTTCCTTTAAAAAAGCTAAATTCAGTATCTAGAGCCCACAGGCCACACCCAGCTCGTTAGCCATCTCCATCCGATCTGTAGGAGGAATCAGAAATCAAACAGAAATCATTCTGCACGCAAATCCAAATTCTTTCCCTTTATTTTGAAACTGGCTTTTGCAGTGCTTTTAGTCTGAAGGCGAGCGGAGCTCAGTTGCTCTTCCGCTTGGAAAGGAGACAGCCGAGGTGGCTCAGGCTTCTGATCAGGATGCATCCCAGGTGTCTTCCTTTACATGTTTTCCAGGCAGGTCCCACTGGGACCCAAAACCTGCTCCATGGCCTTGATCAGCTCCTCCTTTGGGATTCACCAGGAGGAGCTGGAGAGTGTCACTGTGGAGCGGGAAAGAATTTATTAAAACTAAACTCAACATTTTTACTCTAGGCAAACTTTTTTTCTGTTTAAGTTGATCAAACATGTGCTTTGGTTGGGTTTTCAGTATGGAGTTAAAAGAAAAGAATCATAAAAACTGGGGTTAAACATGTAAGAAGTAACATTATTTTTTGTAAATCCATCTTAGAGTTTATTGCTCATAATACATAAGTAATCAGTGATTGTTTTTATTGAGCTTCAGCCCGAAGGAATGGGGTAACACAAGAGTCAGGCTGCATCATAGGGTAAAATCAATGCTCTCACGCTGATTAGGCCAGGAGCCACTGGAAGGGTGAGCTTTCCTCAAAGAGCTGTGACGGGGGTGAGGTCACCTGTTCAGAAACAAACTAAAATACTCACTGAAGATGAGAAACCAGATCCTTCATTTATGCTGTCCCCTGAAGAGGTCAGGCTGGCTGTAGAGATTTAACACCTAGAGATTTATAATATAAAGCAGGCCACAGTAAAATAAACCCGCTGGTGTAAAGAGCTGGTATGAAATCGCTCATTACTGGGCAAAAGCCTGAGGCGCGTAATGTTGGCTCTTTCCACTGCGAGATTAGCACATGTTGAGATCAATTAATTGAATAATCCATTTAACTTTATGCACACGGGGCTCCGCTTTTCATGAAACGTGCTCTGCAATTCAAAATACAGAAAAATAACCATTAAACACATAATGCTGTATTTAAAGTGAGGTACTTTAAAATGCAATAAATACTCTTTACTCAGAGCACGCCACTAGTGAAGTGTTTAATGCTTCTGACACAGATAATACCACCTCTAAAATGTGCTGTAAAAGCCTGGGAACATATCAGTCAGGAAATAAAACGACATCTCTTACTCTAAAAAACACTATCACTATTATAAAAAGCCTGCAGATACAATACTGGGAGCTTTAGCTGACAATTATAGATAAAAACATAAAAGATGGATATAGCCACAGTGAGATTACCCACTGATTTGTGGACTACTATTTTTATGCCTTAAGTTGGACCATCATCCATTACCATCTTGTGATTTCTCTTCCAGAGAACTTCTGAAGATAATTTGGGTTATCAGCTACAATATTTGTGTTTAAAGCAGCCCAAAAACCTAATAATGCATATTTTGTGTTTTAACGGTATTTTAAAGCGTGAGTAACTTTCAAATTTAGCTGAGAAAGTAAGAGCTAACTGGTGGCCTGTGGGCCGGATATGTCCAGCAAGTTTATTCCAGTCAGCCCACAAAGTATTAAAGAGACAGTTCAGATCTTTTGAAGTGGAGTTCTGTGAAAAGGCGACAAATTAAGGCTGTAGCAGACCTAACATATGTGTAAAATAGAAACTCATAATGTGTTTTCTTCAGAATACAAAGCCTGTGTGTACACTGGAATTTACCTTTCTTCCATAATTTGCAGTAGCTTTCTCTGCCTCTGACAATGTATTACTTCCTTTTTAATTGTGTAAAACAGATTAAAATGGGGGAAATAATTATGAATGTCCATGATGGAGGATATTTATTAAACACTGCAATACTGGGGTAAAATGTTGTTACATTACCTTAGAAAACAATTTAAAGTGTTACTAAGTAAATTTAGTAAAAACATAACATTTCAAGGCAAATATTATTTAATCAAAAATATGTCCATATTAAAAAAATGTCCACTACAGAGGACACACTTAAACTACAGGTAGTCAGGTAGAGTTGCTGCTGCCACTATCTGTGCTTGCAAAAAACCAAACAAAAAAAAAAAAAAACTTAGAATTAGTATAATGCAAAATTGATAACTTTAAATAAATCCAAACTACTTATCGTGTTCTTCATTTATCCTGGACATATTCACACTTTCACAGTTTCAGTAAAAGTGTTTTACAAACCTTTAGAAACTATTAAAGTAGACAGTTTTAATAAAATGTTTTCTGAAAGTGAAACTCCCATATGTGCTTTCACATCACTCCTCCTGGGTCACTTGTTTGATATCCATTCGCAGCATAAATCAGGTAAATTTGTGGACTTAAATTCGTCTGGAAATTAGCAGCAAGTCTCCTTACAGAAACCAATATGAAGCAGGAGATTCTGAACCTGGCAATTATCCTAAACTGTCTGCTGGTTGGCTCTCAGATTTATGATTTTTCACATTACTTTTATGATAAATCATTTTATAGCTAAGACCCAGATCATATTTCTGAAATACTGTCTCTCTGCCAACGATGTTCATTGCTTTTTGTTGGATATTAAAATGAACTTTGTTTTTCTCAGAGCATCTTGACACTCAGGCAGCCAGAAGAATAACCTTTGCGAAGTCTTCATACTGTTACTTTTCCGTCCCATTGAAAAGGAAAACAACCAGCCTCTGCTTATTATCCAAAGACATAAACTGAGAAGAAAAAGGGCAGGCAGCTGTCCATGATTCTGGCAGAGACCTTCTTATAAATGATGATCCTTCTGGAAATGTCAGAGGATTTCTCTCTCTTTCACACACAGATGGACATCCTCACACACATTCCATCTAATATCTGTGCAGGGACTCTCACCCCACCTTTTATTACCACAGGCTGAGCCTTAATCTAAAGTTTGAACCCGAAAAACAAGCCTCAGCCCTCAAGGTGTGTTTGAGGCATTTGGGCCCAAATCATAATTTCAAATGTTGAGCTTTAAATTTACACAAGCATGTTTCATTTAAAAACCAATTTATTTCTGAAGGTGACTGCAATATCACCTTAGACTGGAAAGTAAATAGTACAATATTTATTTATTTATGATTATCAAGCCTTTTGTATTTCCTTTGACATTTATTTTGCAATAGATTATTTTGAAATAAGTAATTTTATTTTCTAAACTCTAAAGCTCAAAAGGTATTTATCTAATCTTTTTGTTATCAATAGGTTTTACAGATCACATCTAGAATAGGAGCTAATCCAATCCTAATCTTAAAGAAAAGCTAACATTCCTGGAATGGATGCATATAGCCTTGCATATATTTACCTTGCCTGCCAAAGCTTTAAACAAAGACGTCACTCAATCTGTTAGAGCTCAGCGCAGGTCCTGGGAATGACCCTGAGCTACTACCACACCAAATTATAGCTCAACATCTGTAAAATTGATTGAATTCAAGCCATTTGTGCTAAAACTCAATTAGTTGTGGCGTCCTTTTTTGAACTGAGTGGACTCCAGAGGTTAATCCGTTGTAGATGTACATCTAATGATGAGCACAACAAAAAGGTGCTCACATCAAACATGAATATATAAACCTTAATTTTCCTCTCTAATCTTAAATGGAAATGTCTCTGTTAAGCCATATTTGATTAAAATCTGCTTTAGAAGCACTCAGCCTGACTGGAATAATGATGTTTTTGTGTTTGGCAAATCGTATTAGCTTAAATGTCATGTTTGGACATGTTAAACCCCACAGGTCCCTGTGAAAGCATAATACCACACCTTAAATTGCATCTTTTTTTTCTTACCAGTAATATAAATCTTATTTGTCACTCATCACATGGCTTGAAAGGATATTTAGTTATTTTCGGCGCTGTGCAGCGAATCGCCGATGGAGTGTAAAGCAGGAGACTAACAAGACAGCCAGCAGCTTGTCTGTGTGTGTGTATGTGTGTTAGTCTCAAACGGGGACTGTTGGTGTCTGTGTGCACTTGTGTGTCTTTTTAAACTGGGATATTATGGTATGCTCACCCAGACAGAGATGCAGAACTGATTCTCTATGCAAAGGAATAATTCAGTCTGATTAAGAAATTTGCACTTAACGCCTCTCTTGCATTTAGGCCAACATACAAATTATTTATGATTTTGCTCTTATACAGTTTTCAAGTTTTTTCAAAGTTCAAACCCTGCTTTAGCCTGCGATACTGACTATTTTTCAAAACCTCTCTCTTTCTTTGTCCAATTCGTTCTGTTTTCATTGTTTGTTGTCGGAAGCTGGCCTATCAGTCATCGAGGACTCGCTGGGATTTCTCTTGTAAGACTGTCTTGTCGCAGTGCAATAAACAGTAATTGATATAAAGGAGCGGGTTAGAGAGAAGCGGGTGCTCTATTACTCAATATTACAGACTGCGGGTTGTTTTGCCTGTTAGATAACACATACTAATATTCCTCAAGAGACTGAAAAGGGGTTGAGAAGATTGCAAAAATATGAGATGCAAGTTAGAGGGCGACAATAGGCACACGTGGGAGTAGTGACAGCAAATTTTCTCTCAATAGAGTTTAAAAAACAATCTCATATAGACATGTAACGGGGAAAATGAGTGAAGGCGTTCACTTACATCGGATTTCAGGTGTAAAATAGAAGAATTAGGCAACATACCCACTTGGCAAGCTATGAGAATGAAAGTATCTCTGCTGGAAGGTCCAAAGTGAATGTTTTGTGTCTTACGATGTTGTAAGAGAAAATAAAAAGTTTCAAACATGAGTTTAAAATGTACTCTATAAATGAAGTATTATTATTGGGCCATTATGTAATTGTCTGTGGCTGTTTGTTAGCAAAATATCTCATGAGTTACTGGACTGATTTTAAAGAAACTCTCAGATACATCTACAACCTTTGAAGCCACCCTGATTCAAGATGGCCACCACAGTTAATTGACCTTATTAAACATATAAATGGCCATAATGAGTCTCATTTGATAGTTTATGTTCTAAAAAGCAAGTGTTCACAGATCACACATGATCTTTGGCATCCAAGATTCCTTCAAAGAATGCTAGTTTTCATTATTGTTGTATTTTTTTGTTATATATTATCTATACAGTTTAGCTTTTAAATTGGTAAGATGAGACCTTGAGGTTTATTTCAAATTATTTTTTAAATAGATGTTTACACCAAGAAGTAAAACAATACAGGTGGATATGAGGAGAATGAAAGAAAACAAAAAATAACACATATGAGGAATTGTGACTTCACTGCTGGAAAACAGGGGCTTAGGAGAACAAAGGGAGCAGTGAAGGAAAAAGTGGGCGGTGGAGAGTGGAAGAGGATGAAAGTGGGAGCAGGAGATGAAGAGAAGTGAAGGAGCCACAAACACCTGAGGCCCAGCTTCCCTCTTCTTTTCTCCTCCGATCCACCCGCAGGATGGTGGAATGATGGCAGAACTGCCCTGCTCTTCAAATCATCCTTAAAAAATGTGGTTATGAGTGTATCAGAGTCCGTTTTTAAAATATGAACCAGTGTCAGATCAGAAATAAGTAAGCACACTTTTTGTCATTCTAACATTTGAATACAACAATGTAGCCAAGTTCAAGAGAGAGGGCTAATATATACAAGGCAAAACTGTAAAAGGAGTCAAACTGTCAGTAAAATACTTGGACCCACATTAGCTCTACCCTGAAAGGATAGATTTTTAGATTTTATTTGAAGTGGGTTTCAGTGGAGTGGTTATGAGCAGTCAATAGCTTACATGCAGTAGAGAGTAGTCAGCGCAATCTTAGTTTGGAGAATTAGGGAGAAGTTTCCATGGAGGAATCAAGCTAATGACTCGACAGCCTGGGGCCAATTCCAGAAAAGATTTCCTTTATGTAAAATACCTCACAACTCAGAAATATCAGAACACTTAAAGTGAAATGCATTGTGGGGGAATTTTACATCACGTTATTATTTTACGTTATCAGATGGCTGTTGCAACACAGATTTGCCAAAGTGCATCATGTTTATTGTGCCCTCTTTGCTGAACTATTTGATGGAAAAAAATATGGACACTGTCTGCTTAGCAAATACCAGAGGCACTTGTCAAAGGTGTACACACATTTTACACATTTTAATCATAAGACAGCTGTGATATCTCTGCAGCAAACAGCTTAGAGTCAGACTCTTTCTTCTACAGTCCATGACTAAGTCTGTTTTACTTATACTTGTCCTATAATTACACCACATTTTAGTTTATATGGTTTGTTTGAGGGCCCTTCAATTAGCTGACAGCTGGGACAAAAGTACCTAGAGCACGTAAAAGTCTTTAATTTTTACTTTTACTATTGTATGAATGCAGAAAAACTAAACTATTGGATTAAATATGGGATAAAAGTTCACGATTTGTACTATTTGTGCTTAATTTAGATTAACTATTGACATCTGCTTGGTAAATCAACATACCTCCATTACAGAAAGGTTCAAGTAGATTTTTCTACACTGAATATACTCCTAAACTCAGCACGTTGAGGTTTGAGATCAGCATTTTTGATCTCAGTACAAAGCAAGTCCCATGTGGTTAAGAGGACAAGGCGATATATCAGCCATAGCTTTCTTTGAGCCTAAAGACAACTGTTATGTCAGCACAATGAGTTTGGACCTTCACCTTTCCCCCTCCTGTGGGACAAACAATGACACTCTCTTCAGTGCTGTTTGGGTTATTAAACCAGGCAAGCTTCTGTATATGGAAACACACACGAAACATGTCCCATGTTAATATCGTCAGGTCCAGACCCTGACTGGCCTTACTGCAGAACAGCTCAGTCAGCTTTCTTTCCCATTTCCTGCTGTGATTTTGATCATTCTGAATGTCACTGAAGGCTCCACTAAATCTGAGTCTGAGAACAACTGCAGTCTTACTATGATCCCCGTTCAGCTGGTTTAGCACAAACTGTACCGTCTGTTGAGTCATTTCAAACTCATTTAACAGAGAAATTAGAACCTACGGGTAGTTGGTTTACATTTTTATTTACAGAATATTTACTGTGTGGGACATCTCCTGCCTCCCATGCATAAATGTAAATTTAGTCAGAGGTCAAACCCACAAACCATCACCATAACAGGCTATTTTATGCTTTTTTTTGACCAGCCAGTGCAATGAGTGATGATATTATGTAGTGAGTGGGGTCTCAGTAGAGGTAAATCTAATTTTACAGACTTACCACTGCAGTAAATAAGCAGAGACAGGGAGGGTTTTTTTTAAACAAAAAACCTATATATATATATATATATATATATATATATATATATATATATATATATAATGGACTGGAAGCCCCGAGATCAAAGTGGGGAACACCCCCAAAGGTAGTGGAGAATGACCGAGCTAAGATCCTGTGGGACTTCCA
>NC_051443.1:18843307-18868903 GCF_001649575.2 Kryptolebias marmoratus
CAGTGGCTACAACAGATCCCAGGAACAACATCAGACATCTCAGTCCAGAAATGTGCAGTTCTAGGCACAGCCAAGATACTGCGCAGAACCCTCAAGCTCCCAGGCCTCTGGTAGCGGACCCGAGCTCAGAGGATGAAACAAAGACCACCCGCGGAGGGTGAGAAGGGAATTTTTATATATATATATATATATATATATATATATATATATATATATACTGTATATATGTGTGTGTGTGTGTGCGTGTGTTTACCGTTAGGTTAAACAGTCCCTACAAATAGAAAAACGACTAGCTGGAGTATGGAGCATGGACAAGATGTGTCAACGTAAACATCTATTTACACATCCAGCGCTCAAACAACAATCTTTAAAGCGCATTTGTTAATTCTTTACTTCCTGTTTTTATGTTATGATAAAAGCAGGTCCAGTATTTATTTCAGAACTTACTCTGCCTCAACTAATTCCTGAATCAAATGCTACTCCACTCAGTTGAAACTGAGCTTGAGGATTTATAACTACAATATTATAGTGGCTTTTAAATGATCTCAGTTGTGTACAGACCGTGTTATTTAACATTCATTTGAAAACCTACGTTAATAAGGGTAATTTAATTGGCTAATTTAATAGACCTTGCTACACAGGGTCTAATTTTCTTTTCTAGTTTTATTTTAACACTGTATTAACACTCATACACAATAACAAACGCGTATGTTATATTACATTGTCAAAAAGAAAGGTTTTCACATTTGCATTTACCTGTAATATGATGTTTTTCTGTCGCCGTAAAGTCACAGTGTTTCCTCATTGGTGAATTTTCTCCTTCTTCTGCTTTTGCCTTTTTCTATTCCTTGTGAAACTAACAGTCTTGTAAAAGTTGTCATGCTAAATTTTGTTGCTGCTTCTAAGCTTTTTTTTTTTTTTTTTAGCTCGGCTGCAATATAGTTTTGGTGCCCCATAAAACAGTTGTGACAGTTGCACTTCTGATTGTTGAGACCAAATAAAACTGACCCGAAGCATTTGTGAAAAGCTGCAGAGGAGATATTGCGTCCTTTTTTTTATATAAAAGCCTGTGTCAAAGAGTTTAATAAAACCTGTTGTTTTTGTGATCAGATGGTCTGGCAACAGAAACAGGACAGCAGAACCGGGGCTCCAGAGGAAAGAGAAGTCATTTAGTTTACTTATAAACACATCTTGAGATGTCAGTGCATTCACACATGAGGGACATGAACATTTTCTTAATGAGGAGCTGCAAAGCTGTGCAAGTCAACTTAACAATTTAAATTAGTATGCAAATATGACGACTGGAACACTTAATAAACAAACAGAAATGACCTGAGTGTCTCACAGAGTCATGAGCGTCCACGCAAAAGTGTACATTAAAAAAAAATAAAAAATTACAGGTTGCTTACTTTCTGAAACACATCGACATCTTCAATAAAAGTTTTTACTGTTTCTGTTTCATTTGATGCATTGGGTTTTGATTAATGTAAATAAAATATGTAAGAATTGCAAATTATCATGCTAGAGAATGCGAGGATAAATTCTTTTTTAAAGTGCAATCTAATCAGGGATACAGAAAAAAAGAAAAATCATAATCAAGTCGTCTGATCCAGTGTTGCCTTTTGGAGAGAGAGAGAGAGAAAAAAAACAACAACATTTTAACGTTGCACTAAAATAAGGACTCTGTATATCTGTCAGTATACTCGTCCCCATCTAAACTCCTGCTTCTTATTGGATTTCAACCATAAATAATTGATGACTTTGCACCTCCCCCATCTGCCTCAGCCTCTCTCTTGTTGTCACCTCCTCTCAGTCAGCTGTGGAGGACACTCAAGGTTGAACAATGTGATTTCATGTGCATTTTTTCATGCATTTGTGTGTGTATGTGTGTGCATAAACCATGGCACAGAGTGCAGAGTTTAAATAACAGGAAGCATCTCTGTTTGCCAGAGAACTGATGGAGAGAGAGAGAGAGAAAGAGAGAGAGAGAGAGAGAGAGAGAGAGAGAGAGAGCGCAAGAAGGAAGGAAGGAAAGGCAGAGAGACTGTCCTGAAAAATGTGCAGTATAGCACAATAAAATGCTGAACAACACAATAACAACACGATGGCGTAGCTTTAGATTAGAGCAGATCAAATATTTATGATCTCCGTGTGGGAACATTGCCCGACTTTTGCCCACTTTTACAGGAATAGGTTTGCCAGGAAAGCAGGTGATCTCGGTTTGGATTTATTTTTGTGTATTTATTTTTAATCCGAGATGCTTGACACGAACAAGATTCCACAGCAGATAAGCAACTGTGACACACTGCTGCTCACGTCATCGAATATGCAGATAGAGAAACATTAACACAGAATTATGCAAATGTGCATCGCTTGCTTCTGACACATTTCATGAATATCAAAATGGTAATAGAACACATAATTTATCCCTCCCAGTGCAGTCGGTGTCAAGTTAGCAACTGGAATGGTTATTTTCATCCAAGTTAAAAGACAAAAACATAAAACACTAAAAGTTGAAATAAGCAGTAGCCCATTTCCATTAGCTAGGAAAGTGACAGCAAGCAGAAAAGTAGAAAGTACACTTTTTTATGTTTCATGTAGCCGTTGCCTGATTTGGAGACTCAAACCTTGGTCCTAAAAACTGAAGATGGAAAAGAGCCTTAAATCATTTCAGACCCAGCCATCCTTAGCTAATGAAGCTGTAGTGGTGCTACTATAAATGCTGCAATAATCAAATTTTAATTTACAAGAAACTGAAAGTTTTATAAACCAAGCCAGCCAGAAAAATAACTAGCCTACTAAGCTGAGGGCTTGCAACCTAGTTAGCTATGTGGCTAGCTTTGTTTGTAAAATTTTAGCTAGCTAGCGAGATAGATAGCTTATATTTTCAGCCTGTCAAAACAGTATGCATGTATCAGTTAAATAGAACTAGAAACTACAAAGGTCAAAGGTCAATATGTGGTGCTGAGTACTATTTCTTGAAATACATCAGCAGTGTTGTGAACTCTGATGCTGATGGCCCCAAGTGGTTTTCTTTTTTTTTGTTTGTTTGTTTATTTTTGTATGGTTTTCTTCTTAACAATCTTTGCCTAGATGTTTTTTATATCGCTGGAGCACATTTCATGTATATTTGCTGTTTGTCTGTGTCTCTAAATCAATATTTGATGGTCATGGCGGTCTGGTTCCTGCGTTGGTGATTTATGTTTGCGTGCACAATGTAAATGAGTGCAAATGTAAGTCAAGTGAGTAAAATTAATTTGAAAAACATTTCGAAAACACAGATATTTTGGGCAAAAAAAAAAACAAAACTCATTGGCTTGACACAAAAATGCTCCCTAGTGAACATGAGCACAAGTTTCAGTTTTTGAGGAATGCGGCTGATAAATTTAGTTCTTGACTGTTGACTACCTCGTGTACAAATATGGCGACAAGCACCCGGTGCTGACTCTGACTGACCTTTGACCCTTGCCGTATTTGGTCTGACATGCATGCCCAGATGATTCATTAGATGTGCCTAAAGTGTTTTAATTAGATTTCTCTAAATGTTGCAACACGTTTGCCTCATCCCTCATTATTCCTCTGCAACCAGTGGAGTTCCTTTTAGCCCAATACATTTCCTATATATCCTTGACCTTTGGCCTTTAGTTTAGATAAACAAGTGTTCAAGTTCAAGCTGTATATTGTAGCCTTGCCACCATGGCACTGACTTTATCAGGTTTTTGCATTCAGTCCTGATTAGAGCTAATTGCACATGCATGGTGAATGAAGATCCACAATCACCTAATTCCCTTTTGTCCTTGTTTTCCCTCCTCCTCCTGAATATTTGACAGGGTGTAAACGCACGCATGAGAACTGATAGGTTTTATCTTTCCCAGAACTGAATGACGGCGAGACCGAGAGCATCTTGTAATCCTGTCTCGACTCCTTGAGACTTGTTTTGTGAGGCTTGTTTTTGGCTCTTTATTAAATGTGACACACAGAAAATTAGCATGAAAGCAGATTTCTTATTAGTCGACATATAATTAAGTTTCACTTTCACAAGCAGGGACTTTTCTTTTCTTTTATACCAGCCTCAGTTAAAGAAAACAGCTGATTGTACAGAAACCTTGACTATGGTTTATGTAAAGCACTGTGTCAGTTTTAGTTCATCTGATGAAGCTGGACTACCTTGAACCACAAAGATTCAGGTGATTCTTTTCACCTTGAGTGTTTGGACTGATAAAATCATCCTCCTTCATTTGATAAACGCGAGCAGGCAGAAGAACAGGACCTGGCTCTAGTTTTACTCAGCATGTTACCATCTGTTTCAAGACTTCTCCTCGGAGGGATCAGTCTCAGGTTTAATCAATCGCCGACATCTCTTTGAACCTTGAAGGGTTTTTCTGAAAATTATGATGGTACTTAACCAGCTGAGATTTACTACTCACCAAAAATCAATCCGCAGTTTAAATCCTACTTTGACCAAAATCTGTCTTTTCTGCAGCATATTTCTGCTAATTTTTCACAAAAATTCGAAAGTAATAACAGTGTGAAACAGAACTTTTTAATGAAGCGTCACGGCACGATGATTATTGTTACTAACTTTGTTATTTTCTTCATTTACAGCATTGTGCTGACAGTAAAGCAAACATCTGGCTTCTTAAAATGTAACTAACATATTTATGTTAATTAAAAAAAAATCCATCAAAAACAATATTAACAAAGAACCCTTTAAAATAGGAAAACTTTGACTTGTTAAAGATTACTTAACGACAAATAGTTCTTATAGTTTATTCGGTCTTGAATTTCTACGCCTTTTTACCAGATTCACTAGCTTGCAAAGAATTTAAAAAGATTTTTTTTATTTAGAATATAAAAATTGCACATTATCAGTTTCTACTTGAAAGTGGTCTGATAATTTATCACGTTTTTTCAGATTAACACAAAGCCAATCCATGTCCAATCATGTGTGTGAGAAGATTTAGTTTTAACTTTTTCTAGTCCATAATTCATGTCTATTTGTCACAATTTTGAAATTAAAGTAAATGTGCTTCTCCAGTCTATTGTCTGTTTATCTATTACAGAATTTCATGTTACTTTGTCCTTCTTTGTGCACAGAAACAAAACATCAACAGCTGAATCTCTATTCTAAGCAGCAAAACAGGAAGAACTGCACAATTTATAATCATGAGTTTATTTTGTGCTTGTAGTCAGTTATGCATCACATCTCTGACCTGCAGTTGTACATTACTTCCTGCAGATGCAACATTTATTTGTCTTTGGCGCCACCTACCGTCAGAAAAACACAATGACACATTTTAGTCCACTCTGACTCATGACTTCATTAAAAAGTTCAATGTAAAACTAAAAACTATCAAATGAAAACATTATTTCTCTGTCTCTGAAGAAGATAGAAAATAAAATGAACCCACATATTTCATTATTTTTATATATCATTTATGCAGCCTGATAATTACTCAGTGCTTGTGTGTTGTGGAGGTTGAAAGCTAAAAACAGGGATGTCCTACATTATTGCTAAAACTTTTTGGTGTGATACTGTGTTATAACAACAATTACATAAATTATTTACAGGTAAGACAAGTTTGCGACTTGAGGACTTTGTCTATAAGCACCTTAAACATGTTGTACATATGCATAATTTCTGACTACTTAACTGGTTAACTTAACTAAGCAAAGAGAGTTTTCTTAGAAAGGACCCAGAACCAAACTCTGGTAAAATGTAGGAGCAGGAGATTTAGTGAGATCTCCTGCTGATCAATAAAATATTTGCAATTATTTCTGCAGCAGAAGGTGATGTTTAGAAATAAGCATCCTGCTTCAGTTCAATGATGCAAACTATGATTAGTGACTAAACAAACCTCAGTGAAGCTCTATTATTAATGTAATAATCTGTTAAACTGTTGCAAAGAGGGCAAAGAGCTCAAAAATAAACAATGTTTTATTCTAGAAAAGATTTCAGTGCAATTCAGATGTAAGAAACCTTCAATGATAAATAATAAATTATCTCATTAAAGATAACGTGTTGTTTATTTTATTCCAAATTGATATACAGCATCTTTGTTTGCCATGAAAAAGATGATTTAATTTCTTGAAAAGGAGCTCTGTGGTCCTCTGAGAGCATCTCTGAGTCACAAAAACATCTGCTTTGTTTGCTCATATTTCATAAAGGTAATAAAATCCCCCCAGAAAGCTGGTGTTTTCACAATTCTGTGCTATACCTTCAGGGGTTTAAAAGTTTTGTGAAGAACCTTATTTCATACCAAATTATGACAGTTGGGGTATTTGTTCATGTGCGGAAGTGATGAACATAAATCACCTCTCGTATACATCCAGTCTAGAACGTGATTGTTTTTCTTTCAGTATTCTTTCAGTAATTCACTATTCCCCTTTTGGACTGTGTTTTGGTTCAACAAAGATTGCAAATATCCTTGTTTTTCGAAAGGATCATATTCCATGCACACAATCATATGTTATTTATCAAACAGATGAACTACTATAACAAAATAAAGTCCAGTAAAGGGTGAGCTGGACGACTCCTTTCTGTTTTTGTCTCGAAAAGACTTGTGGTTTTTTTTGTTTCTCTGCCTGCTGTGGACCTGAGTGTGTCTGTGAGTCAAAGTGACTGATATTGGTTCATGGTACGAGGAGGCAGAGAGCTGAATTATCGGAGGCTTGTTTTTCCATCAAGGTCAAATTAAAACGTCACACGCACTCGAACTCTTGTGTCCACGCAAACACACACAGTCATTGACTCCAGCAAATTACTTCTGTGGACAACATGGATGGGACACAAGAGCCAAAATGAAACATATTACTCCTTCAGGGTGTGTGTTGTGTTTTTCTATCACATTTTTCACTTTATCTGCATTCACTGCAGCGCTAAGGTCAACAGTTATGCTCTCTTGATTGAGTTCCATCTCAGTTTTTTGTTTTTTTTTCTAACCTCATGACTACATTTTTACTCTGACTAACAGTCGGCCCATTTTTAGACACGCAACTTCATCTTTTTTGTTTCAGGAGTTAAAATAGATTTTTTTATGTTGCTGATGAAACAGTTTAATGCAGTGATGAAACAAGTGAGCAGTTAAGTGTTCAGATATATAACATTTGAACAGAAAACTGGAAATGAGAAAAACAAAGCACACATTTGTTATGCCTGATCTATATTAAAGTTCATAAGTAGGGTACGAGAATGATCGTGTTACTGTTGGGTTTAGCACCTGGTATCATTTGTAATAAAAAAACAACAAAACTGGAGCTCAGATCTGCTGCATTTGGCTGATGCAGCTCACTGATCTGTTCACCGTCACGTAAACAACTCAAGTGTGCTTCGAGGCTGAGAGGAGGAAGAAAGTCGTCTTTGCAAATGTGTCAACAGGAAGCGAAAGATGACAGAAGGGTATTACTCAGGCTTTAGATTATGCAGACTAGCATACACTGACTGTAGCAGCAGTATGACTGACAACACATATTCAACTATGAAACTCATTTAACCAAAGCACATCATGTGACTTCATGGACCACAGCTAGGTTTAAAATAAACACCGTGTACGAATTTTAGGCAGGTGTGAAAACGCAGCAAAGAATTTCACAAAGATTAGTTCTAGTTTATTTTGCACCAGTTCACAGAATGAAAAATGAGCTAAGAGAATAAAAATCTAAAATTAAAATAATATTTAACCAAAGCAACCCTTGCTTTAAAACAAACCGGCTCAGTTCTTTCTTTTGCAACAAGTCAGGGTTTTATTTTTTTAATTTATTAGGGTTTTAGTTAAGTCTATGATTAGTTAAATTTACAACTGAGACGCTAACGATCATTTACATGTGTGGGTTGAAACACAGACATTAAAAGACATTATCACTAAAATTAGAAACATCTTGTCTCAAAATGATGCAGAAAAACTGTTCCATGCATTTATCACATCTAGGCTGGGCTGCTGTAATTCTTTACTATCTGGGCGTCCAAAAAACTCCATAAAGTCTTCATTTGATCCAAAATGCTGCTGCCAGAGTTTTAATGAGAGCTGGAAGGAGAGATCATATTTCTCCAGTTTTATCTTCTCTCCATTGGCTCCCTGTCAAATTCAGAACAGATTTTAAAATCTTACTTTTAAGATATAAAACTCTCAACAACCAAGCTCCATCTTATATCAAAGATCTTATTGTTCCACATGTTCCTAACAGAGCTGTAGTGTGATAGTAAGATAGTATGATGAGTCATTCTGTGTTTCTCTGTGTCTTTTTCCTGTCCCCTCTCACCACAGCCAGTCGAAGAAGATGGCCGCCCATCCTGAGCCTGGTTCTGGTTCTGCTGGAGGTTTTCTTCCTGTTAAAAGGGAGTCATTTCTTTCCACTGTAGCCAATGTGCTGCTCAGGACGGGAGACTGTGACAAAGTGAAGATTCAACCTAATCTGCTAGCTTCCTTAGACAGATAACTTTTACTAATTGGCTTTTATGATGTATATGAATGTTTCTGTACAACACCCTGAGACGACTTTTGTTGTTTCTTGGCACTATATAAATAAACTGAACTGAACTGAACTGAAACAGAGTCAGGTGTGCGGGAGGCCTAAAGCTGGTTGAGGAACATTCAAACTCTGCCTTGAGAAGAGGCTGTGCCGATAGTTTCATGTTGCAAGTCAAACACCGCGATGAGACTCAGCATCACCGAGGATTCACCCAGACAAAGATTACAAAACAGAACTGGGGTTCTGAGGTGTTGCTGTGCAAGTTTTTTTGTAAAAGAACAAAGAAATGGGTAACAATGAGGACTGGAGCAGTCAGCCAAGGAGGTGAAGGACACATCAAACCTCACCTTTCTTTAAAAATCAAAAGATGTCAAGCAGTGGATCACAGGACTTGTCTGTCAGGAGAAGTCTGTCCAGAGGTGGTTTTCATGGTAGAACTGGGTCCAAAAATCCAAACTTCCAACTAACAAACTAGGCCGAGTGGCTCAGCTTTGCATAAAGACATGCAGAAGATGGCGGCAGGTCTTTTAGGCTGGGTGCAGCATCATCTTTGAACCCCTTTTTGTTGTTTATTGTTGCTTTTTTGTTCTTTATTTCTTGCCGGGGGATTGACGGGATGACATTTTGTTCAGCTGCACACTGTGTATGTAACAGAATGACGAAGTCGGTCTGATTTCGTACTTTTATGGCTTAGCCCACTTCCATTTTCAGATCCACATTTGACGCACGCTACACAGCTAATAAACTTCATAAGTGTATTTTTAACTGTAAAAATGTTGTTTTGAAGAAAACACGGACGGCTTTGAAACATTTGCACATTTCAATGATTTATTGTACAAATAGATCTGCAAGCTTCTGCTTTTGTGTCTTTCTCGAGTATGATTCACATTCAGACAAAAAAAAAAAATCACCCATTATGAATCTATTTGAAAAGATTACCACGGATATTCACAGTCAAAACCATGAAACGTGATGTTTAAAACAAAAAGCCTAAACTATAAAAGACTTTATTTTGCAGCAATACTCCATCCTGTCCCACATATCCTAAAGTGAGGATTTCCCAGTTTTGGAAATGTTGTCACTTCAGCCTAAATTGTCTGGATTTGATCTGCAGCATGGTTTTATAATGACAGGCTGATTAGAAAGTTTACATTTTGTGTTAGAGATACTGAATTTGGTTAAACATAACTAATGACAGCAACGGCACCATAGTGACACATGTTCATCATACGTCAGATCACTAATGGCACTTGACGTGCATAAAAAATGTGACATTTATAAGAATAAACCAGGGAAGCACAGGATTAAACTCTTAAATTTTTGTTTATTTCTGTAATGTTCCTCTTTCTTAAAACTTTGATGATCTCAGCTCTGCAGAAGTGAAATCCGACAAAGAGAGGACTCAAACATCAACTTTCTGTATAAACTGTAGCAGGAAAATAAAGAAACTCCTTCATTGAGACAAAAAGTCACCAAGCAGATTTTCTGTATTTAACACTTTTACATTCTTACTAGTTTTCAAGCCTTTTGCTCATTTTTTTCTTTTTTTTTACTGTGGGACTTAAAGAACACCCTCACATGTCAATATATTTTTTTATCTAGCCCTTCCCTTCTCATTTTGGGGCTTTTCATTTCCTCTTTGTATTGGTGTCTCTGCTTTTCACAGGAAGTATCGGGTCTGCCCTGCCCCTGCTGCTCATCTCTCAGTTTTACTCTCTCTCTCTCACAAACAAAGCGTGAGTGGCGCCTCACCCTCGAGCAGGCGAACACACCAAAGTTCTTCTTCTTCGACAGGAACTTGTCTTCATCTTCTCCGAGTCTTTCCTGCAGCGTCTCTCAGCTGATCCATGTACGGCTGAGACTCCAACATGAGTTTTAAAAAACTGAGTGAGTCTCATCAAGTGTTTTTGTTTTGTGTGTGTGTGTGTGTGTGTGTGTGTGCAAATTTGCGGGTGCAGTGTGACAACTCATTTCACAGCTGTTGCCCCATCACTCAGCTTTGCAGTGTTATGGTGATTAGGACGAAATGCTAAATCACTTTTAAGAGCAGGCTTTCTCAGGCTCGAAGAATCAAACCGTGTGCGGAAATTATTGCTCAAAGTGCAGACTGAAAAGAAAAAGGCCCCTAAGTGAGTCCCGGAATGACACAGAGATTGTCAAACAAGCTGTATCCACCCACACAGTTATGCACAGAAATGCAAAGGTTTTCTGGTTGTCTGCTTTAACCTTCCTTTAACCTCCATAAGATGACATGTTTGCAGTCAGTTGATCAGAAAGGGAAAGACAGTGTTCTCAAAAATTGCATATAGTCTTTTTGTCCTTCAGGGAAGCAGATCAGTAAAACAGGGCCCTTTAGAACCTAACCTATTTTTGCTTTTACATATCATATATCATATCATATCACCAAAAATCCTGCAGGTAAATCTGCATCCAAATACACCCAACTTTTCTTTCATTGCAAGATTTCTCAGGATCTGGCGCTCAAGCTGGAAATAATAACACGTTAAACTTGCTCTCATATAGAAATTCAGTTTATGTGAAAGCATGCATACACAGTTCTGTGCAGAAGTCTCAAGTCACCCCTAATTTCTTAATTCATCCTTGGAAACTTTAAAGTGTTCTCAAGCAGCAGTTTTGAGGCTTTCTGAAGGTCTTGGCTGGTTTTTTAGTCAGTTCTTTGTCCAGGATCTGATTATTTTTTGAAGAATATTTGTTTCTTTAAGCCACTTATTAGAAAAAGATTCCTAAACTCAAGGGAGCCAGCTTTCTGTCGACATTTACCAGAAAACTTAGCAAAGAGAATTTTAAACTGGTGCATTTTTTTAACAGCAGCTTGCCACATATTTGTTTTCATATTCTTAGTTGAATCTACAAAAAGCACCAAAGATAACACAGTATGCTGTGTAAATAGTATTTTAACACCAACTTGGCATAAAGTAAATGATCAATTAAAGGATGATGCATCGCTCTGGTCTTTATTGACATTTTTCTCTTTTTTAAAGACATGACTTCATTGTTCATTTGCCAGAGATAGATGTTTTTTTGTTATGCTTGAGATTTCTTCTTTTGCACTCCTCTTGTTTATTTTTTATTTTTTTATTGCACATATTTCACATTATGATGCTACAGTCAGGTTGGAGGACTGACCAGTAAACAAGTGAAAAGTAACTGAATAAAAAAAAACCTGATGTGTTGACATAAGTAATTCCAGTGCAAAAAGAAACACATACCTGACATCTAAAATATGCATCACTATTAAATGTTACAAAGGAGTTTATAACCAGTTGATTGACTCCCATGTTTAAAGACAGAACAGCTGAGGTTAACAGCAGCTAATATGCACTAACAGTGAGTAAAGGTACCACTTTACAATAAGGGAGACCTTATAAATGACTAATTAATAGTTCATAATACAGTTGATATTAACTGTAAACATTTAATGAACCACCAATAAGCAGTTACATTTAATTAAATAAAAGAAGAATACTGATTAATTTCTTGCCAAACAGTGACTCACTCAACGTGTATCCGTACTCTTCGTTCTCACTATTTAGCTATAAAGCTGAATAGTTATGGATTACAGATTTGCTCAGTTGAAATATTAAACCGTCATAATTTACAGTAAATGACTGTACCATCAAATAAAGCACTGAACACTGTTGCATGAATTATTTAGAACATGCGCTCATTAAATTGCTGGATTTTTAATTCAGAGTCTGACACTGGTTAAAGATGTAAAGTTTGATGCCTACAGGCAGTAACGACCTTAGGTTCAACTCTGCTTCTGCTTTTAAAGACACTTCACAACATCAAACTTGACACTTATCACAAATAGTTACTTCTCACTTCTTGTCTGTTAAAAAAAAAGAAGTGTATCAAATGAACATTTGTTCCCGCTGCAGCAGAAAGAAAAGGAACAAAACAGCCAACTTTGATAATAATTTGATATCATTTCTGTTCTGATTTGTCTACCTGCTCCTCCCTCCTCAAGCTTTCAAATGGCTCGACAGCCTCACCAGCATTTCTTTTCGCCGCTCCACCGACAAATCGGACTCCAAGTCCTCCAAGTCGAAGTCCGGCTCAGGAGATGATGGTGAAGGCGCCGCCTCAGCCAACTTGAGTAAAGTAGTCGAGGCAACGCTGGATGACATGGGGGCCATGCGCCCTCGCACTGCCAGCTATGTGCGCTCCAGTCAGGACTACACTCACATGGGGACGCTGCCTCGGCTGCTGGGTTGGAAGAAGGACAGGAGCAGCAAAGGTAAAAAGAACAAAAGTAACAAGATCAGACTTTAGAGAGATTTGTGAAAACAATTGTTAGCCTTTTATCAGCTGTGGAAGGATTTTTTTCTAAATCTCTACTGTTTTTCTACTGTCTCTTTATTATCCTGTCCTTGCTCAGGAGGTTCCAGCACCTATAAAAAGAGTAAAGATAAGAGACCTGCAGGAGAGCAGAGTTACGAGGGTCCAAAACAAACCTCACCTGACGTGGCTGAGACTAAAGCAGCAGGTACTTCTGATCTCAGTCACACCCCTTCAGGAGAACCCAAGTCTGAGCCTACAGGTGACACTAAGTCCAAGACCCGGTCTGAGCCTACAGGTGATGCTGAGTCCAAGACCCAGTCTGAGCCTACAGGTGATGCCACAACCACCGATAACTTCAGTGCTGCAGGTGAAGATGTGCCGCCATCTGGTGGCTCCAGCAAAGCATGTCAGTCGGATGGAAGTGAAGCCTTGAATCCTGAATCCTTTAAGAAGACTTCGTCAGCTCAGGAGGGCGATGAAGTTCATGAAGATGGTGGGTCAGAGCCAGAAACGCTCTCAGAACCAAAACAGGAAGCAAAGAGCCAAGAGCTGGGAGATGGAGGAGGAAACTCTGACAAGTGAGCTTTTTTATCTTTATACTTTAATGTACATTTTTACATTATTTATTTACATTATTTATAATATATTTTATATATTTATTCATTATTTATGTTTGAAATGATTGTTTTGATGTTAGAAGCATTCATATTTTAACATTTTAATAATTTAAAAAAATTATTTTTACCTAATTTTACCAGTTTTTTCCATAACAGGTCAAATTTTATTTTACAAATACTGACTCCATTATATGTCACAATACTCTTTGCATTTACCTTCACTTGTAAAGTTTAACACTTTGAAATCAAGAGTATACCATGAACAGTTAATGAAAATTTTTAATAATATATCACATTTTTCTCAGGTTAAATTGTGTTTATATACAAAACAGAAATAATTTTGTGGGAAGTTTTGTTATTTATTATTTACACACAACCAAAACATGTCACTGTTGTAAGTTTTAAACTTTTAACCATATCAAATCAATTGATAGTATTGATTGACTCAATGAGCAATGCAGTTACTGAACATTCAATTAATTACTTTAGTTTTTTTTTAAATCAGTTTATGGTGTTTATTAATGAGTTGAATGATTTTATTTAATGCTAGGGATCAATAAAGTGTCTATCTATTTATCTATCTATCTATTCATGGACCCAAAAATGTTTTAAAATTGAAGTTTTGGCTGTTCAACAAAACAAGCTTTGCTGCGACTTTCATTGTATTTTTGAATTTTGCAAAGCAATAAAGGAACTTAAGTCCGTAAGGGGAAGTAGTCAGTTTAGAAAAAAAAAAAAGCCATAAATTGTGGTACTTTTATAATGTGGCCTAGACTATACTTAAAGAAAAAACAACCACTTCTCAAACTGTGGGGTAAAGAAGGTCCACCGTCTGTGCAAACACCAAGAAGTGCAGTTCTGCAGGTTCCAGTGTGCAAATATGGAAAATTTAATTTGTCCCGACTTTTCTGTGGACAGAACTCATCTCAGACGAAGGGTGTAAACTGAGAGGATGACTGGATCCATTCCTCCACTTTAAAGGCAGCAGTAACATCGATTCCTTCTATTGATCAAGTGCTGCAGGAAAGATGCCGCTCGGCTGCTGCTCAGATGATTTCTCATTTAGCATTGATTTGTTCTTATACACTAAAGACCGAAGGAAATTAGCTTTCTGTGCTCTTATTGTGTGTGTGTTTCTTATATGAGTAGCTGATTTATTAATAACATCAGAAGTTGGGGAGTTTAGGGGAGAAATGCAACCCCCTTGTGCCCACCTTCAGCCAAGCAGATTGTATTTCTTCACAGTTTTCCCATGACGTGGACCCCCAGAGCCCCATGCATGTAGCTGCAGAGAGAGTGTATCATGTTGCCTGCACAGAAACTCAGTGTGTATGTGCATGTGTAAACACAGGCTGTGGTTTGGTCAGCATGAGAGGGCTCCCATGCGTGAGTGTGGAGCAACAGCCCATTAGTTCAGCTCAGAGATTGTGGGAAATGAAGCTCTGTACTCCAGGTTCTGTATGGTTTGCATCGAAGAGCTCTCCCTCTTCTGTCAGCTCAAACCTAAATCACCGCTCTGTCCGTCTCTCAGCTGGACTGACCACAGTGCAGCTTTTTTTTCCTGAGTTACAGTATGTCCTTTCAGATGCTTGTTGTTGCTGCTGCTGCAAACGGCAGCCGATACGTTCTTGTGATAATTTACTCGACAGGCAGGAAGTGGGGGGGGGGGTTGTTCTTTAACTTTCAAGTCCCTCAGACACCAAACCACTTTTTTATGTTCTAGTTTTTCAAAAGATGAGAAAATCTTCAGCTAATTGTTCTAAAAAGTACTGTGAAACAACTGGTCTTAATGAAAATATGGTTCAAAACTCCCAAAGAGAAGACTGAAGGTTGGAGTTATTGACCATAAACATGTCATTCTGACAAAGAGTTTGAACTATACATAACTATACATATATATATTTCATCATTACATTATGAAATTAAAGGCCTCGCATTTTTTAAAGGAATGCACATCGCCCTTGTATGCCAGAGTTTTAAATTAATATCATTTAATGTTGATAAATGATGGGGTTTTGTAGCCTTTCAGGTCAAAATTTTAAAATAATATTATGTGCAAACTTTTCAGGAAAGTATCAGAGTATGTGTTGTGAATGACTCTCAGCTACTACCATATCGAAATGTAGCTAAATATCTATAAGACTGACTGAGTTATAGCCATCTTTGTGTTTGCTAAGATAGATTAGCTGTGGTGGCCATCTTCAATCAAGTTCAACCAAATCCAAAACTGAATGAGATGTAGATGTACATCCAACAATTCATTTTTAAACGTTTCATTAAAATCTGCTCTCTGGTTCATGGGATATTTTGCTAAAACAGCAGACAAACAAATAAATATACACACACACAGGCAAAAACCTTATCGCCCGCATTTTGTCTTCCTGCAGCAGACTGTAATAAATCTAACCTTTTTAAATGCTAATTTTTTTATACTAAAATTAGTATTTCTTGTTTAACTTTTAGGAAAGCTTCTTATGAATCTCACTTTTCACAGTAACATAAATTTTGATTAATTAATTAATTCCTTTAAACCATTTAAAATATGGTTTTAAAACCATATTTAGTTAATTGTGTGCATATATCGTCATAGTATCAGATATAAAATTAGTGTTTGACATGTTATGGGCATCTAAATTCGAATGTTCAACTCTTTCCCATCATCTTTTCACAGCCCACTCATTCTTTTACTTACATTTATGAATAAATATTGATATTACTGTACAAATAACTGTGGAGAGAATTTTTAAATTATGAAAGCGTTAATGATTAAAGAACAGTAGCAGCTCGGTGAGTCGGTGTAGAGCTTCTCTGCTGTGGAAACGGTTAACATTCCCTCACCCCCCGCCATAATAAGACCCTTTGATCTGAACTCTATCTGCTGGTGTGTAACACCGATTTACTCGGGGTCCTCTGAGACGTATCGTGCAATTGGGAGTTGCGCCAATTGATCTTAAAACTTGCCTGAGAGCGTAATTGCCTCTTTTGCTGCCTCTTGCTCTGTATTACAGAGCTGCACAGCAGTCACTGCAGCGTGGCCTCCAAAAATGTCAGCACAGCGGGGGTTTTGACACATGATCAAGATCCGTCACAAGTGTGAGTTATGCTTCCTGAGAGATTTGAAAGTCCACATTCAGCCTCCTAAGAAGAGCAGTGTGGTTTCTTACATTTTTTCCATTTTACCCACTTGAAAGCTTGTTAGCCATGGGAATACAGGGATTTTGGTAACATGCACCTGTTAGAAGGGTAGATCAAACACAAAAGCTCAAATGTGAGTATCATAGTACATGTACACACAGTTTGGACATTTACCCGGTTTTTCCTCTTGTTACATTGCCCAACATTTTCTCTCTTTCTTCATTTTTTTACGCTCACTCACCCTTTGTGGGTCCCTTTCAGAATTTTCTGCTTTTAAATTCAAACAAGACAGAGAATGAGGTTTTGGGGCATCTTAGGAACAAACTCTGCAGCCTTTTACTTTGTCTGGGTGACGTTAATTTGGCCTTCAGTTCTAATGTAAAAGAGTTTGGTTTATTTTTGACCATTTTTAAGCCCCGCATTAAAAATATTACCAGGACTGCTTTCCTCCACCTGCGTAATATCAATATAATAAGAAACATCTTGTCTCAAAATGAAGCAGATAAAACTGATCCACTTCTCGTCTAGGTTGGACTATTGTAATTCTTTATTATCTGGGTGTCTCTAAAAAGTTTTCAGTTGATCCAAAATGCTGCTGCTGAGAGTTAGGAGAGACACATTTCTCCAATTTTATTTTCTCTCCATTGGCTGCCTGTCAAATTCAGCATAGAATTTGAAATCTAGCTTCAAACATACAAAGCTCTCAACAACCAGGCTCCAGCTTATATCACAGATCTTATTGTTCCATATGTTCCTAACAGAGCACTTTGCTCTAAGACTGCAGGTTTACTTGTGGTTCTTAGAGTTTCTAAAATGGGAGGCAGAGCTTTCGGTTCTCAGGCTCCTCTCTTGTGAAACCAACTTCCAGTTTCTTCCCGTTAAAAGGGAGTCGTTCTTTTCCAGAGTTGCCTGTGCTGCTCAGGATGGAGGATTGTGCCAAAATCTGCTGGCTTCCTCAGATAACTTATACTAATTGACATTTCATAATAAAGTGAATGTGATGAATTATAAAATAAAATGGCTGTAAATGGATTTGACTCTGGATCTGATCTGGATTTATGCCTTTTTTTTGTTTGTTTTGTACAGTGTCTTGAGATCACTTTTGTTATGACAAGGCTCTCTATATAAATTAACTGAACTAATCTGACTTTTGATTCTTTCTGTTTTTAGCCACGTGAAGGCGACTGAAGACCAGGCAGAATACGTTCTGGTCAGTCTACTTTATTTCTCTGATACTGAACTCTTCTTTGTGCTGAATTCAGTGCAAACATATTTTAATCCTGTTGTTTGTTCAAAATCCAGATTTGTTATTTGGAATCAGACCAACCTTGTCAGCTGTATTTATGCATAATATTCAAAATTTTTCTTTTCTCATTTTCTCATTTCATTGCCTTGTGTATGTGTGTGTGTAAGTGAGAGAGAGACCGGGTGAGAGAGAAACACCTCCTCTCTTCAGTGTAATTGAATTAGATTTTTAATGTGAGTGCTGAGATGTTATCGTGCCTGATCATCAGCCCTTCGTCTTTCCACAGCTTCGCTCATTTCAGCAGGCTCAGTCCGCATTTAGCCTAATTCAACCTGCCATTTAGCTAATTGAATTCTCATTCTGACGGCGCTAATGTCAGCAGTTTGTGCGCTTTCCAGCAGGTGGAGACATCAGCTCGAGCTGGGAGCTCCTCAAAGATCAGAGAGCACATGAGGCAGTTTATGTGACCTTGGAGGTAGACAGAAAGGTTTCATCCATCCTGCAGTCAAACAAAAAAAGATCAAAAGCAGGAAGTGAAGGGAAGACAATAAAGCTAAAACAGGAAGACAGGGAGAAGAAAGAAACAGTGAGGGAAAGTAACGAGCTGGGGGCTTGAGGATCTGGTTTTGTATTGATTATACATCATTGATGTGGTGATAAAAGCCGTCTCCTGTGACCCTGACCTGTAGTCCCTTTGTAAAACAAATGTGTCAGATTTTCCCTGGAACAACAAATTGACTGCAGTTAAATACCATCGCGACATCTCTCCTGTTAGGAGATTTTTTATTGTTTCTAAAAGCTTAACGCAGTCATAGTCAAGGGACCATTTAACTTGTTTGGCCTTTAACTTAAAGAAAAGGAAAATTGTTCAATACATTTTAAATATTTGTACAATATCACTGATAATGCAAGTTTTCTTTATGTGGGCTTTTACAAAACTAACTTTTTTGAACCAGACTTAAAATATAATTATAAATTACATGTAGCTGTCCTTATCATGAGGATGAGTACAGGATCCAGAAATGGAGACTCAAACACAGGGAAACTAAATAAATAAAAACTAATGACTTTTAAACAGGGGATCGAGCAGCAAATCAGACCAAACCCACCAGTGAGGACACAGGGCCCAGGTAGGAAGAACAAACAGCATCATATGACAATGACTGAATAAGAACCAAGACTATAAGGCCTTGTTTTTAAGTAAAACTGGAACATTTCTGTTGTTTGTGTACATGATAACAGTGATTGGGTTCTCTGACACTGAAGAGTTTTGAACCCAGGTCTCAGAGTAGAAGTTTCTGAATACGCCCTGCATTGGTGTGAAATTGCATATAAACGCTATGAACATGTTCAATCAACATTTTTTCTGTGCTTGCATGAGTAGACCAACAACAGTGACAATGGCAGAAAGCAGAGTGCTGTTTCTGCTACTCACCAATTCAACACATAACAGAAACCCAACCTCACTGTTGGTCCAAACAAATGTTTGTTTTCACCATTTTAGATGGTTTTCATGCCGGAGAGACTGAAGTGTCTGCACGTGTGTTGTTGAAATACAAAAAATCACAGCGCCAGCTAGTGCCCTGGCACGGAAACAACAGCGGATTCATCTGGCACGTGATTAATGTGCGACTTTTTCGCAATCAACACCGGAAAATCTCTTTCATTTCCAGGGGATCGTTCATGTGTAAACAGGTGTAAACAGGGCCTGTGAAGGCTGGGAGGGAGGATTATTGAGCTGAAACACCTGGGTTAATGAGCAGATGGAGAGCAGGTGTGAGAGGGGAGCTGGAAGCAGGAAACTAACAGAAAACATGCTGGAATCTCTAAGTAAAACAAGGAAAGAACATGATCAAAAAACTAAACACAATAATAACTCAAACTACAAAATAAAGAACTCACAGGATCATAAAAGTCTGATCTCAGTGTGGTTAGGAGGACACTTTAGAGGCTAAAGTTTAGTGGCGGTCATTTCCCTCACATATTCAGAGCGCTAACAGATCACATAAGATCTTTGTTTCAGGCAGCATGCATTCCTCCAAGAAATGGTAGTTTAATGTTATTTTTATTGATAAACTCATGAAGTTTTGTGCTCACCCTCCACATAGTTAGGTTTATGCTTTATATATACTTAGTTAGGTTTAGAAAAACATCTTGCATGTCACTAATCTTAGTTTTAAGTGGTTCTGGCAGTTGTTTCCAAAGACTATAGGACAACAAACGATAGTAAATGGGTTCCCAGACTGTACTGTTCGGTTGCCCACAATCAATCTGATACACTGCTGTGTTAAATGGCCTATCTGTGTTGTGCCAGTGAACATTATTACAATAAGCCTGAAGTATAATATTCTCTTTGTGCTCATGCTAATAACATTTGTCTCATTTTTTTACACTGGACAGCCAGAATAATGCACAAATTTAAAAGATAAAAACCAAGTTAATTTAAACCTCAATTCATCATTCCCCGCCTGTTTTGTCACCCAAACTGTCCCCATAGCAGCCACTCCCTCCTCCCCGTGCACTCCCTAAAAGCTGCCAACAGTCTCTCCATCTCCTTCCCTGTCTCTGAAACATTTATGACAGCTGATGTTTAAATCAGGAGCTGGCCTCACTCTGCCCTGCTATGATGGGGAGAGAGCAAGGCGATGGGTCTCCCTCTGTTTCCCACATGTGCACGGTTACACGCGTGTTTGCAGAGCCTCAAACGCACAAAACAATAAAGAGAAAAAAAGCACTGAGAAAGACAAGCAAACGTATGTGATCTAAAATGGGGAGAAAGATCTTGTGACTCATATGAACATAGCAAAGATCAACCCTAAAGTAGTTTATAATCATTGAGAACAAGCTGTACCATACATATAATTTTCATTTATTTAATTAACACATTCGTTTGAATGTGTTTAAACACTGTGATTGATGCTCATGTATGGTTTTATGATCATGCGTATCTATTTTTTGCCTCAATCCAGCTTTGCTTTGTCTGCGGCACCGCTCAGTGGTTTGGCTGAACTTTGACGGGGGGGGCCGGAGGGGGGAGGTGTTGGTTCATATGAGGTTTATTAACATATGTCTGTGACTCACAACGCTGCTTTAGAAAAAAATATTATGTGTGTGCATGTGTGTGTGTGAGAGAGAGTGAGAGAGAGGGCTCAGCTGTGCATCAGTGTGTTACTGCATGTTTGATTATGCGAACGATTTAAATTTCCAAAATCTGTATGCGCCTGTGAGGTGCATGATTAAATCAAAGTAGGTCCCGCTGGGGGTAGATACGCATGTGCGTGTGCCTATTACAGGAGGCTGAGCTAATGAGAAAGAAGAGAAATTGTAAGAAGGGGCAACACACCTTTAAAACGAGAAGAGTTTGATTGTTTCCCTGAAACACTGCCAGAAAAAACACAGCAAGCAAGACACACATGGAGATGTTTCTTTAAATATTTTGTTTTTACCAGCAAAGGAGATGAAACAGAAATTGTCTACCATGGCTGGATGTATTGCACTGTAAATTTCACAATTTTACTGTACTGTCACATATTGTCATTGTAGATTTTACAGTGAAATTCTGGCAGCTGCAGTTGGCAGTATTTTACCATAAATTAAAGGACTGTTCACTGCACTGTCATACATTGTCATGTAGTTTTTATGCAGAAATTGTGTTAACCACAGCTGTCAGAATTTGACCTTAAATTCCATTTCCCCCCTGTTTTTCTTTTACAGTGAAGAAAAAATGCAAACCTTTTTTATATACCTGGCAATTACATGTATCTTGGGTGACCCTGTAAACAGCTCTTTTCAATACTGAAAATCCACCCCAGCATTGACTATAAAGATTATATTCACAAGCCCCAGTTATCTCCAAGGTAAATATGGACTTACTTTGCCAACCAAATACAGCTGAAGTTGGGTGATATATTGTGGCAAAAAGCAGTAAATGAGACTGGACAACATAACTTGCATATTTTCTGTATTTATCACTGAGCAAACCTCATTTGCTGAGACACTGTCACCACCAGGGATTGGTAGAACCCAGCTCCATATAGTTATTAAGTAATATTTCTACACTTTGAGAAAATGTTCACTAATGTTTAAGCCTGAGAACATGTGGACAGTTGCATTAGTGAAAGGACAGTCTGAACCAGGGATTAGCTGGATTGCAGACATGTCATGGGATCTTATTTTCCATAAAATAAAAAAAAATGATTCCAACAGCTACTCCCACTTTTCATAGATAAGGCAGACATACTGGATTTTTAAAATAAATTTTCCAACTTGGAATTCAGAAATGTCAAATTTTGAGTATCAATGTAACACAGGACTCTGAAATACAGATGATTTCTTGGTTATATTTAAAATGTTAAACATCACAAATTAGCATGTTAGCATGAACTGCTAAGAGACAAGTACAAGACACAGATAAAGCTGTTGCTAAATAAAACCAAAACAATGGACTATGAACAGATAATTTAATAGCACTTAGTTTCAAAAAAATCATCCTTGAGTCTCTAATAGTCTCAGCTCAAACCTCTCATATTTACTGCTGGTCTTTTGTGCTTTCAGGTCATTTTGCTCACCTCTTCAAGGTCAGCATCCCACTAAACAACACATAAAGCAGAGAATTGTGGCACATTCATCTCTTTTATTCACTGCTTCATTCATGCTGAAGATGGGTCTAGTTACTACAGCAACACACGTAAAAAAAATTCAGTCATTTTACTTTGATTATAGCAGGACAGTTGATTTTAAAATGCACATTTTGTAATTTTTCAACATATCTGTGCAGATAAATTCTCAAAGTTCCCAACATACCTTTGTTCTGTTTTTATCATTCTTATAGATCAGTTGTTTTAAGCAGGTTTTAACACACATATATGTGGTTTAATGTGGATTAACCAGCAGTTAGATGAGGTCCACCCTGTAAAAATACACTGATGACAATCAGACACACACACGCACACACAAATCATTAACTACGCCCTTTTAATCCCCAAGAGCAGCCTGGCCTTTGTTTTTGGGCACGTGTACACACTCGCCCACATTGACACAGCTACAGACGTCTTTGCACTTTTAATCTTGATCTGCCCTCAGCATATCTCCTCTCATTTCACTCACATGTGCACGTCCACACATTCTCCTCTTGTCTCTTTCACACTCTGTCTTGTGTGTGTGTGTGTGTGTGTGTGTGTGTGTCTCACACCCGGACACAGACACACTTTCATTAGTGGGATGCTTGCAGGCACATGCAGGGATTCTCCATTGTCCTCCCCATCAGCCTGCGGGATGAAGCTCACTAATTAACATTTAACTGAAGACCGCCTCTGAGCACAGGAGGAGATGTGGAGATAGAGAGGGCCGGCGCGAGAGGAAGGTGGAAGGATGGACATGAAGGAGAAGGGAAGGGCAGCGGAGAGAGGGATCAGAGAGAAGAGGAGGCTGGAAGGAGGAGGTTAGGCTATTGATCAGAGGGATAAGAGGGTGAGAGATGAGAGCGGCAGTACACTGATAAAAATGAGTGGAGAAACGCTGGATTTGATAAAGCACAGAAGACAGAGAAAAGAGGCAGCAAAAAAGGAAAGAACAGCTTTAATGAATGATTGACAGAAACAAAGAAACTCACAGGAAAAGAAAATTCTGGAAAATTCTTGAACAAGAGAAGCACTCATAAGTGCAAAAAGACACACACACACACACAAAGAAAACAAGACAGATGAGTCAAAGTAAAGAAGGAAGAATTTTCATGCTGGAAACCTGAACCTCAGTCTGGTGAAACATCTTGAAAGATGTTAAACTGTGGGGGTGGATGATACAATCTACAGCAAACAATCTGTCACTATAAACCATTACATCTGTTGTCAACTTTAATGCATCTCTTTGAATATTTTCTTTACTAATATCTGTTTTTCTTTATTTATAATGTTATTTCTGTTTAAAAAACAGGGTGGAAATTGATCCTTGATAAAAGATTGCTTTGACTATACATATATCAGTCTAAGTATGTGAGATCACACATCTGAAAGTGGCAAACTTAGTTAATTCAGGTTCATTGGGTATTCATAATCAGACTTTTATTGCATTTTGTCAATTGTGAGCTGAATTCAAGACAGTTTTTCTCAATTGTGTAAAAATATTTAGTGCTTTCAACATCTTATGTGGGGCATTACTGCACAGATCACACATTATTTTCTCAGTGTTGGCTTTATTGCTTTGCTTTATTGTTGCATCTTTGCACAGCAGCCGCCTGATACCTGTCAATGTGACTCACCGGAGACTGCAGACTGACGTTCATAAACAAGCGAAAAGTTTGAGAATGTGTTTCATTTTCAAACAATGACAAGACGCAGTTCTCAAAGCAGGGTTCTATGGCTTGTCTAAATCCAAGTTTAACACAGAGCCAAGAAAGTTGGAATTACATGCAGCAGATTAAAACCTACAGAAACAACCGTTTCTACAGCAAGAAGATCTGGCATTTCTTTTATTATCTGGGTGACATCGTTTGGACCCAACAGAGGAAAAGGTTCCTGTAAATCAAATTAGTTTTGAGTGATCACCTTTATCCAGTGAGAAAGCCTTTCTATCCTAACTGTTTTAAGGGTCTCTTTAAATGCCATAAGGCTGCAAGGGGGAACAGAATGGCTTGATGGATATAGAATTTATGTGACTGGTGAGGCTTTCAATGTCACCAGATCTCAACCCAATTAAACACTCATGGGAGGTTTTAGACTTAGTTTTGGAGTTAGAGATCCCTCCAACGGGAAAACACAAAAATGGTAGGGGAAAAAAAAAAGGATGGTCCATGTTAGAATTTTTCCTTAAACTTCATCATGTTGCCACATTTTCCAAACACATCTTGAACTCTAAGTAATAGAACAGGCAGAAACCCACTGGTACTCAGAAGAAAATATGAAATATGACTGTTTGCAGAGAGAACAGTCACAACTTATACCAGAAGTTACAACTCTTACCTAAAACTACCTTGCTTTCCAAATTTTTGGTTACCAGGTAGACCATTTCCTCCAAATGGAGGTTACATTCGAACATCTTGTTTGTTTTTTTCAAGAAGTTGCACATAGAGTTGCTGTGTATGTGGTGCAGCTGCTAACATATCCCGGGCAATGTTAGTGTCATGTTTGGTTCCAGTTTACGAACCCACATGCACGAACACAATCAGGAGATGCGTATGCAAACAATAATAAAGTTTATTGAACAGAGGGGACAGGGTTGGGGAGAAAAACACGGAGCAGAAGTCAGGAAGGGATAACCAGTTCAGCCACTGTCAACGAGAGGAAGCGGTTAGACTCCTGGGAGGTGGAGGAACATATAAATATATATATGTAGAGGAGAGAAAGGCTTACTAGGAACAGATGGAAGCTCACTTAGGAGCAGCGACAGACCCAGGGCGGCGTGGAGAGGTAGTGAACCGTTGGAGGGCGGACAGGTAAGACAGACTGAGTGGGGAGCGAGCTGGCGGCTGGTCGTGGTCCGGAACAAACGATCCACAGAACTTTTCTCTCGAGAAAACTCCGGAGGAATCCAGGTAGACCTGACGAGAAGGAACAAACACAGGAGGCGATTATCTCGGGAAGATACACAGCGGGCCTTACTCTGGAACGATTTGTTACCAAGGTGAACAAACACTCAGGCAAGGAAGTGTCAGCTCGCCGCTTCTTAAATATCCCCAGCCTCAGTCAGCAAATGCGCCACAGGTGTGTCTCCGGGTTCAACCACACGCTTCTCCAGGGGCTCTGCTCCTAGGCGGCATCTGGTGGAGGAAGTGGGAAGCGGCAGGCTTCCAAAACAAAAGAAAAACAAAACAAACCACCGATCCTGACA
>NC_051443.1:18872823-19081447 GCF_001649575.2 Kryptolebias marmoratus
TCTCTTTCTTACTGTTTATTCACTGTCACATGCTGTTTTTATTTTGTTTTTTAATTATGTAAAGCACCTTGAAATGCCTTGCTGCTGAAATGTGCTATACAAATAAAATTTGATTGATTGATTGATTGATTGATTGATTGATTGATTGATTGATTGATTGATTAGCTTTGGCATCTATCTTTAATGGCAGCAGGTGATAAACCAAAATGCGAGTTCAGTCATGTAGAGTCTAACTTTCTGTGACTCTTTTAAACTTAGAATTATGTTTCTACTTTGAAGTATGCCTGAGCTTTAGGGCTCCAAAGAAGGCTTATCTCACCAAAATCCCAATATTCTTTCGCTGTGTTTTTTGTGAATTTCATCTACGCTGTATGATGTGCTGCTATCAAAGGTCATAGCTCACCATTCCCAATGGATCGTACATGCTTTAGTTTATTTTCTTACGGGTCCTTACAAAACTGTGGGAGGTGACGCAAACCAAAAAATTGCCACAGAAACAGAAGAATAACGGGCAAATAGTCATAAGGTTGCTTCAGTGCTTTTGCATTGATCCCCTTAAATATAATGGCTGCCCTTTACATAGCCACTGCAGGCAGTCAGATCTATTAGTGCATCAAGTGAAATTTTTCCTCCTGCAGAATGTAGAAAATTTTAGTTTTCCACCTAAACTTTAACAACGCACTGAAAATGTCATGTTTGGTTCCAGTTTACGAACCCACATGCACGAACACAATCAGGAGACGCGTATGCAAACAATAATAAAGTTTATTGAACAGAGGGGACAGGGTTGGGGAGAAAAACACGGAGCAGAAGTCAGGAAGGGATAACCAGTTCAGCCACTGTCAACGAGAGGAAGCGGTTAGACTCCTGGGAGGTGGAGGAACATATAAATATATATATGTAGAGGAGAGAAAGGCTTACTAGGAACAGATGGAAGCTCACTTAGGAGCAGCGACAGACCCAGGGCGGCGTGGAGAGGTAGTGAACCGTTGGAGGGCGGACAGGTAAGACAGACTGAGTGGGGAGCGAGCTGGCGGCTGGTCGTGGTCCGGAACAAACGATCCACAGAACTTTTCTCTCGAGAAAACTCCGGAGGAATCCAGGTAGACCTGACGAGAAGGAACAAACACAGGAGGCGATTATCTCGGGAAGATACACAGCGGGCCTTACTCTGGAACGATTTGTTACCAAGGTGAACAAACACTCAGGCAAGGAAGTGTCAGCTCGCCGCTTCTTAAATATCCCCAGCCTCAGTCAGCAAATGCGCCACAGGTGTGTCTCCGGGTTCAACCACACGCTTCTCCAGGGGCTCTGCTCCTAGGCGGCATCTGGTGGAGGAAGTGGGAAGCGGCAGGCTTCCAAAACAAAAGAAAAACAAAACAAACCACCGATCCTGACAGTTAGGATGGTTTTCATCATCATATAATAAAGGGCTGAAGTAAAGAAAGCACAGGACCCCAAGAGATTATTAGTTTCCTTGCTGTGTAATCTGTCTAATCCAGTGCTGGATGGGTTGAGATTACATTAGGAGGAGACGCTGCGGTTAATGAGCTCCTTTTTTAATATTCTTGTGACCCACTAGCATGGATTCAAGAGGCAAATTAGAAAACTGATTGCTGGGATCATCTAATGCGGTGTGTGTTTGTGTTATTGGGAGATGGCCTCACACGAAGCACTGAGAAAAATGAGTTTATTCTACACGCACACACACACACCCACACACGCACACACATATGTAGACATACTTTTATTGTCTGCTGCTGAAAGGATAGTGTTTTTGCCTGTGTATGTGTGTGTTTGTCTGTTGTGTTAGCAAAATATCTAATTTTAATGAAACTTTCAGAATGTAATTATAGTATCTACATCTACAACTGATTAACTTTTGGAGTCAACTCAATTTGAGATGTTCACTGTTGCCAACTGACCTTTACAAACACTAAAATGGCTATAACTCTATAAATTTGGGCTAGAAATGGGCTAAGACTTCTGTGCAGCAGCTGACAGTCTGGGCACCACACATGATGCAAGATCTTTGCTTAAAACTTTGGCATTAACATTGGCATTGGTGTCAACCCCAGCTGTCTGTTGCAAAATATCTCATGAACCACAGGACAGATGAAAATGAAACTCTCAGAAAGTAATCATTGGATAAACCTCTCTATGAACAACTCTATCTTGTCATTTTTTAACATAAGATGGTCTTAGTTTAAAACTCTGGAGTGAAAGGTGGCAAGCCATATGTTTTCCTTTAAGGAACACTAAGTTTGAAGTTTTTCTATATTACATTCTGCATCTCTGCAGTGATGCAGGACCAATTAAGTTCATTGTCAGAGTTTTGGATGCTGCCAAGTCTCTCTCTCTCTCTCTCTTTCTCTTTGGCGTTGCCATGGTGAAGCGTCCTCAGTGATGTCACTCACCGAGGCCTCCAGAGACAGAGCCACCCCTTTCGCCCACCCGGTGACATCTCCCTGCAACTATGTGTGTGAAATTGTCCGGTAAGAATCACACCCTGTTATCCTTGAAACACCTGCTTGTGTGTTTCAGCTCATAATGAGCTGTCTTGCTGCAGTCTTTTGAGAGACACATCATTACATTCGGATGCACACACAGGTAGCGTTTATGCCAACATTTCCCCACAAGAAGCGGATTCTCTCCAGAGAGCCTGGTGCAGTAATATATGGAAGGGGGGGTGCATGTGCCAAAATGTAGGAGGAATTAAAGGTGTGAACATGCATCCATCAGGGATGTGTGAATGCTGGGCTTTGAAAGGCTTCACACGTCTTCTGCTCCTCTCATCTTTTTCCATTCATCATCTCATCTTTTAATTTTCTCCCCTCCCTCCTATCTCTCTCTTCACTTTCTCTCACTCCCCTTGGGCATGTGAGCATTGTCTCAGCAGCGGAGCTAAGGGGTGGATGAGGGGGGGCTCAGCCATCGGATGGGTGGGTGGGGTTTCTGCCCAGCAATTCGACAGCACTCCTCTCAGCTTTTAGCCTGTAAGCATTCACCCCCACCTCAGCTTCCCACACCCTCTCTCCCCTCTCTCCCACTGGTCCACCCTCCCCCCACCCACTCTCCTTTCATCGGCAGGCAATGAGGTAATCCCTAGCAGTGAGAGGAGCGCGAGCGGCGAGAGCGACAGAAGCCGGTGCGGGGCAGAAGCAGGGAGGATGTCAGGAGCTGTATCATCTCTCCCTGTTATCAGTGGCAGCTGTTAGCGGCTCGCTCCTATGTATAATAGCTGATGCTGCAGGCTGCAGCTCCGCAGTTCTTATCTGTTGGTGGTGGCACAATGTTGAGGGGCTTTTAAGCCAGGCAGGGGTGGGACAAGGCTGTGGCTGGTGTTTGGACCCCAGGAGGAGTGGAGACAGGAAGGGAAGAGGTGAAGTAGAAAGAAGGGGAAAGGTTTGGGGAGAGATTACAGGGGGGTAAAGGTGTATACCCACCATGACGGAGCGGTGCAGTCTGTGGAGTGCCCTGTCGGCTGCAGCATGCTGCTTCTACCGGGGATCCTTCATGCAGGTGCAGGTGAGTGTTTTTACTAGCAGGCATATGGGCTCTCTGATTCCTTTCTCCTGGTATCTGACACATTTTTGCATGTATCTGTGTGTTGGTTTGTGTTTGGCTCCTCTGCTGTCCTGGCAGCCGGTAATGTCAGCCTGCCTCGTAGTTGGCAGACTGATGATATCATACACTCTGTACAGCACTAAGGTGTCAGATGGACTGTGTGAAAACAGTGTGTGGAGGGAGTTAGAGGGAGCGGGTGAGGGAAGAGAGGGGTCTGGGAGTTTGTGAATGTCTAATAGAACAGAAAATGTAAATCGTATGTGAGAATTAGAGCTACTGTCTGAAGGGCACAGTTGAGTGAGGCACAAAGTATCCTCTGGTATCAGTTTTACTTAAGGTCTAAATCTGGCTCCAAGCTTGAAACCCAATATCTGACCTTACTCTTGGAGAAAATGACACCTTCAGTGTGTTTTGTCTGCTTTTTACAGCTTGAATAAAGTTTTTTTTTTTTCTGGTTCCTAACTGATTATGTATTGAGCAAAGAGAAAGAGGATGCAGAGTTGTGTTAAGAACAAAGCACTAATCCTGATGTTTGGTTCTGACTTGTCCCACCTCGTCTCAGGACATTTCGTCACGCAGCCGAGGCGTTCGGTGTCTTCATCCTGGCTTTACTTTGTTGTTTGGTTATCGTCTGTCTTGCTCCAAAAAAAAAAAAAAAAGTACAGACTCTTGTTTCCAGGTTTTCATTTGCTTTCACTTAATGTGAAGAGGTTCTAAGCTTGGAGTAATGAACTTATTTTTAATTAAATCTGCTGTGGGTTTGTGGTAGTGTGTGTGTGAGTGGGGTGTGAATTAATTACCAGTCGCTGAAGAGTTAAGTGGAAAAATCTCTTAATTTACACCAATTTGGTTTTGTTTACAAACACTGTGGTTCTGTCTTTAGACTAATATTTATTCGTCAATCCCTCCTAATTAAACACAGCCTGTCAAGCACAATGCAGTGAAGAAAGAAGCTTTAATCATTACTTGCTCTGCTATTCAAAGCCATGTTGATTTTTTTTTTCCAACTTGCCTCCGGGGGGTAATAATCTGGCAGAATTTCTATACACTTTATAGTTTTTCTTTGACGCTTGCAGTGGGAGATGCTGTCTTCTTATATCAAATAGAGACAGAATGCAATAAAGCAATACTGACAGGCTCTCTTGTGAGTGTGAACTGACAAGTAATTTAGCTATTTTGATCCATACATCGCACCTCTCTGTTGCTAGATGTGAAGTTTATCTTATTCAAATTGTCATACTTTCATATGGAAGCGACTTGATTGCTTGGGTGGGGTTTCAGGTCGTTTCAGTCAACGCTACAAGGTGATTTCAGTGAAATTATCTGTGGGGAAGATATGGTTTGCAAGTTATTCACAGGGTTTACTCAGTTGTGTCCACATGCTTGTTTATGTCACAATTACTTAAGCAAACATGATGTCAAAACTAATTCAAGTCCTTCAGTCCATTTGACTACATTGTGTTACAACTCACATGGACATTCAGAGGCATCATTCTTTAGCGATTCTTTTGCTAACCTGCAGTTTTTCAAAGAGGCAGAAGCCTGAGATGTCTAATGGAAAGCAGGTTTGACAGTTTCAGGGTACATTTTGACCAATAAAAAAAGGGCACTGCATTAAAAAAATACCTTTCTGACTTGTCGGTTGGGTTTCAATGGTGGGATGACAATGTTATGCCAGAACATCAGATGCATTTATTTCAATAAAACTACAAGGTTGTGGTTAGAAATGACATCAAACTGGTTAGGATTAGGAAAACTTAACACATTCTTTTTACTCCTTAACTTTCAAACTCGTGCATATCGTTTCTCATGACCACTAGAAGATACCCGTCCTTCAAACCCAGTTAGAAGTCATCATACCCTGTAAGAAGAAACAACCCAACAGGTTTCTTTTGTTTTTTTATTTTGGTGAAGTGTTTCAGTCTTTTCTTGAAAAATACTCCATTTAAATGATGGGTGATTGCTTCAAAGAGAAGATGTAAAGCAATCCTAATCTGATGGTTGTGAATTGGACTGTATGTCACTGGGTTTGAACATGAACCTGAATGCACTGGACTGAGTTGTGGTTGGAATAAATTGGAAGAAGCTGAACTGAATTCGACCTGTTTTTATATATCGTGCCCTGAAGTTACTTTTGTCGTGAACCTGTGTTACGTGAAATGTGGTTTAAATTAAACAGAATGAACAGAAAATATAAAAGTGGAATGAATTTTGTTATGATTTCTGGTGTAACTCTGATTCTCTGTGTCTATGAACCAATGGGGAGTAAAAATTGAAAGAAAAAAAAAATTGGTTTAGTTTGTTTAATTGTTTTTGCTTTAGTTACTTGTATGTTTTTTGCTGAATTTTATCATTCTGATTCAGTTTGTATTATTATTGTTACATTGCCATTATATTAATGACATTAAATGACTGTAAGATCACAGTAACGTGGGCTAAATCCTCATTTTTTAATTGGTTAAAACAGAAACAAAAATACTTATTGCTCTTAATTACAACTTATTTGAAATTCTAAATAAACTGTCCTTTATGTCAAAAGATATAAGATGATAAAAGACACATCCTAAACATGTGACTCCAAAGATTAGTGTTGACCTGGTGAGTAACAGTGTGAAAGTGATTACTCTTTGCTGTCTTTGCATCATTAATGACTGCAGATTGTTTTTCTCACGCTGTTTTTTTTCCCCTTAGAGTCCATTAGTGGTGAGAAAAATGACTTGCTCTGCAGAAAAACATATCCACTCTTTTTTTTCCCCTTCTTAAACATGAAAAACTACATTTATGAGCCAATATGTTATAAAACCCTACAGATGAAGCAAATAACAACTACAGTGGATGACAGCCCATCTCACTGTATATAATAGAAATTATGTGAACATTCATTCCTCAGAGGAGTCAGGAAAATAAGAAAATGCTGAAAAGTGACTTTAATAAAAGCTAAGAAATCCCCTGAAGTTATGTGGCACTATATTGTGCCAATACTTATTTTTCAGATAGCAAAACCAATTGGAACCAAATTGGTTCGAAAATCATCATCATGCTTTAAAACTAAATTGTGAATTGAACAGTGAAACAACATTATTACACTGCTGACACATTGTTGACACAATGACAGTGGTCCGTGACCTAAGCCTATCAGCTGTATCAGAGGAGAGATTACACTTGATCCCTCGGTCTAGACTGCAGTGTGCTTACTGCTAACTGAATACACACACTGTTACACACACATACATGCACTCAATGACATGCGGCTTCACAGTCATGTCTGCAGTGCGTCCAGTGTGTAAGTGGGACAATGTAACCGTCCGCTGGACTCTGGCAGTGTAAAACACTCCATCAGCCCCCAGAAACAGACACACAAAGTCAAAAATACATAAACAGATGCATGGACACACACAGATTAATCCCCTTTCTCTGCTTTGGTTGTTTTGGATTCCCCCCTTGTTTCCTCGCCTTCTCCCTCCCATCTCGCTGCCTCTCCCCCATCATCTTTGTAGCCTCACTCCCTGCTGACCCGACCAGCTTGTGGCTGTCGTCGTTCCAGCCAGCAGCCGGTCCCTCTGTCCTTTAGCATTCCTGCAGCCCTCCTTTATCTGGAATGTTGCTGTGACCTCCAACCCTGCAACATGGCACTTCTCTGCCGTCCGCGCCTTGCAGTTTAATGCAGGTTTCTGTTTGCAAAGACGTACAGTGCCTTTGTGCGTTGTAGTGTTTTAAATTACAAGATAATTCACTACCATAGATCTGTTAAGTCCCTTTAAATGTTTTTTTTTTCTTTTTCTTTAAGTACAGTCTTTGGAATGTTACAAAGCTAATATAAAGAGACATGTAAGTTAATTTGTTTAAGATGCTTCTTACCAAAAATTTTTAGAGAACAAATCTAACAGAATCAAACATAGATGCTTGGTAAGAACTTATTGTTGTCGTGTTTTACTACGTCAGGTAGATACGACACGTTTATGATTCAGCTTTAGCTTCAATTTTCCACAAAATAAGTTTCATTTAGAGGTTTAATGAAGGAATTAAACTCAAAATTTTTAACAGACAGGGTGAAGTGAAGTTCTGTGACTGTGATACAGATCTTTTTTAGGAACTTTTTATGCTTTGTACTGCATACAAATATATTTTAATTAATGTTTGGTTAGGTGTAGGTTGGATTGAGTGAACAATTGTGGTTTGAGTTTTAAGGTTTCCTAAAATTTGGAAAATAAACATTTATAAATTATTACTTTAGAAAAAGAAAATGAAAATGACTGAGCTTGTGGATTTTTCGAGGAGACCTGTGATAAATACATCATACAGCGCAGAATAAATTGGTGGGCTTTATTGCATGGATGTCTCTTGTGTCCCTGGTTTCACTCCAGAGAGGTCTCACAAGTTAATAACACAAAATTGAACCTTGTAGCATTGCTGCAAAGTTTTCTATAGGACTTTTATTACTTTCAATATAGTCTTTCCCTCGGTTTTATTAGTTTTATCAGCAGAAAAAGTTCTCGCCATGTTTGATGAGGGATGGCGATTTCTTAAATTGGAAGAATTTGGTTTAGGTTTTCCTCTTACAGCAGGTTCAAGAACTTATCACAAAGGGATATAATAATGTTTATTTTATTAGTTTAACCTGCCACCTCACTAGTCAGTGCTAAGTTAGCTGAAGAACATAGAGCCCCGCTAATGCCTTTTGTGTGTTTATGTGTTTGTCTGTCATTCCATGCCAAAAAGGGGAATCCAAACCAATTGGTATGTTTTAGTATTGAAATATTCACCATGTAATCCCCTCTTCTCCGCTCCTCCATATCTCTCACTCTCCTTCTCCTCCCCTAAGCTTTTCTCTGCAAATCCTCTTTTGGCGTGCCTGCCTGTCACACCCTGCAGGCTCATATTGTGAAGGGCAGCTGTGCATGTGTGTGTGTCATGGTGTGTGTGTGTGTGCGTGCTTGAATTGCCTTGTTCCAGAGTCCATATTCTCATTAAAGCTCTGTGAATGGTTTTGGCACTAATGAGGAGCAGAACTGCTGGTTGTGTGTGTGTGTGTGTGTGTGTGTGTGTGTGTGTGTGTGTGTCTGTTTGTGCATGTGTCAGCTGTGTGTGTTTGATGTGTGTATGACTATGTGTTTCTGATTCTCCAGAATGTTACTTACTGGTTTGTAATGAGCATTTTAAAAGATTATTATTTTGGCATTAGCTGAAGAGAGGGCTCAGTTTAAGCCACTCTAATTGATCAGCCTTTCTGATGTAACAGCTTTTTTACATATTTTTTTTTCTTTTACCGCTCTTAACCTTTTTTGATTTCCTTGGAGAGATTTTCAGAGTCAAAACCAGTGGGTCTCCTTTCAAATAAAGTGTAGGAAAATATGCTTCCCCTCACCCCTTCTTTTGTTTACTTGCTTAATTTTGCCCAATTCTTAAATGCCTTTGGGATCAAGGCTATATACTTTGATCCCGTTTATATGCAAATACTGCTGTTTGATATAAGATCAGACGATCAGGCTTAATGAGTAAAGAAAAAGGTCTGTCCTACTGAATTTATTAGTTTCTGACTCAGGGAGCAATTTAAATAAAGTAATATTCCCCAAAGGTGCCCAATCTTTTTAGCGAAACCACATATATTTAATATTTTTTCATGCATCTCCTAACATTTCTTTCCAACCAGTCTTTGCTGTACCAGTTAAAAGCTGACCGAAGACCCTCCTCTCATTTTAAAAACTGCTTCAGAATGAGCTTTCATTAGGTCTGTTTTTATTAACTATAAATGACTGGTCTTTCATTTATATAACTGCAAAGACCAGCTGCCTTTGGTATTCATAAATGTTAATGCACCAATTAAGCCAAGTTCTGTGACAATGTGCACTTCCAGAAATATGTCTCGGAGATCTCCCATTCTAAATCCCACAGCTTGTCTATCATCAGGCATCAAGCTGCTATGCTGGCTTACACATACCAACAGTTTCAGCTCTGTGACTACCTCGCTAAACAGTTCAGAGGCAAAACAGCAGTGGGGTGATTTTAACCTCCTCGGAAGAAGATGTCTCAGGAAAGTGTTTTGTTAGAGGCGCTGTTGTTGCATTCTTATTGTTGATACAACTTTATTGCCAAAACTGTAACAAATAATAAATAATAACAAATAACCCCTTCAAATTAAAAGACTGCAGGAAAGGCAGGGGGAGACTGAAGGTGCAGTTTTAAGGAACTCTCCATGGAAGATAAGGTGGCTTACGCTCTTTGTTGTCAAAACAGATGATTTGTATGAATAACCATCATCTCTGATCTGTTTTCGAACAGGTTTTGACCCTACAACAGCATAACAAAACTGCTGTCTGAGAGAACAATACAGTTATTATTAGCTCGACAAGACGAGGCCGCCTGTCAGGAAAGCATCAAAGCTGATTCAAAAACACTTTGGGAAATCCACAGAATTGCTTATATTCTGAAAATGATTTGGTGAAACAGTTTTCTCCAGTGAGTTTTTTTTTAAAAACTTCAAGCAGCTATAAAGGGAGGCTGCCTTAAAAACGTTTCCATATGTGTAAACATCATGCTATTGTGAAAGAGCTGGGAAATATAAAAGCTGAATGAAACAAAAGTTGTGAATTAATTTAGACAGAAAAAAGTGTAATTGGTGTTGTTCCAAAAAGGCCTGAAGTCATGGCGGTGTAAGTCTTTACCCACCCAAGCGATGTCTGCAAAACCTTATGGATCCTGCTCTCTTTCCTCCTTTTTCTTAATCTCCTACTGGTGCTATACAATAACAAAAAAAAAAAAAAGAAAACAATCATACAATAAAAATAAAACTTTAATGCATCTTTGCTTGAAAGCTATCACCGAGAGGCATTTAGTATCAAGAGCATCAGGTTCAACCTGCAGAAACAGTTCACGGGTAATTCATTCATTTGACCTTCTGATGCAAAGTTCTCAGACTCTCTTTAAGTCTTCATCTTGACTTAGGAGGAGGTCAGATAAAGCACTAAGAGTTAAGTGGTTCTTTGGCTGCAGGTCACTCTTAGGTAGGTTCCTCTAAAAGGTAACGAGTCCATTCAAATCTAAAGGGATAAAATGAGAATTAGACTATGGCTTATTGAGCATACTATCAAATCATTTTGATTTGTTTTCAAGGTGGATTGAACAGATTAAAAGCTCAACTCTGAAACGAGATCAGTCCTTAGACCTGAAGTCAATCAGAAAAAGGCATTAGAAGAGGAGTTTAAATAAATCTGCCCACGTTTTATCCAAGCCCAGACTGTCGTGCAGCAATGGGCCTTCGGGCATTTCAGTGGTTCAGTACATAACATACTCGCCATTCAAACAAGTGAAAATGCAAAATGGTCTCTTTTTATTATGACTTTTAGCTGCAGGCCAGGATCATAGCGCTTTCCAGCTCAGTGCTTCATGTAATCATCTGCTCTCTCTGGACATGATAGAGGGAAGCTTTAATATAGAAGGACATGAAAACATAAACCTGTGGTGAATGCTTCTGTGCGTTTAATCACAGGTAAAACACTTTAAACAGAAGCCGGTGAAGGAGAGAATAAACGAAAGAATACATTTAGTAGCTGTGCATTTGGTTTAGATGCCATTTGATTAGTAAGCATCTGCTGCTGGCAACATTTGTACTTTAAGGATTCTAGCAGTAAATAAAAGTGTTTTCATTCTGAATCTATTCATGATTTTTGTCTGTTTTCACGCCCTGCAGCTTTGAAACAAAAAGAAAGGGCATGAAACAAACAAAAAAACATGCAAATTATACATCAAAACATAGGGCTCAGTCAGGAATAGTGTGCTCTGACTTTTGGTTGTGGTACATTGTAGGACGTGGACAAAATTTGCAGAAAACTGTGAGCAGTTTTCCCATACACAACAATGGGATTTTGACAAACCAAATGAGAAAACATCGCCCTCCTTGGAACACGATAGTTCAGCAGACTGTTGATGATATTGCACCTGACTTTTGACCTGTCTAACTTTCCAAAACTTTGCAAACAAACACTTCTAACTCCCACAGCCTTTATACTACACATACAAATTATACATTAAAACATAGATATTTTTTTCTTCTTTTACCCAGTGTGTGTCTCACTGCCATAAAACTTTTCTCTCAAATCCCCTCAGAGTGCAGAGAGTGCGCACCCAAGCTTCAATAGACCAGTTATTTTAGCTCAAAGTATTCTCTTCAAAACTGGAAGTGAAGTATATTCTTTAAATTGTAAAAACTCCTGCATAAAACACTATAAAAACATAAAAAATCAAATGTAACCATCAGACTCTTCTGCTGATTGTGGTTCAAGAATTTTAAGGTTTGTTTGAGGCTTACTTTTTAGTCTGTGTTTCTGTCTGCCTGTCTTAAGAGTGCTATCTGTGGTTACCATGGTGACCCGAATAAGCCACTGGCAACAGCTTTAACATTTTTTTTTATATTGGTTCTCTTCAGCCTTCTTTTACAAAAGCCAACATCAAAATGTTGGCTTTTTTCTTAGCTTAAAACGTTACAAAGTTGTTGAAATTTGAGGGAACTGCTACATTGGCACCCTTCAAAATTTCTTCAAGAAGTTTCTAGTTTTGAAGCATCACACTTACAGTATTCACTGTTTTTAATGTTGACTTGTGAATACAGTTGACTGTCTCTCAGTTTTCATCAACCAACTTTTAGAACTGACACCGAGTGCTGAAAACTCCGCGTGTGAGATTCAGCCCTCTGAAGTCTCCGCAGAAGACTCCTTCACACCTCCTCACACACAAACACACCATGTTCTCACACGCTCGGAGCGACGCAGCTGAGAGGGAGTGTGGCACGGCGCGGGGATATGGAGCAGGAGGCTGGCAATTGTTTGCTTCATCTTTGACCTCTCCCGACCGCTGAGAATGCAGAGGTTATTGGACGTCAACAATAAAGGCTCAGTTCTCCCAAATGAAGCAAATAGGCATTCCAGCGAAGGGGAGCTTAGCTCTAATGCTTTTAATGCTCATTGTCTGAACAAAAAGCTGAATTTTCTGTCTTGGAAAGACATGCTAGGACTGTTGCTGGAAAGTTGGCACCTACTCGTTGAAAATATTCTCATCAAATCATTGTTTTAATGATCTAATTATGCACTTATTTGTAAGAGCCGCATAGCCAGTGCAGAGAAAACAAATCTGACGTTTTACATCTCTCTCTCTCTCTCGCTCTCCCTTTCTTTATGCCAGTGTTGCTCTGATTCTAATAAATCCCACTGGGTAAAATGTGTTTGAGTTACAGAAGGCCCCAGATCTCTGCGGAGTTTTTAATGCACCATTTTCCTTTATGAAAAGACCCGGGGCAGTTAAAGCGTCTCTGGGTGATTTGCAGGGAGCAGCTGAGAATGGCGGCAAACACACTCGCGCACGCTCGCCTAATCTGTATCCTTCCCACACCCACGAGCTGAAGGACTGACACCCTGCTATGCATGTACACATGCCTGAACATTAGTGCCTGTGTGGACCTACAGTTCAGGGCTTTAGCGACTAACTGACGGCTAAAACCGCTGCAGCATAATCCCAGGTAAACACCAGGACTATTCAACAAGTGCTGATAACATCCTAATGCAGCTGATTGAAGTGTTAATGTGAACCAGAACCTGATACTGATTAGAGATTGAACTGATTATGTTGACAGAAATTTGATAGCTCTGTTGAACTCACATTAGATTTGATCAGATTAATATTCCTGCCAATAAAATTGGAATTCATGCAGCTTGGACACAGTTCATGCACCATGTAGCTCGTGCATACACACGGCGGTGGTAGATAGTGGTAGATAGCAGTGATTGCGTTTCCGCAGCATAATAAGTAAGTAATAGAAGCCTCCAAATAGAAAAGAGCGATGGAAAAGCCACTGACATAGAGTGGCCTCCACCAAGCCTATTATTTTCCGGATCCGGACATGTAGAAGTGCATTATTAAGCTTGGTTAAGTGGCTTTCAGCGTGTGATATCTGGATCTATCTATATGATGTGCATTCAGAATTTCTCATATGAGAGCATTAAACATGCAGGGAGGATTTGCATCTTTCATGAAGCCTTTAGCAAATAGAGTGAATGACATCATACTCCAAAGATGGAGGATGGAGCTGAAGGTGTTGTATGAGAAAAAAAAGCAGGTATAAAATAAATAAATAAAGGCCTGTATCGCCTCCTTCCTTTCATGCCAGAGTTTTAGACTAAAATCATCCTATGTTAAGAAATGAATTGAAAATAAAATTAGGTGTCACGCTCAGAGTGTCAGTTTTTTAAGGTCAGTAGGCTGTGGCAGCCATCAAATGAATCAAGCTTACTCTAAAAGTTAATTAGTTGTAGATGCACATTCAGTGATCACTTTCTGCAAGTTTTATCAGTTTGTGAGATATTTTGGTATCAGACAGACGAGCACAGACGCAGGTAAAAACATTATCGCTCTGCATCGCCTTTCGATGGGGGGGGGGCAATGAAGATGAAGGTGAATGAATGTGCAGCATGCTGTTAGAGGCAAACATGAGCTAATTTCCCATCAGCATCTCTTAGAGGATGTGTCTGGAGCCTCTCCTGGGAGTGTTTACACTCTCCCACCCCAACGCTCACACAAACACACTTCCACCAAGTCTGTTTCCTGTTGTTCCTCGAAAGCAGCTGTGAAGGCAGGGCTGCCGTGCACATGTGAGCATTAATAAAAAGTGGGGTGTATGTTGCAAAGTGAGGGCCCCAGCGAGCAAAAAAAAAAAGAAAAAAAAGCTCTATCTGCATCACCATGACAACGGCTTCGTAACAACAGAGAGACAACACCCATCTCCCAACCCCCATCAGCTGTGTGTGTGTGTGTGTGCGCGCACATGAGTACATTCATATGTGAGTTGTGGTTACATTCCTTTCTATGCGACAGAGGGAACGCTCATTGTGGAGTATCCTAGCAGGTAATGCCTGTACCTCAGAGTGTTGGACGCAACCCTAATAAATGTGTCTGTATGCCTCAGCAGGGAGTGGTCACACAAACACACACGCACACACACAGACACACAAACACAAATGCACTAACGAGCTTCACTGCCGCCTCTGTATGAATGGAAGTGATACCTCAGCAGCACTTTGCCTCTGTGTGTCTCAGCCAGCCAATTGTACAGCTCACTGCTCTACCTCCAGGAAGGGATGACATCATCTCTGGCCAATAGCATCTCAGCTGAAGGGCGTGCTTCTTTCTGCTGGCTACATGGCTGGGGTGATGAGGAAGCTTGTGCATGTGTGTGTTTGTGTGTGCTTTTATTAGGAAGGTTACTGATTGACATGCATCCACCGTCTGCCTATGGGATCAAACATTTTTCCTGTCCTATACCTCTCTGTTTTCTCTCTTTTTTGTTTTTTTAATTTTCTTTACTATCTTTTTTAATTCAGATCCCCCCCCACACACACACACACACTTTTATTTATCAAAAATAAGCAGAGCTTCAGTCTGTTTCCTTTTCGTTACCTCATACTTGTGCATCTTTGCTGCCTTTCATCCCCCTCCAGCGGGATCTTCAGTGGCATCATTTTAATGTCTTTTATTGACTATCGAGTTACAAAACCAGCCGATAGGTCATCATATGAGCTGGCAAAATGTATTTATGAACTGTATGCTGACAATGCAGGGAGTAGGTTGTCACCATGATAAAGCTACAAATGAGCTCATTGCTAATATAGCTCAGTGAAAAGTGAGCGTTTGTGTGACTGTTTATACAGAGAGAAGTAACTGTAGCTTGGGAGCTAAAAGTTCAATTTAAAGTACAGTACAAGTTTAATATTTTTTAGTTAGCTTTCCATTGGTTTTCACAGTTTGCTAGGCTGAGCTGAACATCTCCTTGCTAACCAAGCTTTGGGCCATTTTTACTAACAAACAGTATTCATTTTTTCTTTTTTTTTGTAGGAAAGTAAATAAAATGTGTTATTTAACTGACGTGTTTTGCTAAGAGTTGGGACATTGGCTAAAATGTCTTTTGAAAATAGAACATAAAGAAAAGCTCTGGTCCTGATAACAGTGGTTACCCTGAATGTGCACCTTTTACTTTCAGCACATTTTAAGCACTTTCCAAGAGGGAAGTAAATGCTCATTTGATCCAATTTTAGTTTTGTAGCTTAAATTATTAGTTTAGACCTTTTGAAGTGGGGTTTTGTGAAAGAGTTATAAATAATGACTATCTTACCTGTTGTAGATAGCTTTTTAAAATAATAACCATGTAATACAAACCCATCGAAGATGCAAAGATTTATTAAAATGGAAATTCTTCCGATTGGAGTTGTTTTAAGACAGCAACAGTCCACTTTGATCTTGGCCACGTTTGCATTAGCTCTTAGCTCATAAATCCAGGCAGTATTAAACTGTGTTTCTCCAAACTGAGGTCGTCCAAAAGGTCATCCTCAACAGGTAAGTTATTATTTATTCATAACCTTTCCACAGAACTGAGCTTCAAAAGGCCTGAATTATGCCTTTAAAGATTATTTTAATCTGTAAATGCTTGTCTATAGACATTTTTAGTCAGTACTGTGATGACCAAAACAAGGAAACACAATAAAGCTGATAGGCAAATAATCAGTGAAGAGCATTAAAAAGGCTGTAGTAGTTGTAAGACACGTGTCCACGTGTCTTGGCTGCTTTTCAACTTGCGAAGATGATTAATCCTCTGCTGTCACTCAATGATTAATTAATTAGATGCTGTGTCACCATATGTGTGTGTCTCCTTGGTAACAAGGCTGCAGCTTCTGGCCATTGTTCATATTTTTAATAAAATGTCTCAGAGTTTATTTGAATCAAACCAAAATCAGAAAACTCTCTGGCAGCCGATGAATGAAGCAAACGTTGCTGAGTATGCCAATGTCTGAGATGAGATAGCGATTTCTAACCTGTTTCATCAAACCATTCATTGACAAAGTCTGAGTTTATCATCATTACAGACTCTTTAAATTGGGCATTTGATCTCACTTGTCATCTTTCAGTTTTGCAGTTGTGCCAAGTCATTTCCCCCTTTTTGTTCAGAATTGCACACGTTATCTAGCAGGCTCCACTGCTGAGCCTTTTCATCATTAATGATACATTTATCACTGATGGCTCAGCAGTATATCATCAATATTGTGGAAATTTGGTTAATAAGTAATAAGCAAGCTGTCTGTCTTCACCAGCCCCCCTATCTCTCCTCTTTGCCTCTGTGCCGTGTGTCCCTCAGCTGCTATTTCCTCCCCGTCCTCTTTAACTGCATTGGAGAAATGCATTTTAGATTTGTGGTTTTCCCTTCACACCTGTCACTGTCGAGATATATGGTCCTGGTGTGGATAGTAAAGGTACCGGCTTGTGGTTAAATGGCAAATGAGGAATAGAAGTGTGTATATGTGTGTGTATAAACAGTATGTCTGTTTGTTACATTTTAAATGATTTCCTACGTGTCTACACCTGAAGGAATAAATGCATGTGTTCATTTTGTGTGTATGTGTGTGTGTGTGTTAATAGAGAAAGGTTAGCATTGTCCTGAGACACTCCATCCATCAGGGTGATGACCTTTTACCTCTAAAAGCCAGAAAATTAGCTATTAATGGTTGAACCCAGAGAAGCATGGATGACAGAGAGACATCACCTTCAGGAGAAATGTCAGGTCTTTTTTAAAGGAACAAAAAATACTCAAGATAAGAAAAGTACTGTTTTATTGTGACTGGACTTTACAATAAGTGACATATTTGTTATAATGAGGTTTTTTTTAAGGACGCACAGTGTGGTAAGATTAGGCTTTTTTTCACCTCCAAATGCAAGTTCTGACTAAATTAAAGGTTAGATGTGTATTTCCAGCTGGGTGAACCAAATATGCCTTGAGCCTCTTTGAGTTACAGCAGCTGGTCCCAGTTGTTACAGACACTGGCAGCTCCAGCTTCAATTAGAGACGAGGAGGCAGTACTCAAAACATGGAAAGGAATATAACTTAGGTCAAATCAGAGAATGCCAAACAAAGCTTAGATGGATTTCAGATTTAAATAACCTTTGGAAAAAGAGCTGATTATTTAAGAACAGAGCAACAAAAGAAAGTGGTATAAAGACGTAGGTGCCTCTATAAGATATGAAACGAATGTTCTGAGGAAAAGCGAGCAATGAATATCTTACCTGTCATTTACAACTCTTTGATTGACTTCAGTTTGGAGAAATAGTTAAATCTGGCAGCAACCCACTTTGGTTTTTACCCTGCTCTGACCAGCTGTTAGCTCGTCAACCCAGTCAGAATTAGACCCTATTTTTCTAAACTGAGGCTGTTCAAAGAGCTATCTACAACAGGTAAGATGTTCATTGTTCATAACCTTTCGACAAAACCTCACTTCAAAAGACCTGAAGTATGGCTTTAAAGCCTATTCAGACATGGGATGTGGGTTCCACTGATGGCTTCATCAGGCTGTTGGCATTCATTCATTCAGAAGCTTTGAGTAAGATGGCGTATCCAGACTTTAGTGAATGGCACTTTTATGTTTCACATTTTTAGCTACTTGTAATGGTGACAAAAATCTGTGGTTGTATACAATTGATGCTACGCAGACAAGCTCAGCCAGTTCAAGTGAGAGCAAGTAGATAAGGGTGGAGACATGATGCAAATAGGATTCATTCTTAAGTTCAACAGGCAGGAGTTTTAAAAACAATATTGTTTTAGTGGACTCTTGATTCCCTTCCTAATCATAAATGCGTGTTGTTGTCTGTATGTATTTATCAGACTCCAATAAAAAGCTGTTTCTGTATAGATGATTGATTATTCTGCCTAAGTTTTAGACTTAATTAATATTTAGGGGATCATCAAAGTCCTAATGAAGCAAGAATTGTCGGCTCGTAAGTCTCATGTTGGCACATTTGGCTGCTGTCAAATTATTGGAAAGCAGTGTATGACTGAAAAAAGCCTTTAACAAAGCATGTTTGTCAATTTGTTTGGATATTTTACTGAATTTTAAGCACTAATAATTTTATTTTGTTGTGAAAACACCCATATTTAGCATATAGAAATCAAACATTTGGAGTAGTCAGTTAGGTGGTTAGGCATTTCTATACAACACTTCCCTTCCTCTTCTCTGCCTTCGTCCCTGTTGCTTCACCTCTCCGGGTTCGGCTGATGGAACAGTGAGATGCTTCTTCTGTTGTATGACATCAATGCACATTTACACACTGACGTCTACACACCGACATCGAGGCTGAGTGGATCGGTGAGGGAAAGTGCACAGAGAGGAGAATGATATGATATGTGTTTGAGAGATGTCAGGTTCCAGTGAGAAGGAGACTGAGTTGCTGTGGAGAGATGAAGAGTGAAACAAAAGACCGCAGGAGGAGAACAAAAAACAAGAATTGAGGGAAACTGTTGCAAAAAAAATGAGATTACTAAGCGAGAAAGATTACGATTGTACACAAACATGTTAGATGTGACATTTATAAGAAAAAGGAAACAGGACAAATGACCCACATCAGCTTGTTTTTTTCCTATATATGTGTGATAGAGGATGAGTGGGGAAAAAAACTAAACAGACAGGTTCAGCAAAGGATCAGAGCTCAGCATCACCAGAAGCAAGCTGAAATGTGTGCCTACGGCCTGATAGATGGAGAAACCTGATGAGGTGGTGGAAAATAAAGTAGAGAAGTCACGGAGATGAAGTCAAGGGATGAGTCAGATGAATGTGTACATTTGAGCTGTCTATAAATTGCTCTGCAGTGAGGTAGAAGTGAATCACGAGCGGCACAGAAAGGCAGCCTGAAGTGCAGTGATTGAACGGCAAATCCTTCATTCTCTCTGATCGCTCCGAGCTTTGGCCAAGATGGGAAAGATGGACAGGGGAGCCAACTGGGGATAACAAACACCTTGAGTTATTTTATTTGCAGGGTTTGTTTCAAGTCCTTAAAAGTCAATTTAAAGTTCTCTCTCTGTGTTGCTGCAGTATCCACATAGGGTAAACTACTTGACCAAACACAGAGCCATGGAAAAATCAATGACTCATAAAAGAAAAAAAAAAAATGCAGTAGGAACAGATCACGCAAATAAACTCACAACCGCACATACAACAGGACACCACAGTAATTCCCTTTGACCAGCTATGTTTTCCTCTTCGATACACCTCACCACACATGACAGAGCAAAACACACATGGGGCACATTAACCTCTCTTTCTGTCACACACAAACACACACACAAGCATTCCTTTTCCTCAGGGAAACACCAGCTGGGGCATGGAGAGTATGGCGTAACTATGGCAACAGCATCAATAGGTGTGGCAATGCTGGGTAGACTTTAAAGCAAAAGCCTTTACGCTCATATCTGACTTCATGTGGGATTGTGTTCAAAATGTGTGTTTTTCTTACACAATCATACAAAATTGTCTCTCTATACAGTACACACATAAATAACCCTCATCTGTTACTACAGTATTTTACCTTCCAAGTCTAACTTTTTGTTTCAGTGCAATTGTATAAAAATTGTGACATCAAATTTAAAAGAGCAAAACGAGCATTACCTGAAGGATTATCTACTGCCTGTTTCCTTACATGCCAAAGTTTGAAGGAAAGATCTTGTGCTATATATTGGTGCTTTGGGTATGTGATGGAGATGACTCTCAGCTACTGCCACACCAAATTGTAGTTTAATATCTGTAACAGTGTGTGAGTTAGAGACAGTTTTGTGTTTTCTAAAGTTGATTGACCATCTGGAATTGGGCTGACTCCAAAGCTTAATCAGTTCTAGACATGCATCCAATGATTACTTTCTTGGAGTTTCATTAAAATTTGTCCACTGGTTTATGATTAAAAAAAACATGCATACACACAGACACAGACAATTACATGACTGCTCACCCTTCATAGTTGTGGTTTAGAATAACATAATGGCTAAGTTCCATTACTGCCTCACAGTGTGCAAATTTCTTTCCATGGAGACCAGCTTCTTGGACATGAATTTCAGTTTTTTCTTGCACAGGATACAATGGACAGCAGACAAAAAAAGTAAAGAGGATTGCCTTGCTCTAAAATTCAGTTGAGAAAAGATGTATTGTGCAATAGAATAGCAACAGAAGACACCAGAAAACCTACCAACTTTTACTTAATTTAGATTTTCAAGCAACAATCCAACAGAAGAAAATACCTTTGATGATCAACCTCAAATGCAACCTTCCTTAGTCATCTCTGCTCCCAGTTCTTTGCAGTAATGCTTTAAATTGCATGCATAAACCAATATTACATAAATCTTAATATGTGTTTTGTCCATTTATTCTGTGTGTGTGGCTCAGTTTGACTAATCTGATTTGCATTAGGCTCAACCAGCTCATCTAATTTTATCCAGAGAAACACCTAATTAAATCTTTAATCAGAGAGTGCATCATGCTGTAGGTATGCCTGCTGCTTCTTTAGTCACTCCACATGCATCTTTAGCCAAATAAAACGCTGTCATCTCCCCCTCTGCTTGTGTGTACATTTGTGTTGGCAGGTAGTTGTGCGAATCAGTGTGTATCCCTCGTGCTGTGTAGTCTTGTTTGTGCACACATATCTGTTTTTGGTTTTCTGCTTGCTGTGTAATGTTGGTAGGAAAAAAAAAACTGTGCAGATGCTTTTTGCATGTTTATTCCCTTCACTTTTATATAGTGAAGTGAAGGCTGCGGTATGCAGCCTATAGGCATGGGCAAAGAGTTGAGGGAGATGTAAGCAGTTCAAGTTGTTGTTTTCAAGTTTGTGAGCATAAAAGTTTTTCTAATGCATTTGTTTTCCTATTATTTTCTCATTCCTCTAAAATCGGGTAACTCCCCCCCCCCCATTTTCCTTCTCATTGCCCCAGACACTGCTGTCTTGTGCAAATAGTCAAACGATTTCAAGAAGCTAAAATAAATGAGCCCAAAAAGAAGCAGTTCAATCACCAGAGTGTCAGAATTGTGGAAGTGTTACTAATAACCCTAAAAAACAGCAAATCAGAATTGCACATGCAGGCACACAAAGGACGTTCAGCCCTGCAGGCAGCTGATTTTATCATACATCTCTGCCACAGTGACAGCCATGAGCACATGAAACACTTTTGTTTCACTCTCAGTAATGATCTTCTTATCAAGTTATTGATTGATGTTGAGGTGCTTGATTAGAGATGGTAAGCAAGTAAAAGAGCTTTAGAAGGCCTTAAAGCCAGAATTAAAGGCAGAAAAAGTAGGCAGGCAGGTTTTGGTTGGTAAAGCTCTGACAGGCTGACTGCTTTTGGACAATTCCAGCTTTTCTGTCAAAACTACATTTGAAAAGCACACAAAAAATGTTATTACTTTCAGAGAATTATTATCTAAAACTAAAGTCTTCCAGGTTTAATGTGCAGTACATGTAAAAATGAACTAATAAATGATTTATTTATTTGATAAATCAAGAACTTGATATAATTATTAGTTAGTTGCCTTTTGTCATAGCAGCTAAACGGTTTTAACAATAGTTTAAGCTACCTTAAATCTACCTTTAGGTAACTTTGTTTTGCTGCAATATGTAGCATCTAGTTCTGCACCCAATTACAAACCAACCATAACGTAAAAGACCATAATATGAATATAATAAGGATTATTAAAAACAAATGTGTGATCAAAGTACTTGAAGTGACAGTTCAGATCTTACGAAACCGGATTATGTGGAGAGGTTAGACAAGTAATATTTTGCAGAAATAGAGTTTGAAACTGACTGGACTGATGATACTAATAGCAGCTGACCATGGAGAGGCCAAGACCAAAGTGCAAAGTTAAAACAACTCCAGTCTCAAAATTGTCATGGTGTGAGGGCTATTTATTTACCATTCGTTTCACATTACACAGTCATTTCAACAGAAACATCAACATATTCCTGCTGGAAGTGACTCAGGCTGCACCAAAAGTGTGAACAGCTACTGCTATATGTCCTTGAAAATAACAATTTTACTGTAATATAAATCTAACATGATTGTAAAGATTTGTAAAATAGCGTTTACATGAACCGCCATGAATTTTTTACATTTTGAGTTGTTTTAGGACCACTTAGTTCCTGGCGCTGCGCTAGCTTGGTAATCCACTCAGAACTAATCTTTATTTTCCAAGCAAAATGTAAGATGTTCACAACCTTTCCACAGAACTTCATTTTAAAGAATCTGAACTATTGCTTTAATAAGTGTCTCCCTGTAAAGATTTTTAGAATTCAATCAGCAGTCTGAGGCAGATAGAAGCGGATGAAGGGATATTCTGGGAGGAAGTTTTCAGGAAGGGGCCACACAGAACCACTTGCAGTCTCCATGGGGGTGTGGGTGTATGTCATATCCTGTCCACCAGCTGTCACTCAATCCAGGGGGTGTTGGCTCTGAAGCCACACTGACTGACGGCTCACAGCAGTGCTCTGCATGTGTGTGTATATGTGTGTGCACTCCTGAGGTAATAAATAGATATACTGTATATCAGCACCCAGCTTCCTCGAGGGGCTAACGCTCTGCTTGTGTTTGAGTGTGTACATGTAGGAGACACTTATTCCTAATGACAGTAGAAGGTCACTGTTATCCCTCTGATACTCTCACTTTCTGTGTCTGTGTGTACCAGCCATCACTCTCTCTGTCTGAGCAGACCAGTAGGCTTCCTCTTCGATCATATGACACATGAAGCCTGTTATTTTGATTCGTTTTCTCCTTCTTTTCTTAGTATCTGGGATATCTCACTCCTGATAAGTTGTGTTATGTGTCAAGTTCGATGACTGTGAGGTTTTAGGTCTTAATTTATGAGGTTTTTGGTCAAAAGTGATTCTAATATTGCTTCATTATTACCTTGTTTGCTTACATTTACTTGAGTTTTTATTCCCCACATGAGCTTTTGTTTTTACAAACTGTTTCAGTCGGCAAATAAAGCACTATAAGATACAACTCTTTTCAGAAAAGAGTAAAAAAAAAAGTTTTCTGGGGAAATTATTAGTTCGAAATGACATTTTTTTACTACTTTTGAGACTGAGTAATTAGTGCTGGTGGGAACACTACTTTCAAGTAAGAAAAAAAAAAATATAAATGACTTGATTGATAGTTTTTATTTAGCTTATTTGCTCAACTGTTCTGTGCAATAATCAACCTTAATGCAAACAGTGCAGTGAGGATTTTATTCCCACAAACATCTTTTTTTGTCTTTGTTTGCATCATGTTTTCTTAATGGTTTTTGGATGCGTGTCATCAACAGAATATATTGCAACGCTGTCAGTAAACTATTGATCTTGAGCAAGTGGAGGTGCTCAGGAAACAGCTTTTAAATGCTAACAATTCAGCCAAATCAGCAGCATGAGGGTCAATAGACCACAGGGACATAAAGCTGTGTCTCTCAGGATGTATTGTTTAAGTCGTATTTGGAATTAAGTGAGTAGAAATCTTTACTGAGTCAAAAAGACATTCCTGTTAAATGTTGGATTTTGCTTTCCCCCAATTTTGATTTTTATTATGCTGAATTGAAAGCCAGCAACTACTGCAACCTTGTCTTTTGTTCGAGAAAATCAATGAGCCGCCAGGATTTGTCTGCACTCAGGCAGGAGGCAGGAATTTCAGTGTTTGTAAAAAAAAAATTTTGTATTTCTTTTTGTCAGCCAGATTTTAGAAAAACCAAAGTGAACAAAATGTTGTTAGTTAAAAAAACAAAATAGATGGAGGAGGAATTTGTTACATTCAGGAGTGAATTGAGATTGCTCTCTTTAAATGTCAAGATAGAACAAATAAATAAATAATATTCAAAAAACCTTTTCATAATTTAATGTTTTCTTTAACTGCACTGTCATCTAAGAAGACTAGACTTCAAAGATTCAGCTTACATTTGAGATGATTTGGTCTGAACACATCTATAATGCGCTATTATTAATATATTTTACCATATTTACTTACAATTGGAGAACGTGTGGGAGTGAAATCTACTTTGGAGCTGTCTTTATCGGATCAGCCGAATTAGCTTTGATTCAGTGGTATTCTCATCCTGCCAAGAAAAAAAACAAAGGCATCTAATGTTACTGGCAATCCCCTCTAATGCTTATATCATTTTACATGTGACTGAAAAACTACAACACCTTGAGAACCGGTGAGAATTTAAACCAGGCTGGAGGGCAAAGCAGAGGGATTACATCAGCCTGGAGAGGGGTGATATTGCCCCCTGTTCATTCACATAAACCTCTGTAACGTGTACACGCCAGTGTGTGTGGCTGCAGTAGGAGATATAAGGATTTGGGGGTCTTTTTTTGCAGTAATCCAGGTTTCTATCACCGGGACAGGCAGGAGATATGAGGGTGAAGGAGCAAGAGAAAGATAGCAAACAAAGGTAAAGGAAGGTTCTCCAGGAGTCGGACCCCTGACCTTAAAGCCTGTTTGTGTCTGTGTGTGTGAGTGTGTGTGTGTGTGTGTGTGTGTGTGTGTGTGTGTGTGTGTGTGTGCAGGAGGTGGGATCAAACCCCTCGCTCAAATACAATCGTGTGATAGGACTTGGCCCTATCTAATCAAGGGCAGGAGGTCACTTCCGAACAACTGGGCAATAAAAGATTATTTCCAGCCACATAACANGTGTGTGTGTGTGTGTGTGTGTGTGTGTGTGTGTGTGTGTGTGTGTGTGTGTGTGCAGGAGGTGGGATCAAACCCCTCCACACAGTCCTGCCCAAACCCCCACCAACCGCCACCACAGCGCCTGGCGTTACCGTGACAACGGGGTTAGAGGCCAGCCCACCAGCTGAAAAAGAAAGAACGTGCATTCTGACAGAAGCTTAGATCCAAGAGCAGTCTGTTCACAGTGCATTCATCTCTTTTGTTGCTGCTTTTCTTTTTTTTTACACTGTTGGAATGCGTTCCTCCTTTTCCACTTTGCATCCCTGCTTGTAAAACCCAGAGTCTTTATTTCTTCCCTGCAGGTTTTTCATATTTGTCAGCAAACATTTTCCATTTCATTCCTCACGTGTGACTTCACTCCCAGAGCTGCATGTTTTTAGTTACTTTCTTGGCTCTGTAACCCTTCGAAAAGGATAAAAAAAGAAACTAATTTGTTTACAAACCACTTCACGCTGGTCGGTTTTCATCTATAGCTTTCTAATTTTGATTTACATCACTAAACCAACACGATAAAGTGCAAAGATGAGGCTTCACTTTGAAGCAGAAGTTAACAGCAAACCAAACTTGCATGTTTGTGTTGTTTCATCCTTTTTCTGAATGTCTTGATTGGGTTTTTTTTGTTTGTTTTACCCTGTACAGATCCAGGTCATTCAAAATACCAGAATCTAAACACCTTTTTTTTTTTCTTTTTACATAAACTGACGACGTAAATATTTTCATGATTAAAAAAATAACTCATGGTCAAGAATTGATTAAAGTGTAGATGAGTTCTGTTTTTTATTTTTTTATTTTTTTCAGTAATTCCAAATGGTAATTGTTTTAAAATGCCACAGTTTTTGGAACAGCATCCTCTGCTTCACTGAAATTACCTCAAAGACCCCAATGTAGAGACTTGGCCTGATACTTCAGATTAAATCTCAATATTCATTATTATTTTAATGGTAATAGCTAATGCTGCATTGATATAATGCAAAACGGACACAAATTATAACTACACATACAACAAATTCAAAGAACCTCTGTACCAAATACACAATGTGCCAAAAAGCGTGCATAATGCATGTATAAATATGTGCATATATTAAGAAATTTTCTCCATTATCATCCCTTTCATTTATCCTCCTTTTAGGTGTTTCTGTTTTTCTCTCCTTATGATTTTGACTGATGGTGGTGTCAGTTTTTCACTCGGGGAGGGTGGTGTGAAGTCACCAGGCGGAACCGTCTAATTGGCTCGTAGTGAGAGTGGAAGATGTGTGTTGGTGTAAATTAGGTGACGGCTCACACTGTTTTGTTTTCTACAACTCATCTTCACACATGCACGCTAACCTGCTAAACCTTATAGATTATTCTTTGACTCCTTGTTCTCTTGCCTCTTGTTACCTGATGCTACTTTTTATTTTTTTATTTCTAACTCAGCTTTCACCAAAAATAGAGACTTATTCATGTAGAACTCACAACCTTCACAGATGCACACTCACACACTGTCATTGTGCACACACCAGTCACTTTCCCTCTCTTTAAACCCCTGGGGAAGCAAAGTCCTGCATCAGCTGCTAAATTGCCTAAACTCTCTCATCTGCTAATGGGCTATACCTGTCTCCCTGCATGTCTGCATTAATGAGTTTCTGCTGTTTGTCTGTCTGACTCTGTGTCCTCCTGAATGTCTGATGTCAAGTCTTTATGTGAGCTTCTTGTTTTGTCTTGGAGGGGACTGTTCTTGTGCTTGTTATCCTTCTGCCAGCTCCCTGATCCATGTGGCCTCTGGGTTTGTTTCTGACACCTTTAGTGGTTCTATATGACCGGTGTGTTGAACGTACATGGACATCCTTTAAATAAAATGTACTCGCGCTTGGTGCAGCTGAAAGACGGGAAAAACAAGGTAATAAAAGAACACTTTTATAAAACATCAATAAAACGACATAGTTTATATAGTATACTTTCATCCGTATTGTCATGGGCTCTCTGAAGGTCTTTTGTCACCTTTTTTTTGTCATTTCGTGTCCAGTTTTTGCACCTCACCATGACATGTTGTGCAGTTTGTGCCTAAAAAAAATGACCAGACTGGACAGGTAGAGTACAAAAGAAGACATGCCAGACCTAAAAACCACTGTCTGCAGCAGAACTTCACTTGGGCGCCCCTCATTTCATTTAGGCCCATCGCCCACTCACCACCTCATCCCTAACAACTATTAAAGCATGAGCTTTAATATCACAATAATAAACATCTCCATCAGAGGGAGAAATTGTAGTCGAGACTAACTGAAAATGCAGCTTCTGTAGAAAAACACTCCTGCTGTTAAATGGAAACCGAGGACTCAGGATAGTGAGGAGCAAACTCTCAGTTTCTGTAACTACACAGGTGATATCACATTAGTCTTTGTCACTGTCGACCATTTTACTTGTTCCCACTGTGTGTTCCCCTTCTGTCATCCAGTAACTTCTTGTACACTCTTTCCCCACCCTTCAGGAATATCACTTTTTAAGAAGAAGCATTGCCAACCATTATAGCACACACACCCGCGCTCAGACATACACATTTTTAGGATTTGCGTTGGTCATTTTCCTCTGAATGCAAAACGTAAGGCATTTTTTATTCATGGCACAATACATGATGGTGCAGACAAAAGGCTACAACAGGAGCGTGTGTGAGACATGTTTTTATTTTCTTCATATATTAGAATACATTGCAATAGATGTCTCCTTTGCCTTTATTCAACCTTGTCAAATCACTTTTTATTGTCTATTTGTTGGTCTCTGTCACTGTTTCCCCTCTAATGTCAGCCTCCTTCATGAGTCCTATCATAAATAGAGTCCTGTTGACATTTCAATTTTCCTCATAACACTCCACACACACGCACGCACGCACACACACCGAGTTCACTGCCGAGCCTTAGTTCAGTAGCAACCCTCTCTTGGGTTTCCACGGAGACAAGAAAAAGCAATAACTGCACACTTGACCTCTCTGCATGTTTTTTTTTTTCTTTTATTGCCCTTTTTTCACCTTCACACACACACTCGCACACCTCAAATCTAATCTGGGAGTGTGTGCCACCATGGTGATAGTTATATTCCTCCGTTTGCCCCCGAGGATTGGAGGGGGGGAAGAGGGGACAGAAGTGGAGGAAGTTAATCATTTCATCTTGCAACAACCTGGAGATGATGACACCGAAGGTTTGGCTCTTTCATCTCACAAAGACACCTGAGCGGGAAGGTGAAAACACGTCAAAAAGGAATTTTCTTGAAGGAATGCTGCCTTGCATGCCAAACTTTTAAGATCTTGTGTAATCTGTCAGCTCTCAAAGTATGGGATGGGGATCAGTCTCAGCTACTCCCACAACAAATTTTAGCTCAATATCTGTAAAATTGGGTCATAGCCGTTTGCTAAGATTGATTAGCTGTGGTGGCCATCTTGAATCAATTTGACCTCAAAGGTTAATTAGTTATAATAGTCTCATTAAAATCAGGCTTTATAACATATTTTCCTAACAGGTAGACACACACACACTCACACATGCAAAGAGAGAGCAATTACATAACTCCCACTGTTCATGGTGGCAAGCAAATGCAAATGAGTCATTTTACTTTTCCCTTTAGCACTAGTATTTGTTTTTGAATTCTTTGACAATAAAACCTTTTGAAACTGTCTGACTGTGAAAGACGTGCGTCTGAGAGAAAGTTGGAGACAAACACTGGCCTTCGTGAGAAAAAAAGAGAACAGAATGAAGGAAAATATTAGGAAAAACAAGCGACGAGCCTCAGCAATGAGGCTGTTTACTGTTTATTCTGGTCTCCAGTCTCATTTCTCTTCATATTGGTAGAATCGAGGCGATTTCTTGTCTTTGTTTATTCCTGTGTGGATTTCCGCTGTTGCATATTTGTGTCAAAGTTTGTCTGTGTGCTCGTCTATCTCTGTTTGATCATCGTGTGTTTTATTCATATTAGTTTGCTTGTCTGAACTCAATCTTTCTATGATCATCAGTTGTTCTGGTGTCCTCAGCTAATATCGAGAGCCCACTGAGGGATTTCCCATTTCTTCTATATTGCACATTCAAACTGTACTTGAACTGAATATGTGAATTCATGAGAATGAATTAGAAGGAAATATAAAATGAGAACAAGCTAATGAATTGTGAATGTTGCACAGATTAAATTTAGTGCACAGGTCTTATAACTTCTCAGATATGATTTTCTAAAATGGTCTTTTCCTCTTGGCCAATTTACTTTTCCTTTTTTTCCCTGTGTTAGTAATTGTCAACTGATGGCTCCTGGGCCAAATTTGGCTCACAAGCTCATTATGTTTGGCCTGCAGAGTATTTTTACTTGGTCCAATGTTGGCTTCAGTTGTATCCCAATTCAGAATGGTTAAAAGGTTAACTTGTTTAACTTAAATAAAAGCATATTTAACAACCCATATTTAACACTTATACACTAATAATAAATAGAGGAGCATTCTTACTTAAAAAAAGGTTGGAGCAGCAGCTGCTACTTCTCCATTTTCCAATTTGGTAATTGATTGAGAATGTCCAGGCATGGCCCATTCCTAATTTTTTTTAAAGTGGCAAATATCTGCCACAAACACCCTCTTTTAACAATACACTGCTTTTGGTGCATTCTTTCGGGCATTTGTGTTGTCTAACTCAAAGTTCATGCTAGTTATTTGTATATTTCACATGATCTTTTTTTTTTAGCATTTAACATAATTATTTCTTTCCGTATTTAACATTTACATGCAGTCATTCCCTGTTAAAATCCCCAAAAAAACTTAAAAAATAAATAAAAAAACATTTAAAAATACCAAAGCATGGTGTATGCCATTTATTTATGACAACAGAAGTTGAAATAAATAAAACAGACTGGCTGTAATTACCAAAAGCTTGGCTAATCAAGAGCTGGCCCCCACACTGTCTGCTTTGAAAAAAATTCTGGGCCTTGAGCACATTTGGTTCAAAGATCTCCACTTCTATCACATGCACACACACACACACACCAGTACATAGCTGCTCTGTATAATTGAGGCTCATCCTATAAACACTTTGACATGTGGACTGGAGAAGCTGCAGATCAAACCACCGACCCTTCAATTAGTGGGTGACCCCTCTCTACCTCCTGATCCCCAACCAACCCGCCACAGTGAAAAACCTCATCTAATGAGCTGAACCTTCGCAGTTATTATTTCAGACTCACACAGCCGAAGACTGTTTACTGTAGGATTTCTCTCGTGTATTGAAGTGGTCATTTGTGGTGCTTCCAGTAATGTGTATTGGATGCATTTGTCTGTGTGTGTGTGTTTGACATTGTTAAGCCAAAGGGCTAAAATTAGGTTTCCGCAATGCGTAAAAACTGTTAGAACTTGCTCATGCAGATTACTTTCCCTTAGGTCAGGGTTCATTTGATTGTTTCTGGTACCTAAGGGTGTGTATGTGTGGATATGCTTGAGTGGGTGTGTCCATGTTTGTGGGCATTAGTGGTAATTCCCTGCAGTGCTGCCTTCTGTGGCACAGGGGTGTGTTTTAGTGTATTTATCTGTGCACCATGCATCCACGTGCTCTAATGGTATTTTACGACAACTTGTATATATGAATTTTGCTTCTGTCTGTGACCTTTTTTTAAATACAAAAACACAACCCGAGTTCTGCCCGACGATGCTAATTTCACCTTGCCTGAAGCCATGTTCTGTTCTTCTTTTGGTCTGGTGCAGTTCTCCAAAGAGAAATACCTGCTGGAGTCACCTCCTGAGAAACTTCGGAAAGAACTGGAGGAGGAGCTGAAACTGAGTCCAGCTGACATCAGGAGCCATGGCTGGTACCATGGGCACATACCACAGGAGGTACGAGCACTGTCACACTGTGGAGTCGGTGAGGTGGGGAGGAAGGAGTTCTCACATCTTTTACCTAAAACAAATGAATGAAAATGTACTTTGTTACAAGTCTAGTCATAAATCCTTTGCCCTGGACTTTAAGCATACGTCGTAATTTATTTTTCACTCACTACAAAGGACCCTCTTTGGGTCAAGGGCCCCATGACACGCATTCAAGTCGCCCTTATTGTAGATCTGTGCTAGTTTATGGGCATGAGCTTCGCCTTGTTTCCTATTTTGTATGTATTTTCATGGCCGAGTTACAGGTCTTGTTTTCGGTGTTCCAGTGCGAATGAAGACACTTGAAACTCGAAATGGTGTCATATTTACAAGGATATATTTAAAAGCGCCAAACAAAAAAGATAATTTTAGAAAAACTGTCTTTTAATGTGGACTAGGCCCAAGACAACACATTTTAGAGGCACTTTGGAGGTTAAAAACATTTGGAAATCCTTAAAAAAAATTCTGAAAGCTTTTTTTTAATGTTTTTTTTTTTTATTGAAGAATCTTGTGAAGTTGAAGTATATAAAGTGCATGAAAATGGCAGCTTTCAAGTAGCGTGCCTGAAAATTGTAAATACTTTATATTTAGTAAATGTATTTAACTTGCCCTCCACTTCTGGTGGAAATAAAGTGAATCCTGAGTGGATGTTTGGAAGTATAGTTTCAGACTCTCTAGTAAACATTTTATAGTTTCGAACAGGCCAAGAAGTATGAAAACTCCACTTAAAGTAAGAGCATTATTCATTGTCTCAAAAATAAAAATAACCAAAGAAGAAATAATTAATTATCACTTGATATTCACTTCATGAATAAACTTACTAGAAAGTCCGAAGTTGGACTTATGTTGCAATCTCTGACTTCTTTTCTTGGTAAATTGTCATTCAGACTTGAAAAATCCAAAAGTAAAAGCCAGAATTCAATGAGATAAACTTGTCAGCCAGCAGTATTAGTGGAGTGATTACTTTGACAAAGTATCTGGCTTTGAAAGCTCAGTTTAGACGGTTTACTCACAGAATGACACTGATTAATGAATCCCATCATCTGCCACAGCTCTGTAGCAATCGCTTTAGCGTTCAGAAGGAGGGAAACTCTGCCAAGCAGACAGCTGTGCATGTTGCCCGTGTACGCAGTTGAATTTCACAGCTGGTGACTAAGACACAAACACACACACACACACACAGGCTCGAATGCACATGTGGAGGGTACTTCTTCCTCTGTTTCTCTTTGACACACACATAAACACAAACACAGATTCAAATCGGCCATCTGCGAGTCTTTCCTCTTGTAATTTACATAAAATATTTATATATTCATGGTTTTGCCCTGGCGTAAAGTAAGGGGGAAACCCCAGATCATCTGGTTCCCAAAACAGTACTTAGTGACTTTATCTCACAGGCACCCTGAAGGTGAGTATTGTTCATTAAAAAACCCATTCATTTTTGGTGATTTCATATGTCTTTCTCTTTTTGGTTTTAAGTCTTAAATGTCAAATTTAGATATAAGTTATGAGTGTGTGCGGCTTTACTTTTAGTTTTCAAAGTTTAGATGCTTTTTACTCAAACTGTCCTTTGAGAGGTGCATTTAAAACCCTGGTCTCCTCCTCTGTTTGAGTCTGGCACAGATAAGAGGCCCCTGCACAAGGTCTGATCCTTTGATGTGTGTAAAAATGCTGCCTCCTGCTGGCCTCTTCTCCTCAGGATGTGTTGCGCTGCATATTTCATGCCTCGTTCAAAGAGTTATAACCTTTGCGTCATCTGATTTCACCATCCTTACAAGTTGTTTTTTGAAACAAACTCCCCTCGGTCTGAGTGTGGTTTTCTGTTTTACTACACGCCCGCTCGATCAATAAGTGTGATCTAGTCTCAGAAAGGACATTAACAAGCAGACACAACTATCAGCAAAACGTACAGCCTGGAGCTGTTTCAGCGGCCATGAGTGGAGCATTACTTTTCCTGATTGCCTCTTTGGTCGATAAATTTAAAATTAGTCTCATTCTTACAGTAGTGCTGAAGTCAATAAAATGGATCATCAATGGAAGTAATTCTGTCCGTTGTCATATTTTATCTATCAGTGCTTGACTGAGCTGTGCAGAACAAAAGCAGTTTAATAACCAGAGAGTGAAAGTTTGTTCAGCAACATAAACAGGTCTGAGGGGTCACTAGACCTTTAACCAATTAATTTTCTCTTAAACAGTAAATCTGTTTGTTTTTTTATTATTATTTTAGTCTTCTTACGTTTAGATGTTTTATCTTGGAAGCGAATTATGAACTGAGAGGCTACAAACAAGCAGCTGACTCTGATTTTCTTCTTTTTCGCATCCTTTAGGTGTCGGAGACTCTGGTTGTGCGTAACGGGGATTTCCTTGTGCACGACTCCCTGACTAGTGTGGGCGACTATGTTCTGACCTGCCGGTGGGATAACGAGGTGCTTCACTTCAAGATCAGTAAAGTTCTGGTCAAATCCAGCGACACTAAGGTACATATTCATCTGCTTGACGCTTGTATAGGATTTGTTTTACCTTGTGGAATCTCTTAAATCTTCTTGTAAATAATAAGTAATTTTGTTGAAGGCTATTAAAACAAATAAGTGTTGAAATTATCAAATTATTGCCCCTATGCCTAATGCACTGTCTCTGTGTGTATTTATTTATTTATAGTGTTAGTAAAATATCTCATGAACCTGTGGACAGATTTTCACCAAACTTGCAGAAAATAATCATTGGATGTACATCTATGCCTCTGATTTTTATAAAATTTTGCAATTAACTATTGAGAGCCCATTCTGACTGTCTGTTAGCAAAATATCTCAAGAACCACTGGATGGATTTTAATGAAACTTTTAGGTATTGATTAGTTGCACATCTGAAACTGATTAATTCTTGGTTTCAGTTTAATTTAAAATGGTCGCCACAGCTGATCAACATTGACCAATGCAAAATTTGCTCTAACTCAGTCAGTTTGACAGGTATAGACCTAAAATTTGACGTGGTAGTAGCTGAGAGTCATTCACAGCACTGTCTTAGTATAATATTTCATACTTTTGCCTGACATTGCACATAACATTTTTTAAAGATTTGTTGAGAAAAGCAGCAACTCCATAATTTCTAAATATGAGATGATCTTAATCTAAAACGCTGATGTTAAAGGCGGCGGGCGAGACACATTCCTTCAAGAGATTCAATGCTTTCAATTCATTAAGATTTTAAAATGAGAAGCCCGAACAAATCATTCATTGTGTGCTCAAGCTGCTCACTAAGAAAAGCACAGGTGTAACTAATAACATTAACGACGCCTCTGTTCTGTTTAGATCTCTGAGTGAGGTTTCCCTGGTGACTCAGTGTGCACAAAACCATAATGGCATGAGACTATTTAAATACAATCTGATTGTCATTAGCGTCATTAGTAACAGGTCTGTTTGCCTTGTCAGCTGTGCACTGAGTGTCTAAACCACAAAGTTTACAGAAGCTAGACTCGTTTTAGCTTTTGTTTTAAACACAAGGGTTCTGAACGAATGTCATTCAGTTCCATTTCTTTTTGCCAATCAATATTTCTTATCATTTAGAGAGGCGTGTTCTTTTGCGTGTGTCTCTGCAGATTGAAATCCTTACATGTAGAGGTTAATTGGGTGCACAGCCAGAAGCAGATTACTGCCTTTTGTTTCATATTTAGTGTCTTTTTCGCTTTGCCAGTCATGAGGTCATCCGACCATTTTTCTTCACCACTTTTTCCTTTCCGGTGTCACTTGAAGCTGGTTGCCTATCTTCTGTGGTTATTGTGCAAGAGGCAGGGTGCTACCTGGTTACAAGTCCATCACAGGGCCACATAGAGACAAACAATCCTCCACACTTTTACCCAGGGGCAATTTAGAGTTACCAACAGGGGTGGAAATTAGCCCCCGCCACCGGCCAAATGCGGGTAAATATTTGAAGTGGCGGGTGAATTTGATCAACACACACGCCACTGTGGCGGGTTGGCAATTTGAACAAAAAAGGTGTTATTTTTCCTCTTGACATATAGGGGGCAGTAATGTGCTCGAGTTGCTGCTGTTACGTCGAGCCGCGTTCCCCCATCAGATACGGTTCCCCCTGCGTCTCCGTAAATAATGACTTATCTATTAACAGAATTGTTTAGAGGGGCAAATAATTCTCATTAAAAAACAAAAAAAAACAACATTTTTTTTAAATAAAATGTGCTAATAATATCATAATACAGAGGAATAAACACAGGTAAGGAGTTGTTGATAAATTATTTTTGTCCTGTGTTTTAGAGGGGGAACCGATTATTTCAGACGGCTGAAATATTTGGTTACCCCCTTGTAACTTTTGCAAAAAAAGAACAAATGTCTCCAAATTCACAGGATTTGTTGTCCACGATGAGAGGAATAGACACAGTTAAAGACTTGTTGGTAAATTAACTGGTTGTTGTTGGATAATTAATGATCTAAATAACATTCAACCCGAATGTTATTTAGATAAAAGCGAAATACCACTTCAGGCGGAGAAAACCGCCAGCCACTATGACTGGTGGACAAAATTTTTAATTTCCACCCCTGGTTACCAATGAACCTAACATTCACATTTTTTTAGTTAGTGGGAAGAAACATGGATTATCCAGAAAAAAAAACCCAAACATGCATGAGGAAAACATTCAAATTCCGTCTGGAAAGGCAGGGAGGCAAACCAGCAACCTTCTTGCTGTGAAGCACTAGCTCTAACCACTGCTCCAATGTTGCCCCACGAGATAAAAAATTCAAAAAGTTGCTTTCCTTTAGTATTCTGTTAGGGCTCAGAATATGTGTTAGAGATGACTCTTAGCTACTACCACACAAAATTTAAGCTCAGAATCTGTCAAACTGATTGAGTTATAGCCATTTATCTGTTTGCTAAGGTTGATTAGCTATAGTGACTGTCTTAAATTGGGTTAACTCCAAAAGTAAATCAGTTGAAGATTTTTATCCAATGATTACTTTCTGAGAGAGTTATTAAACTTCATCAAATGTTTCATGAGATATTTTGTTAACAGACAGACAGACAAACACATGATGGCCAACCACACTTCCTCCAGTGTCCGAGCTGAAGTGTAACAAACGAGCATCTTTCTGTCCTCGTCTTTCAGGTGCAGTATGTGCTGGAGTCGGACAGCTTCGACTCAGTCCAGGAGCTTGTGCGTTTTTACGTGGGTCAACGCAAACCGGTGTCCCAGTCCAGCGGCGCCCACATCTACTGTCCTGTCAGCCGGACCCTCCCGCTGCGCTACCTGGAGGCAACGTTCGCCCTCTCTAACAAGCACGGCTCCGCCTACTCGCCGTCCAGCCAGAGGGGAGCCTACATCAAAAGACGGAGCGTCACCATGACTGATGGGCTAACAGCGGAGAAGATGATACCTCACAGGTGAGACGGGGGGGGGGACTGTCTCTTCAGTACAAATGTAACACCCTGAAAGACTAAATTCCTTTTTTCCCCTCCCAGACGTTGTATCAGAATTCAGACAATTCATTTTTTTTCCAGCCTCACAGCAAACTTTCTCCTTGCTTCATTTTATGTGACATACACAATTAGTGACTCAGACAGTCCCAGTCCAGTTGAGACACCGGTGGGACCGCCAGAACCAGAGCCGGAACCTGCGTCCAAATGCAGGTTGTTTTTACGTGTGTGACACTAGTGTTGTTTTTGTGCCCCTAGAGATGGTGAAGTCCCCTTTCCACTTTCCTCAAAGCCCCTCAGTTCATACACACCTTTTCCACCTCCCTTTGTGATTAGCATCAGTATCACAGACTTTTTCACTTCTGCACTGAATCAAACAAGTTTAAAAGAACACTTTGCTGTTTTAAACTTGATGAAGGAGCAGCCAAATGTGTTGCATGCAGCGATACAGAAACGCTCGGCTCATGAAGGGCACGAGTTGGACAAAATCCACACTTCTAACACACGATCACATTGCATGGAACATGTCTGCTTCTGCTCCTCAGCATTGTTTTAGTGTAGAAATAACACGAACAGAATACATTTTACAGTCACCCCTTTCTCACCCTGAAAGAATTAACATTTGGTCTCCTGATAATGTCATGCAAAGCTTTGGTTTTTACAATCCCTAAACTGCTGTTTGCAGCCCGTCGACAATCCACCACCATAAAGACGCAATGCGGAACTGTGCGATGAGCATGGACCAGATTCAGGAGTACCGCTGCCCCTTGTCGCCTGTCGGGGAAACCCCTCTGTCTCCCGCTTATAGTGCCAGTAAGTACCAGAGACACAGACAGTCAGACACATAAATAATACATCTTCACTCTCACACACACACTCTCCTCAGAGAGTTGACGGCTGCTCTCTCTTCTTCAGTCACCAGGCAGAGAGCCCACTCAGGAGGGCGGATCCTGGCCGTCGTCCCTCCCTCGCCTGTGATGCGCCGCTCCAGCGACCCCCAGCTCAGTCCTTCAGACGGGCCCGTTCCAACAGAATATCCCGCACAGACCTCTCACTCGGCGCACTCCTCTCCTGCCCATCATTCCGGCTACCAATCGCACTCGTCGGAGACAGCAGGGAGCTACTGTGACCTCAGACCCTGCCCCGCCGGGCCCCCCAAACCCCCTGCCAAGAGCTACGTAGAGAGACTGCGAGTGGAAGAAGGGAGGCAGGTGGAAGCAAGAGAGGAAGGGGAGGGGACGTTCAGGGCCCCCCAGGTGGAGACAACTTCCTTGTTTAGACCTTCCAGGTATGAAATAAACAAGCATCTAGATGAGATTTTTCTACATGAAAAATCTAAATTAGAGACTAAGTTTCAGGGAGGTTGTTTTTGTCCTTATGCAGAATTTACTGTTAATAAATTGGTGTAAACAAGGAGACAATGAGGCAATGAAATATGACCACACATTTTTCTATGTTGCTATAAAATTGCAACATAATTTACAAGATTCATTTTAAACAAAATCCTATTCAGGAGGCAAATACAATCAAAATCTCTCCCACTGAAATGAGTCAACAACCTGAAAGATAAAAAGAGGTTTACACATTCTCCACCCTCCTCTGCAAGATTATTTCAGGGCAGGCGTTACAGCAAGGATAACCGAAACGGAGCTGATATGAAAAAGGAATTAGTGATTTGGAACGTTCTGTGATCAGATTTTTAAAAAGACGGGAGTCGTGCACAAAACAGGGTAACCAAAGCAGGTTTAAACAGATCTGCAGCTGAGCGTTTTCCCCGAGTTTCCAACTCTTGCAACAGTTTCACTTTCAGTAAAGCAACGTCTGAAATTCTGTCATCGAGGGCAAAGATGTAAAAAGAAGTGAGGCAGTTTGACAATAGAGATCTTAGGGAAAACTAGGCTCGAGGCAAAACATTAACTATATTTTACTAGGAATGGGATATAGAGTCTTTATAGCTTTAGGAAAAAATCCATATTCTGTTCTTTTTTTTTTTACTTTAACACAACTTTGTGCATAGGTTGCATTCTGACTCCAAGCAAGATTTCTCTGAAACAGTGTGTCCTTACACAGGGGGTTCTGCAAACTTTACATTTAAAAGAGACCATTTTATCATGTTTTCTGCTAAATAAAGTATGCACAGAGCAAAATTCATACTTGGTCAATATTTATATACTTTACAAGAAAAACTACAATGTACTATGCATTGTTTTTAAGTGTTAAGACAAAAACAAACTATTTCTATACTTCTACAAAAGATGAGATTAGATTAGAACATTACAGTATGCAGACCATATATATGAAAAAAGGTAAAATAAGTAGCTTGTTTGGCGATAAATAAAGCACTAGGCTGCAGCCCTGTACCTTCAAATGAAAATATGTTTGTTGGTGATTTAATTACGACTTCTTTTCTCAAATAAAAGTTCACAACTTTTATTTACTTAAACAACATGGGTAGCTGGCTTTTATTAGAGGCACATCTTTATTTTATTTGATCTTTTTTCACACTACTATAAGAAACTAGCTGTGTATTTCTACAACGCCTAAAGAGATATAATCTTTGAGGAGAAATTAATTTTTTTCTTGCAAAAAAAAAAGGCAGATAAGCTCTTGAAGGACATATCGTTATTGTCGGTTTGAATACGCTATAAATATTGCTGAGGTTTATGTCATTTTTGGCCTCTACATTTAAGAAGCATTTCCATAATATTCCGATCAGTGATAATTCTTGTCTTTTATATTCTCATTAAGTTCATTCGCAGGAGTCAGAACTTTCTGCTCTCCTCTTCCGCTCCTTTCATTGCTGTCACTGCAGATCCCATCAGGGTCCAGTTTTTTGCTAATGCTGTAAAACCTCTGCAGGTTCGAGTCCTGCCTTCTTCCCGCTGAAAACAAGCCCCTGGAGATGTCTGTGCTGAAGAGAGTCAAAGAGCTGCTGGGCGAGGTCGATGCCAGGACCGCAGCTAAACACATCACCCTGCTGGACTGCAAGGTAACACGCAGCTGGAGGGGAACTGTCCACACCTGTCCACGTATTCCCACATGCATCACTACTGGAGCGAACAAAGGTTCATCCACCAAAGGCTGCATGGGGGACAACATAAATGCAAACCAATACTTAATTCTTTGTTTGTTCCTCCTGTGCAGGTTGCTAGAATATCAGGTGTAACTTCCGAAATGCAAAGGATGATGGGAGTGTCCTCAGGGTTGGAGTTGCTGACGTTACCTCATGGACATCAGCTGAGGCTTGACCTGCTGGAGAGGTACAAATGCGCTCGTGAAAAAGATCTGAACAGCAGCTTCATCCTATAGAGTTTTTAACACTTCCCTACAGTTTGCCACAATGACTTAACAACCCCTTCTTCCTGATTATTATGCTTTTATTATCTGGTAATGAGGGTTTTGCCCGTGTTTGTGTGTTTGTTTGTCTGTACTGTTAGCAAAATAACTCATGAACAAGTGGATGGATTTTAATTAAACTTTTTTAAAGTATTCATTGGATGTGCATCTACAGCTGATTACTATACCTCAGCCAGTTTTACAGATACTAAGCTACAATATGGTGTGGTAGTAGCCGAGAGTAACACCAGACACACTGTTTAAGCCCAAACTGATCATTCAAGATGTTTGTTCATAGCTTTGCGATTACTTACTGAGGTCAACTGTGTCTGTCTGTTATCAAAATATCCCACGAACCACTTAATGAATATTAATAAAACTTGCAGAAAATCATCACTGGATGTAAATCTGCAGCTGATTAACTTTTGGAGTAAACCCAATACGTGCTCCTAACAGATCGCATGAGATTGCACATGACATTATTTTTAAAACCAAAACCAAAATGGCTTTAACTCCATCTCCTCTCATCACAAGATGATCTTAGCTTAAAAGTCGGGCATGGAAGGGCAGCGGGTGATATGCATTCCTTCAAGGAATACTAGGCCCTAAATAAGTAATTTTTGTGTGTGTTCTCAGGTTCTACACCATGTCCATCATGATGGCTGTGGACCTTCTTGGCTGCACAGGGAGCACAGAGGAGCGGGCGGCCCTCCTCCATAAAACCATCCAATTAGCAGCGGAGCTGAAGAGCAACCTGGGGAACATGTTTGGTTTCGCGGCTGTGATGAGAGCTTTGGAGCTGCCGCAGGTGAGAAACCTGCTGACACAAGCAGAGCTTTCCCTCGGTCTTATAAATGTGCTTTAAAAATGTTTATCCCTGGCTCCATCAGATCTCCCGCCTGGAGCAGACATGGGTAACGTTACGTCAGAGACACACAGAAGGAGCTATTCTGTATGAGAAGAAACTCAAACCGTTCTTAAAGAACATGAATGATGGCAAAGGTGAGGTCCTCTTTAGCTGTCCGCTGTTTCACTCAGAAATATGGACGCCCGTGTCCATTAACAGCTGATCTCCAACCTCTCATTGCCTTCCAGAGTCCAGCGTCGTGTCCAGCACGTCCTTCCCCCACATCCTCCCTGTCCTGTCTTTGCTGGAGCGCGGCGCGGCCGTCGGGGAGGTGCCAGAGCCGTGGGAGAGCTCCGAGGCGGGAGTGGACGTGGTCATGTTCCACCTGGAGGCGGCACGGAGCATCGCTCATCACGGGGAAATCTACAGAACAAACACAGAGACCAAACTGCAGGGTAAGGCCTTCCTGATCTCCTCACACTGATCAAAACCTTTGCTTCTTGTTTTATAAAAGATACATTCAAAGATGCATAACTCAAAAGATGATCTGATCTTCAGGTTTTCTTGTTGCTCACTCAATATGTATCAGTCTGCAGATACCTTGTTGTAAATAATGTGTGCTCAGTGTCATGGCACCGCAGATTTGACATATTGATCGTATGTGTGTGGTTACTATGTTGACTGTATCGATCCTGATACCTCACTATTGGTTCTCCGTTTGAGACCATTACTGTTTTATTGAACAGCCTGTCAATAGCTTTTAGCTCATGCCTCTGTTTCCTGTTAGAACCTGTTATTGATCCTCCTGACCTCAGTCTGCTCCTGTCATCAGTGTTTCTATAAGCCCATATTCAGATACTTCTTTTTTTGTCCTTTCTGTTCTTCTATTAAAATGAATAGAGGATTGTTTTGTCTTGTGACAAAAATACTGTACTCTAAATTTGTTACAAGTGGTCAGACTCACAACAGAGCGAGCGCTTCTAAAAGCTGAAACCCATTTGAAGCTTTACAAAGATTATTAGGGGTTCTGGTCACAAAGAATTGGACTTCACAAGTAGATTTTTGCAGTTTTTCACTTAATATTATTCTTTCTTGCAATAAATTTGAAAGTTTAGTTGTCGTAATGCAGAAGAGACACTGCATCACAGTCCAGAAAGCTTTGCGCCTGTTTGATATTTTGTCTGTTAGCAAAATATCTTGTGAATCACTGAACAGATTTTAATGAAACTCTCAGAAACTGATTACAATTCAGAGTCGACCTCAATCAAGGTTAACTGACCTTAGCAATCATAAAGACGGCTATAACTCAGCCTGTTTTAAAGATATTAGATTCCAGTTGTTGTGGTAGTAGCTGAGACTGATTCCCAACATGCATTCTGAGCTCTAACACGATCCTTGTTAAAAACTTTGTCATGGACAAAGTTTAACAAAATAAGTTTAACAAAATCTACAGTGATTGTTTTATTTCAGATGTTGTGTGGTTTTCTAGGATTTGGATAAACAGTCAGGTTTTACCATTTTATCTAAATGCCATTTTCTCCCTGGTTATTTCTTTTTAATTACTTAAACTTCTGTTTCTCTTTGCTTGTTGCAGACCACACAGAGTAACCGTTTCTTTTCTCTTCTTCAGGCTTTCAGGAGAGGGCAGAGATACGCGAGATCTTCCAGACCGAGTTCCAGATGCGTCTCCTGTGGGGCAGCCGCGGTTCTGAGGGCAGCCAATCGGAACGCTACGAGAAGTTCGACAAAGTTCTCACAGCCCTGTCTCACAAACTAGAACCTCCTGTGCGACACAGCGAGCTATAGCATCTGCCCCGACTCTCCACGCCACCAGAACATTCATGATTGCACTTACCACTTACTGTATGATGGGAGCTGTGGGGTTTTCTCTTGCATTACACTCAATGACGTAGGAGAGCCCAGCTCCAACACTTGGAGAGGTTTGAGAGTGAGTTAGAAGGCAGCTAAAAGAGCACGAGAAACCCAGAGCGGAGAGTTTCACTCAAAATGTGGCAGTTTCTTCTCTTCCTTCCCATGGACTTACCCAGCGCTGAAATATTTAAAAAGCAAAGGTGTGGAGACGAGCAAAGTGAGAAAAGAAGCTCTGCTCTTGTAGTACAGACAGAAACATTTGTACGGTGTGCCCTAAGGGCCAAATAAAGCTAAGAAAAAAACACGAACACTCCACCGCTGTCACACACTGTAGCAGAAATAGCTTACATAGATCACAAGTAGATGTCTAGTGTGTGTGTGTGTGTGTGTGTTCATTTCTGTACATCATCATCTTTTTTTGGTCTTATTTATTTGTTATTATATAAAAAAAATCCAAACATTGTAATCATGTCTTCATGAAACTCACGGGAATCTCAGAGCTCATCATCATGGTTAAAACCTCATTCAACGTGTATCAATCAGTCCCATTGAATCCCATTAAAAATGTACCAGGCATGCATCAATAAATGTATCTGAAATGAAACATTTGCAGCTGAGTTAAGAAGACGGAGCGAGCTCCCTCTGTTTTAGCTGTTCAACACATTTCATATTGTGTGTCCTGTGCACAAAGAATGTGGCTAAAATTAGCAAAATGCGGACTAAAAGTGGAATGTGTTCATTTTAAATTTAGTTAAAGCAATGTTTCACTTGAACATTTATAAACATGCTTTCAGTTAATGAGCTCGTTGACATGGTCGATGCATGCAGCTGTACATGTTATACCAAGTAAAATGTTGCTTTAATATGAATTTAAACACAAATATGAGAAATATACAAATGATTTAATGACAAAATGTTGTCTCTGTGGGATATCTTTAATGACACTTGGCAGGGAAATTTTCATTTTAAATTTTTGTTCTGTTTGATTGTACAATGGTCCTCCGGATGTATGATTTTCTTTCAGCTAATTGACTGTAAAAATGATTAATTTATTTAACTTTTGGTTGAAATTTTCAGTGTTTTATTGTTGAATTGGTCTGAGAGGGCCGGAGCCAACTCTCAGAGCTATGCAATTGTTTCAATCAACGACGGAGAGCACCGAGACGATGAGTGTTTTCCAGAATAATTAAGGAAATTTAAAACATTTCTCATCCAAGCCAACAAAATGGGAGAAACATTTGATATCAAACTGGAAATATTTCAGAAAATGTTCCTTCTGCCACAGTGTTAGGTATTTAAAATCCTTCAGCGGATGTTGGATTGTGTTTAAACTCCCGTTTTTTATAATTTATTTTTATTCTGGAAGTCGGCTGTACAGATCAGAGTTGGAACCATGGGTTAGTTCCAAAAGAAGTCAGCAAAAAGAAGAAATAAATAAAGTAATAAAAAATACACTCAGAGATAAATAAGACAATATTGTGTGTTTTGAGACCAAGAGAATGCCTACTGGTTTAGGTTTCACTGACAACATTGACCACGATGTAACGTGTTTTTATTTGTATGAAGAGAGAAGCAAAAAGTCGGGAAATGAATCAGGATTGATCTCTTTTTTTGTACTGTACATAGCAATTCCCTTTTTTCCAATAAAATGATTGCTTGTGTCCATGAGTTGGATTCCTTGCTCTGACTGGTGCTTGTTTGGTTTTGGTGAAGCATCAAATTTGATCGGTTTCTGCTTTTGCCCCCTTTAATTCTCATATTTTAATCAGTTAGTTTGTGACGCAGAGCGGAGGTCATCAATTAAAATTTAGCGAGGTCCACCAAGTCCAAAACCATCCAAACAAAAAAGAAGAAGTATACATGTTTATATGTAGTACATGCAGAAAAAAATCAGAAGGATGTTGCACTTCTAGCCTCTATGTAAAGTGAGTTAATTCTAAGAGAGGGGACCCTTATGAGTTACCATAAATGAGAGAAAATATGAGCAGGTACTAAAGAGACATTCTGTTCAAATTTACCCATCGATCTGGGTCCAGATAAGAATTAATCCTGGTCTGGTTCAGGACTGAGGACTGCTCTGCTATAAACTACCATAAATGAAAGACAGTAAACAAATAAATGAAATTTATTGAAATTCACCAAACCGATCTGAGTCCAATAAGGCATCATTTGGCTCTGCCATTTGAGGTCCCCTGTTTTAGAATATTCATCATAAAAACACACCAGAGCAGTAAAACTGTGGGTAAAATTACTTTTTGGTCATCGGTAGGTTCAAATTGTGCCACTTTGTTTCCTCAGAGGATCTGATCTGTTGACTGCAGCACTCAGCTTCTCAAAGCTAATTAAGGCTACAACATTTAAAGGGTAAAAGTCCTCATATTTGGTGGTAAAAACAGAGACAGAACCAACCGTAAACTTTTATGATTGGTTTTATAGAAGAGAGAAACAACTTTAAATAAGATAGTTGCCATATTTTTACAAGTTTTTATAGTTTTTAATATAAATCTATCAACAATACCATTATCAGTCAATCAATTAAACAACTAATAAAATCAGCCAGAAGCAGAGCTGTTGACCATAAACTCTCTGTAAATATGTCAGATTTAGCCCAACTGTCTGCATATTAAACATAAAAGACATAAAAATGTATTAATTTATCGTTACTTCTTCAGATTATGGCATCCAGTTTTTACAAGAAACCACAGTGAAGAAAAATGTTCCTACATTTTATCTTGTAGCATATTGATTGTTTAGGACAGCAGTAAGTTTTAATTCAGTATATATCTCCACACTTGAGTCTCATTGGGGTTTCGTAAATTAAACTTTTTTAATCTTCTCCCATTTTGAAAATGAACTGTGTATACTTTTTACCGTGAATGTTTTAGAGCCACTGTTTTCTAATGCATACTGGAGGCCAGCAGGGGACAGCATTTCACTATCAAACAAAATCAGATTCTTCCTATGAGCACAAATTGCAAAGCCTTCATCTTTCCATCAACATCTTAATATTTATTTTGGTTTAGGAACCTGGAAGTGTCTTACTTCCTGGGTTTCAGCTGAAGACTCTTCTTCCTCATTAGTGTTTTCTTGGATTATTAACAAATCGGAACACTTTTGGATCTTCTGTTAGAGTTTCAAGTGGACAATATGCTAAAACAAACAGGTATTAAGGACAAATGCTCCCTCTGGCGTGCACTAAGCATGCGCTTTCTGTGAAGCATCATGCATTGCTCTGCAGATATAAACCCACATTGATGGCAGCAGGAGGGAAAAAGAACAGATGGAGTGTGTGTGTGTCTGTGTGTGTGTGTGAGTGTGTATCAATGCATGTGACTCCTCAAATATTCATATGTGCATTTGTGCATAAATGTGTGCTTTTTGTTATCATGGGTGCATGCTATAGGACAGATGTTGCAGGAGTACTGCTGTGGCTGCTTACCCTCCTGATGAAGGAGGCATGAGGAGGACTGTTAGACAGGATGGGAGGGAGGTTTATTCCAGGCCTAAAACACACACACACACACACACACACACACACACAGCGAGAGAACAAAACAAAAAGTAGCACAGGACAATCAAACATGATACAACACTGTGTAATCTGTAACAACAATAAGATACTCTGCTTCTCTTTGTCTCCGGTTTCTATGCGGTTCCAGAGGCAGAACATGTTCTGGGTGTAATCTCTAAGAGGATTCTCTCTGCTTTGGGATCATGTTAATTTCAGCTCTTTATTTTTTCTTCTTCTGGAAACAGAACCGAGCTCCTCCAGGCCTGTCAGCCAAGTGATTCCGACAGCAAGCCATCATCAATTCAGACCCCCTAATCTCCCCCCACAATCCCTCTAAAGATAATCTGTCGTGTTGCTCATTGTCATCTGATCGTGTGTGACCTTGGCTCGGTGGGGTCTGGCAGCGTTACTCGGAGGATGTTGGTGGAGCTGGAAAAAGGACAGGTTAAAATATAAGACTCTGGATTTTTGTGGAATCGGGGCGGATCATTGTTTGAGGGAGATGTCAGATATTCTCTAGTTATTAGGATTTGCTGTAAGAGGAGAAATCAGGCTGATTTTTTTGTACGGGATAAGTTAGACATGTATCAAACAACTTGATTTAAAATGGCTGCCACAGCTATGACTAAATCAGTTTTACAGATATGAGCCGAAGATTTGATGTGGTCGTAGCTGAAGGTGGTCCCCAATACACATTCTGAGCGCTAACAGCTTGCACAATATCTTTATTAAAGACTCTGATTCACAAAACATCATCTGAGCGGGACATCTTGTGACTTCACATGAGAATGTGCATCACGTTACTTTCAAGGTTTGACCAAAATGGCTGCAACTCAGTCATTTCTCAACACAAGATGATCTTAAGCTAAAGCTCTGACATGAAAGGCGGCGGGCGATATGCATTCCTTCAAGGAGTGCTGGGCCTCTTATTTTAAAGCTGCAATCAAATCAAGACGATCGAAATGGTTGATGTCATTCTAGAATGTAAAGAATCCTTAAACAGAAATCTGGGGCTTCGTTCATAAGAGCTGAACATGAACGTCAGTGCAGCTAAAGACATGACAGGAAGTGTGATCACTCCTCTGCAGCTCATAAACATCTCCCGCCCACAGCTGTGCGTCTCTAAGTCCCTTCGCACTCATGTCTTCACTGCTATTACTTGAGAGGGTTTTTTTTTTTTTTTTGGTCTCACCATCATCATGTTTTCCAAAACGTCCACTGCAGCCTCAGCTGTCTGAGGACCTCCTCACCCATGCCTCACACGCCCTCCACCCCCCACCCCCCTCCGCCAGGTCCAGCTCGATCTGTCTGTCTGCTTCTGCACTCGCTCCTCATTAACACATGAATAAAGACGAGGAAGGGCCTGAGAAGGCTCGGACACCAACAGAAGGCAGCAGATTTGCAATTCAAACTTCTGGCCATCCACACTCTGCACACCCCACACCCTTCTCCTCCCCCCACACCCCTCCATCCATCCATGTATATTCCCTGGGACTAAACTGTCAACGGTATGATAAAGGATGCATGTACGAAAGGAAGGAAGGGAGGGAGGGAGGGATGGAGACAGATGTGGATTCACAAGTTTATGTCCTGCCTCTGCACTTCAATACAGACAAAAAAAATACATATGCAAAGTTAAAGAGTGTGAGAAGTGTTTCTTTCTAGCTGCTGATGACTTTTTTACGCAATGACTTACCTAAATAAAGTTCACTGCAGAGGTGAATCCCCACTTCTATAGAACATTCATAAAGCTTGTAATTTAAAATAAATCACAGTTATGGCTCCTAACATTATGTCAATGAGAAACAAGCAAACAAATTAATAAATGAATAACGCATACCTTTGTTCTACAAATGTATGTTTTTTGTCCATATCAATGAAAAGAGAAATAAATTTGTAATAAATCTCAATGGAAGTTAGCAATAATAGAGTTAGCGTTTAAATTTCACCTCCGAAATAAATACTTAAACATGTTTAAATATTTGTTTAGAGTAAAAGAATAGTGCCTAGACAATAAAGAAACAAAACAAGAAAAAGAAAATAATAACCATCTTAAAAAGGTCTACGTTTTGGCTAATATGTAATTAAAAGCTTCAGGAATAAATGTACTTTTTAGACGTATTAGCAGACGCGATAATTAGGCGGAAGCAAAAAAAAATAAAATAAAATAAGTTTTAAAAATGCCCTGTAAGACGTCACTTCCGCCTGACCCTGAATTACTTCCTGCGTGTGTCAACAATATGGCAGCTCCCGTAGCTCTGCATCTGGAGTTTGGGTAGGGACCTCGACAATGTTTTACTTATGTTTCTGCTTTTTCTGTATTAGTAACTCGCCTTGGGACTTATTTAGCAGTTGTGCGTTTGCTTAATTTCCGTAAGAACCGGAAGTTTGGGGCTCGTTTGACGGCTTCACAGGAACAGAACTGAACACAGAACCGGCGCTGAGTGACTGTCCCGACTGTTCAGATCATGGCTTATTGTTTACATTTAACTTCTTCAGCGCTTCAGGCCACCTCACATGTCGAGTCTGTCAGGATGACATTTGGTTTTCCAGCTCTAAGGCTGAATTTCGCTTTATGAACGAAGCAGTGAAACACTAGCGCCGAGCGTCGGTGTTGTACCGAAAGATGTACCCACGTCGTAGGAAACGCAGGACATAGGAACCATAAATGTGCCTGCATTTATAAATATTACAAATAACAACTTTAGATAAATGTGTTTTTAAGGGTAGTGGGAAAACACGATTTCATTTGCCAGATTTTTGACTTTTACCTATTTTTTATAAATGTTTTAAATGCCCTGTTCACTGGTGGGGTACCTTTTTCGGCACAACACCAGTAAAGCTAAAGAAAAAAACAGCCCAATTTTATAAAAAAAACCCTCTAACATTTAACTTGATTTGAGATTAAAAGCATTTAACATTATTTCTTAGCAAACAAGAAACACATAAAGCCAGACTGTATAATAAAATATTTTCACGTGTTAAATATAAATTAATAAAAACAAATTACAATCTCATTTTTGTACAATGCATTTGAATACACAACAGAATAAATGATTAATTTTTAACCATATCTAAGGATGTATCATTATTTTACATAGCTGCAACATTTTTTTTCCTAAAGAACAGTCTGATGTACAGAAGGCTTATATTTAGTTTAGTTTTGACAACTTTTCCCTAAAACAAACTTGTTTGTCTTGCATAATTTTTACTTATCTCTCTTCTTTTGTCAGCACTTTATCAACCAAAAACCTAAAAACACTAAAGCTCTTGTTGTTCTTTTTCACTCACCTGCTTTAAGTAATATAAAAGAGACAAAAAAAATTGTAATTCTTATCCTGCAGCCTGTATAACATAGCTTTTATTTTTTTTAATCATTTTTTTAACTAACTGGTTCTTTATTTAGTGGAGGAGCAGAGCTGCTTTTCAGCGGTCAGAAGGAACATCATGTGACTCTCCCGAGCCAATCAGAACCATGTGAGTATCACCTTAAACATATCCAGCTCTTTACCCTGGGGGGAAATATATCAAAACTGTGTTCAAACCTGGCATAAATATACATCTTATGTTGATCTTTTCACAAGTTTACCTCTCCAGGTAGTTAACACATGGCAGTAACACGTATTTTAGTGTGTAAATATTAAGGTTTCTTTTAGAATATATCCAATTGTTGTTATTTTTTAATCATCATTGCCACATTTGCTACAAGTTTAATAAAGTGTTACTTTAATGTGACACCATTGGTTCTCCACCTGGCTGAGGACCTCTGCAGAGGACATTATTTGATTGAATGTCTCCAGATTTCTGTCCACAATGCTTCAGGTCTAAATGTTTCCTCAAACATCTTGGCTGCTTTACTTCACTTCTGATCAGATCAGGTGCCATATTTGAGATTGGAAAGGCAGCAGTGTTTGTTTAGATTTCCTCCTTTTTTTTACAATCCATATACCACGTAAGATGCTTCTGTATCGCAGCATTTCATAGTTTTATTTGATGAACCCAAAGAAGAAAATAAATATTTCAAAACCATTCTGGGTTTCTTTTATGTTAGTACGTATCACACATGTTGGCATTTGTCTGGTGTGAGTTCACATCTCTGTTCTGAAAATACAACTTATTATTCTGTTCACCACCTTTTCAGTGTTACTAAAGTGGAATTTGTAAATTGACAAGGAGAAGTACTGGTGCAGGAATATTACTGTAGGTGAAAATTTGTGAAATTGTTCAAAATCTAGTGAATAAATTGCATAAAAAGAAGCTTTTTGTTTTTATCCTGAAGGCCACAACTAAATACATCATGATGTGGGGAAAAATGTTAACAAATCTTAACCTTTTAAGCTAAAAAATAACTTTTGAACTAAATATAAAGTAAATATAACAGCTTCTTGATTCACCTTGTCACCCTTTTAACATAACTCAGGCTATGTGGTTAAAGTTTGATAATCCTGATGTGTGAATATCTTGTTACAAAATTGGAAATAAGATTTATGTGTTGCAAGAAAGTTTGGTGACAGAATATTTTTCACTCCTGCTCCCAAAATTTTATTTTATTTTGCAAAATAGATTTCATAGTTGTTATATAATGGTTCATTTTCACAGCAAGGCGGAGGGGAAATACAAAAAAGAAAAAAAGAAAGAAAGAAAGAAACTCTGCCTTTCGCCTGATTTTCATGTGTGTCACAGGGAGAAAGAGGACAAATAAGAGAAATATGCATCTTTGCTGTTTGGGAAAACAAAGGCTGTTCAACCGGGGTGCTGATGTTACCACGACAACAAACGGACAAAAGTTGACCAGAACAAGGAATGTCAGCCTGATTATGACCTTGCTGCACCAGCTGACCTGTGTGTGTGTGTGTGTCTGTGTGTGGTGTTTTTTCCAAATAGGACACAAAGTTCAGAGTTTAATGCTGCATCATCACACACATTTCAGCATTTTTTTGTTTTTGGTCTGTGCTTGTTGTGATGTGATGCTCGACCTGTCTGTGTGGGTGTCTGGAGAATCCTGTGTGTGTGTGTGTGTGTGTGTGCGTTTTCCGTGAGTGAGTTCTAGCTCAGAGGGGGATGCGGTGAAGGTGGATATAATTGGTTCTGAATCATTCGTATTTCTTTTTTGACCCCGGCCGATGATTGATGATCCTCGACTGAAAGACCCGACCCCCTCTGTTTCTCTAACTCGCACACAACAAAACCCCCATGGTCGAAGGTTCCCCGCTTTTTTTTTTTTTTTTTTCTGGTAGCGTCCCACATCAGCAGAAAGATGGATAGCTCCCCCCCTCCCTCACATGACCGTCATAATTGCATGAAGACAGAAAAGCATAAGAAAGGGTAAAATGGCACACAGGACAAGAAAGCGGGAACGGTTTTGAATAAACTTCAAAATGGCGCCTTTTTCACCCCCTTTTCCATACACTCAATGCAGCTATATCCCATGATGCACTAGGATCCTGTGACGCATTTTCCCTCCTCTCTTCTGTCTGTTTGCTACCTGGACTGCTATCAGAATCGCTCACATCTAAGCTTCTCGCTGTTCCTTTATCTCACTCAGCTTCTGGTTTCCTTACATTATGTTGCCCTTTGCTTCAGACAGGATTTCACTTCTGAGACCTGTGTGACGCTACACAAAAAAATGCCATTTAAAAGAAGCACTGCCTCTTTTATTTTCGACACGAAGAGCTTAATTATTAGAAGTTAACAGGTCTGTCCGCCTGTGTGTGGAGCTAAGGCAACCTTATAACGTGTTTTTGATTTAAAGAAGAGGCTATAAACAAGAAGCCAAACGGTGGAAAGAGATGAGAGAGGAACTTTTATGAGAGGAAGGGGAGTGTGCGAGAAATGAAATGGAAAAAGTAAATGGGTGAGAGGATGAAATAAGAGGTAATGGTGGAGAGAAGTACTAATAGTGAAAGGCAGAGGGAGAAAGGAGTCAGCACAAAGGAGGAGTTATGACTGCTGGAGTGATTAGTTCTGTTTTTAGCCCTGCAAAGGTGCAGGTCAGTACTCACTAACCTGTACTGTGTGTGTGTGTGTGTGTAAGGTTTTTTTAACACGTATAGAAGCCTCGAACCATAACAAACCAGCAGTATCGTTATTCGTTGGCAGATAAACCTGAGTGACATTATTTTAGAAGTATTTTCAAATCAAATATTTTTGAAATGTGTGTTTATATTTTTAATATATTTTTGTAGTTTTATGTTATTTTCTGTTCTTTATATTTTGGAATCAGTTCATGTCGGCTTACAGTAGCAGTTGGATAAATAATTTAACTTTAAACTCTAAAAGAAATCCTCATAATCCTTAGAAAATAAAAACTTTGTCTCATCTTTGGACGCATAAATCCCACTGTAACTCCTTTCAATGTATTTTACAATTTGTGTTGTTTTGGTATATTTAAATTTTAGCCACAAACTTACTTTAACAAATCAATTTAAGCTTAGATTCTGTCTTTTAAAATTAAACAAATTAGAAAAGAAATAAAAGTATTAATTTTGCTGATGTTTCCTTCTTATGCTGCTGCGCTTTAAATGCATTTTATGTTTTTTTTGTTTTTAAAGAATCTTGCTTTAATGTTGATTATACTGGATCAGTACCACACACACACACACACACACACCTTGATCAGTACCACACACACACACATCTCCTCACACCTGAATCGGGTTGAGTCTCTGTCATCCTCCGAGGCTTTTCAAGCTTTCTTCCGCTCATTTACTCCCAATCTCTCCACATTTTTATCTCATCTCCTCTGTTCTTTTTTCTTTACAGGAATTGGTCAAGGAGACCAATTCTTTTTAATTTGATTTTGTGTGTGTATGTGTGTGTGTGTGTGTGTGTGTGTGTGTGTGTGTACACCTGCAACCGCAGGCCTGCTGTCGAGTGTGATCCTGTGTCTCTAAGCTAATCTTTGCTGATCACACACAAACACACAACCTGAAAACGTTCGCAAGAAAACATTAAATTGGTATGATTGTGCTAATTTTTTTCTGAATTTATTCAGCATTTATTACTCAACACACGAATACGCTGAGTCAAAAGGCTCTTTCACCAATTCGAATATGAGAGTTAATGATAGCCATAACTATTATATATTCATTGTTGGTGTTTTAGTGGGGATTTGTTTTAAACCCTGTCTATGGCGTTGCCTTTGTGGCTCTGATGGGTCTGAGCGAGGCTCATTGTTGAGACAAGGTCAGTCTGATTGTTGAAGAGGTCAGACTCATAGAAAATTCAAGCGTGGCTAATATCCGAGCTCACGACGCGTCACTTTTATCAGGAGGCAGAATTTGATCAAAACCTAGAGGTGGTTTAGCTCTTTGTTGTCTTGTCTGCGTTAACAAGAAATGCGAGGCTGAAGAACGGAAATTTATTGTGTTTGTAAAAACATCTGGATTCACATTTGAAAGTTTTCTTGGTTTTAACCTGTAAAATTGGCACTTCTAGGTGTAAAAAGCCATTTCATTTTCCGTTTTACGTTTCAAAATGGGCGCAGTTCATTTTATTTTCTACTCAAGGTGAACCGTGTCGCTGCTGGTCGATGATGCTAGTCTCCCCCCACCCCCACCAAACACACACTCATAAATATACATACATGGATACACAGATACGCACCCCCCCCCCCCTCGTCCCACCTGGTGCCTCTGTCGCGTCACATCGACCGGGAGGCTGGAACTGCGCACCTTGACCCTTAACCCCTGACCTGTGACCTCTGTTGTCTGCCTGGCTATGGGTCGTCTGTGTGTGTGTCTGAGTGTATGACATAAATCTGGTTACGCAGTGGGGACCTGCATCCCTTTTTTTGAATGGGATGGGGGGGGATACCGCCATGAAAAATATAAAATTTTAGTAAGAAATGTGAATTTAATCAGGATTTGGAAGGTAAATGTCCAGGATTGTATTGAAAAGTGATGATGGAAATCAGTGTGTGTGTGTGTGTGTGTGTGTGTGTGTGGATGTGGTTTTGCAGGGGACATGAAGCAGCTGCTGGTCTGGATCCAACGGAACCTCCTGAAGGAACGACCCGAGCTCTTTGTCCAGGGAGATTCCGTGTGAGTGCACCTGACACCCACTTTCAGAAAAAAAAAAAGAAACATCTTATCTTAAGAATCTCACCGACAAACTGGAACGTTTTAAGCCTTCGGAGTGTGTTGGAAGCCATTTTTTCCCCCCTGCAGTTCAAACAGCTCAAATGCTGCCAGAAAGAAACGTCTTTCTCTCAGGTTATTGGCTTCAGAGGGATGATTACCTGACTGTATGTGGGTTGTTGTGTTTGCACACACACGTGTGTGTATGTTCAGGTCTTATAGGAATGGCTGACTTTTACAGCCGCCTTTGTGTCTGACTATTTATAGCACCATCTAACCAATGAATGGAGAAAAGGCTGGCCTGCCAGTAAACCCTATAGACTAGATTTGTGTGTTTGGGTGTACTTTATGTTGCCTGCATGTACTGATTTCCTTTATTTTTTTTAACAAATTGTGTGATTTGTTTTATATAATCTTTGCCTTGCTCTGGGTTTTTGTTGTTGTTTTCTTTGGCATGTCTTTTAGGTTGATGCAGACCCATGTTTGGTTCTGTTTCCTCTCTCGTTGCTTGTTCTTTACTGACGTCAGAGTCCCTGTCTGTGAGGTGGATAGGACTGAGCAACATCAGCGTCCACCTCCTGCATTATCTCTGCATGCACATGACTTCTAGTCGCCTCTTTTGAGGCAAAATTACACAAGCTGTTCACAAGATTGCACCCTGTTCCTCTTGTATTATCACCATTATCCTCTGTTGTTTTATTTTAACCCAATAATTTCTGATGACACTTTCCTTTTTTTCTCTCGTCATATAAGAAAACATTTTTACTTTCGTTACTCAGAGTTCTTTACTCAAATTTAAACATGAAGCATTTTAAATGTTTAACTCACGTTCATCCCACACAGAGAGCCCTTAATGTAACACACACATAAAAGTATTTATTTCAGAATTTCTCAGTAGTTAAATACCGAAATATCAAAACCGTTTACATGTTTTCTTTATTGTAATTTATGAAAAATATTTTAAAAAAAATAAAATACCACCAAAGACTGAAAACTTTTTAGTGAATTGTTTTTAATTCCACTAACATGATGATCAGTTGTTTTTTTTAATCATTTGTAAGAAATTATTTATTCTTGTACAAAAATGTAAATATTTTACCAAAAACCATGTGAATTTAGTTTGATTTTTCATTTTCTTTGATTGACTGAGACACTGTAAGCATGCAGTACTTATACTGAAGTATTTATACCTTTTTTTTAACGTACGTGTGTGTTAGTTTTTCCTGAACCTGGTGTGTTTTCCCACAGGAGGCCCGGGATTCTGGTGCTTATCAATGATGCCGACTGGGAGCTCATGGTGAGCGCTGGGAGTCATGTTCACTGTCAGGTGGTGTGTGTGTGTGTGTGTGTGTGTGTGTGTGTGTGTGTGTGTGTGGGCGGGTGGGGGGATCTGAGCCATGTTTCATTTACATAAATAATATTTGCTAAATATCCTATGATTTCCAATCCTATAATTTTAGCTCAAAGTGCACGTGTGGATGTTCAAATCGAGAGACCTGCTGGTCTGCTGTTATTCCTTCATATAAGTAGAAGCAGCTTTGGGACGTGTTCGTCCTTTTTGGGGAATAAATACATCTGTATTAACACGCACACATGCTTCAATTTGACTGAGCTGATTGGATTACAAGACTCTGAACAGGATGGAAATAAATTGAAAAGTTTGTCATTGATTGGACCCCGACGGGAACACAGATTTGGGATAATAAACGTTTCTCGTGCTCATGTCTTAATAATAAATGTTTTGTTTGCTTGTTCCAGGGGAAGCTGGACTATCAGCTACAAGACAAAGACAACGTCGTGTTCATTTCTACCCTTCACGGAGGATAAACATGAGAAACATCTGGACACGTATACAACCGTTAGAGCCTTATCGCCACATCCTCTGAACCTACATCTCCCCCCTCATCGCGTTACCACATCCCAACAACAAGCCTCCTCATTGGACGCTGGCGGTGCGACGACGCAGCCTCGGCTGACAGTTGATGATGTTCAGCAGAAGGAGAAGATGGAGATCTAAAAAAAAACAGAAACCCTAATGATAATTTGGGATTAAATAAAGAGAGAATAAACCGGCCCTGAAGGTTGGATCTCATCCCGTTTCCTTCAATCTTCCTTAGTCATTAATATTTTTAAAGAATGTGTAAAAATATAATAGCTAATTTTTTAGCGGATTCCACGGAAACAATATTAAGGATAAATAAAGTTGTTTTTTTTACAGCTGCCATTTCTATTCAATCATTTATAGATGGATCACATAGCTCCTCTCATGTTTTATATTTAATAAACTGTCTTACAGTGTGTTTAAAACCCTTTGTGTTTACATTTTTATATTTTTATCATGTATTTTATTTAGGTTTTTATATATTTTTATGTTTAATTTGGTCATATAAAAATGCACAAATTGATTCTTGTGGATTTTTTTTCTTTTTTTTAATTGCTGAAAATAAAAAGAACCTCTTAAACCATAATTGTAATAACGGCACCTGTGTAATTTCCGTAGTTGCATTATTTTTATTTCTACGTCACATATTGCAAGAAAAAAATTTCTTCAAGGAGTAAAATAACCTTTTAGCAAAATATTATTCTTACCCAAGTTTCTCTTCAATATGTAAAGTTTGTTGTCATAAATAACCCTTTGAATGCTTCTTAAATGTCAAATGTGAGCTGTTTCGTTATTATAATTATGATATTTTCTTGTGTTTTTGCTCCTTACATAGCAGAATTTGTTTGCACAATATTACATGCACATATCCCACTTCTTTACTAATAGAATCCTGCACATGGAGACCTCTCCAAAACACTTTTTCTTTTTAAATAATGAAGATCTGCCATCCTGAGATCGATCCAAGTCCAGCTCTGTGATAATAAGCAGCATTTTAAGATGATTAGGAGACACTTTGGGGGGATTTTACCTTCCTGTAGCCACGCTCAGATGGAATATTCATCAGATTTAGGAGGGTGCAGGCCGCGTGTGTTTGTGTGTGTGGTGATAGTGGTGGGGTTGAGGAGGGGGGCCTGGATTTACAGGACCACTGCGGGAGGTCGAGGTCTAGCCTCCGGGCTGCCCTCCCCTGAACGCCCAAGGCGACCTAAAACCTTTTCTCGGTTCTGGAGTCCGATTTGCAACGGGAAACCAGCCTATAATGGCCAGGAGAAAGGAAATGCTAATGAGGGGGGCTCCGTATGTGTGTGTGTGGGAGAGGAGAAAGTGTTGCACTGTGTGTCAGCTGCTGCAGGAAGCTGAGAGGGAGACGTTTCCAAACTGCATGAAATGATCAAAAAGATGTTGGAAATTGGTGCTTTTCTAAATTATTATATATTTAAAAAATTAGGACCATTTCTTCATTTTGTCTGCTGAAATGTATTACATCAGGAGCTTTTTCTATCATTTGTGTCCTGACTGGATTAAGTTGGAACTTGCTTTTAATATTTTCTGGTTTGTTTTTTGTTTTGTTTTTTTAACTGTGGTGTATAGTCAGTGCAGCCATTCATAAATTGTGGATTATTAAGTGATGTGTGGGTAAATCCAAGCCTCCAACCTGCAGCAGCCCCCCCTCTAACATCATAATGAGACATACTCACAGCAGAGGAGGAAACACATTCTATCATCATCTGGCTCAGCCAAACAACTAGGAATGAACAATAACTGGGAAAGAAAAGTTATTAGGAGTTTACAGGAATAATGTTTTTAGAAGCTGGATGCCCACAGAATCCCTGGATTAATCATTTGTGCAGAAATATTTTAAATCAGCAAACTTCATTTTTTAAATTAAAAGAATATCCCCACAAATATGATAGGACATCATAATCCAAATTGTTATAAATTTGAAATCTTATTCGATTTTTTCCCCTCTTCATGGATAATCTTTGAGTAAACAATGATTTGAAAATTCAAACAAACAAACAAACAAAAACACCCTGCCTGCTTTCTTATATGTTTACCTGTTTTTATTATTAATATTTTATTTTAAGGCTCCCTGCACAGACCTGAGCAGAAACAGACTTGTGGAAGCTGTGGTACATTATCTTCAAAAATACCCAAATGTTTTAAATAATTTAATAAATATGTATATACATATACATATTTTCATCTACACATACAAATAAATCTAAAACCTGATGAATATTTTTGCATCTTTCAATAGTCAAATTTAACTACATAAATGTACAAATTATTTTGTGCAAAAACATTTTTATGTTTAGGAATAATTTGGATGATTTAAAATATTTTGTAAAAAAAAAAAAAAAAAAAAACTGAATGACGAATTAAAACTGGCGCTGCGTTGGACACCGACTAATTCCTGCAGGAGCAAACATCATACACTAATCCCCTGGAATTAGGAGAGGTTAGCCTTTAATGTTCTGCCACAATACACACTTTGGCTTGGATACATGTGTGTGTGCGTGTGTGTGTGTGTAACTTGAATTAATTAGCCTTAATGTGCTACTTTAATTTAAAGATAAATAAATAAACACATCTGAGGAATAAAATGTCCTCTCAATTTTTGACAAATATTGCCTTAAATAGACTAAACAGACAAATGTTTCTTTGCTTAATTCTTTTAAAACTATCATTAGTTTTTTTTAAAGAAAAAAAAGTACATTTAGGCGAATTTAATTTTTGTAACAAAACCTCTTTAAAAATAAGTGACACAAACGGAGCCAGAAGCTCATCACGTGGTTCATGGCAGCATCAATCATCTGATGTTTCTCACAAATTTGTTTCTCCTTTTTGCATAAAAACTAAATTTCTTTTAATTCTTTTTTTATTATTTAAATGAAGCTCCCTGCTCTTCCTGCTGAAGGCACCCTGGAGTTATTAGGCTCCTAATGGATTCTCAATAAATTAATAGAACTAATATAAGAGGATGCTTTCCTGTTTTAAAAAGCCAATCTTCCTGTAAATTGCAATATATAGTCGTTACTTCCCTCCCTACGTGTGTGTGTGTGTGTGATGATTCAACCTTCAGCTCGTCTCGTGCGTCTCTGTGCACCACGCAGGCCTCACCATGAGCCCTAAAACCCACTGCTCCCCACCCTCACCCCTCCTCACACACACACACACACACACACACACACTTTTCTCCAAATCCAGTCGATTCGTCGATGCCTCCAGTCGATATTTACCTTTTAAAACAAACAGTCCTGATTAGATCTTCGACAGAGTGTAAATACTAATCGGGCAGAGCGCAGCGAGAGCAGGCCGACAAACACATCTGAGGCAGAATGAGGTTTCCTCCACTTTATTGGCCCATCATGCAGTCCTGCTCCTCGTGCAGACTGGGATTTACTGATCTTACCTGAAACGTTACAGTTAGAAACCAAACTACAGGCCTCCCCCTCTCTCTCCCTCCTCTCCCTCTCTCTCTCTCTCTGAGGCCTGGGGCGCCTGATTTCCTTGGCCACAGGCAGCAGTGATGAATGTGAGTCTGCAGCAACAGATGTCCATACACAATTCTTGGGGCTTGAGTTGGATTTTACTCAAGAATTGCGTTTGGACAATCAGTCGCAACAGACTCGGTATTTAGATCTTCTGCGGAGATGGAAGGGGAAAAAGGAGGAAAATGAAAGCCTTTTTAAAAATAAATCCGAGTTGTGGGCCAGCTGGGTGCACCTGCTGCCTTCACATCCCCCTGATACAGAAAAACTGTTTTCTTTTACCCCCTTTTTTGTTAAGAAGTTGCATCATTTCCGTCTCTCTCTCTGCACCTTTCAAACCGCCTCCTTCCAGCACAGATTCAACATTTAACCAGAAGTCATAACCCCCCCACCCCAAAGAACACACTTTTTTTTGGAAAAGTTCTCTAAAAGCACATTCCCTGTCTGAAAACTGTCCTCACATTCTGACTTCAGGCACCTTTTCTCTCAGTCTGGCCTCCAGGGCTAAGTTTAAAGTCAAAGTCTCATCTTTTGATTTTCCCCCGAAGAGTTCTCATTTAAACTGTCTTTAAAAGATAAGAATATTTAAAAGAAAAAAAAACATCTAGTTTGTGACGCCTTAAAGTCCGGAATGAGAGCAGCAGCAGGATGAGAACGCCATTTCTGCACCTGCATATAGTGTCATCGATTAAAAAAGGGGGGAAAAAGTATTCAGTTCTGGTGCCTTAAAGCGGCACAATGGCTTTCCACGGTTGTTAAATTAATGAAGAAGAAAAAAATCCCCCTCCTGTTCGAATGGAGGCACGTCGAGCGGCTGTGGTCTGGAGCTGCTGCTGATGAAAACAAGAAATATCACCCCCCAAAAAAAGAAGGATGGAAGGAAAGCCCCCCTTTTAGTTCCCGTCGGTGCGTCCTCGGTTGTGTTCCCACATCGCGCTCCGTCCAAGTAAAAAAAAAAAAAAAAAAAACCCCTCCCGCCCCTGGGCGAGCAGCTTCAGCTTCAGATGGCGATTTAAAAAAGCACAAGAAGAGCCGGAGAGCTACTGCCTCCTCCCCCGGCTCGGACTGACTGACAGACTGGTCGCGCGCCTCTCTGCCCTCGCGGCTTCTTCTCTGCGCAGCTCCGACAAGAAACGCGACGCACCGCGATTGGAGAAGCTCCTCGCTTGGTACTGAATTTGAATAACACCACTGGGTGATAAATGTCCATTGTACTGCTTAAGTAATGAATCTCCGCTGTCCTCTATGGCTCTCTCTCTCTCTCTCTCTCTCTCTCTCTCTCTCACTCACACACACACACACACGCGCGCACACACACGCCGGCAGCTGCGATGAGGGACCAGCAGCAGCCCTTCTTAAAGACACAACAGCCCCATTTTCCTTCCTAAAAAGAGATTACAATCCCGACACTGTTTACTCTCTGACCGCCACTGCATGACGTTTAATGTTTCTTTTTTTGCCCCCCNCTACCATCCTCTTCCCCCCCACCCCCCACACCCCCCTTAGTGCAACGCTGTGACGAGGCACTTGGAGATAAAACGGTGCCTTCAGCGCCTCGTGCAGTCCCGTTCTAACCCCTGAAAGGCCGGGTTTACTGCGGGCCTCTGTGGAAAAGTGACTGAAAACGTGTGGAATTATACGACGGGACAAACCACAGAGGGTGCCTCGTGCTTGGAAATGTCCATTTAGGCAGCAAACACACGAAATATGCGCCGGGAAGTCTTTGCGTAAAGCCATTGCGCATGTCTTTTTTTTGTATTTTTTACCTCTAAGTTCCTGTTATGGCAACGTTTTTCTCAGATGGTTTCAAAATGGCATGGTTAAGTGTGAATTCAAAGACAAGTCTTTTTGATTTTATTTTATTTTTTACTTATAAAGGCATCAAAATAATTCAAACTCAAGCGCTTGGTGTTGCTTTCCAAGGCACGCTTTGATGATCGCGCGTAAAACACGCACTCTGTCCTGGCATGTTGCTGGCCTGCCGTGGAAGTGGTTGGGGAGACCCGTCCTCTCTGAAGCAGGCCCATCCACATGTCGTGCACATCAGCACTTTCCAAATGCTGCGTCTGCGCTGCAGCTTTCTGACGCTTGCGAACGCCACCTTTCTCTCTCCCTCTCTCTCTCTACCTCTTTCTAATAAATCATCCTGACTGATCCCGCCCCGGGCGCAGGGGGTCCTCCTCTTTAAAGCTCAATCCCCCCCTCCATCTCCCCCTCCCCTCTTTTTCATCCCTCTTGAAGAAGCCGAGTTAACCTCTGAAGCTCCAACGCAGCCGGAGCTCCTCTCAGCTCCAGCCCGCCTCTCATTCATTCAACCAGTCACTCATTCATTGCTCTTTTATTTTCTCTTTGAGTGGTGAAAAGCAAACCCCTCCATCTTCAATCCTCTTTTTTTTTTTTTTACCCCCCTGCCTTTTCTGACTCTTTCAGAGGCGGGAAAAAAGTCAAGAGGGTGCACTTTGACTCTCACCTCTGCTTCCTTTCAGGCTCAGGTTTATGGACAGAGGTTTGACAGTCTGTGAATTGCACTATAAATAAAAAGAAAATCTTATTTATTTGTTCGTTTACTTTCTTAAATGACTTTTTTGTTTCTTTCCACTTTTAATTAATTTCCCCTTTCTTTGAAAAAACAATTTTTCAATCTTAAACAGTTTGAATTTAATTTAATATTTTCAACAAAACTAGCTGTTTGACATGATCCTAATTTTTATGTTTGTTGTTTGTTGGCTGGTTTCGTTTTGGTCCTGTAACTGTGTTCATATTTTACTGTTTTCTTTTTTTTCCTTTATTTTGAGGTTCCTTGTGTTCAGTTTTGGTCCTCAGTGTGGAATTGGCCATTTCCCACCAGTCGTTCTTACCTCAGTTATCTATCCTCACCTGCTCCTCATGTGTTCATTAGTCTCAGCTGTTTCATTCCTCCCAGTCTACTTAAACCCTTGCTGTGCTCTCTGTCATCAGTCAGTCATATTGTCTGTTACCAGCTAGTCTTCTTGTGCTCCTGTTCACGTCTTCCCTGCGTGCTCCTTGTGGCTTTCAGTTTCCCTTTTTTGTATTTTTCCTGCTGCAGCATCACCTTTTCATTTGTGTTAATTAAATTCCTTTAGTTGTGCACCTAGTCTGCATCATTGGGTTCTACTTCCCCATTACTGACACTGTTTTTCCACAATAAAATAGTTGTAATGTCTCTTTATATGGGAACCTGGGCTTCTTTCCATCATACTATATATTGTTTTGTTTCAACCTAAACTTGTTGTTCTTGTTCTGAGCTTTAAAACTTCCATTTAAAGATCTTTATTTAGAAGTTTTTATTTATTTAAATGTGTTTTACTTCTGAATGTCTAATTGTTCAAAAACAGTGTTTGGATTTTATTGTCTATACGAGCAACGGGAAATTAAAAAGTGCACATCGTAAAAAGCTTGGAACTTAGTGGGCTTTGACAATGTATTGTAGCAATGTTTAAAATAAATAATCTGAGTACTATTGATGGAACCTATAACTACAGAAGTACATTTTAGCTCTAATTATGAATATATTATTATTTTGTAACAAAAGTAATCAGTGTTTGCAGTTGGAAGAGGAAAAACATTTTAAAAATGAAGCTCATGTTGTCAAATAAAACAGTAAAAAGAGCACACACTGCTTTGAATTCTGTTGTTTGACCTTAAAGTACTTGAAGTACAGCGTCTTAAAATACTTGAATACTACATTTTCAGTGCACAGTTGTTAATTGTGAAAAAGCAGTATTTATTCTGCTGGGGTATTTTTAAAAACTTGTGACATTTGTAACATTTTTTATGCAACATCTTCAACATAATTTCTTGAAATACAAGCAACTCTGTGAAATTAGTTTGCAAGCTAAAAAAAAAAAAGATGTAATGCATTATTAAAGATGTGTATTTTTACATAAAATAAACCTGCAGGGTAAGAAGGTTTTTATTAATAAAGGCTGAATAGCAACACACACACACACACATCAGTTAGGCCTTTTGGCTCAGTGGCTTTCGTGTTAAACGTTAGTTCTGGCTGTATAGCAGCCGTGTGTGTGTGTACACAGAAACAGTAGGAGACTGCTGCACTCAGTTGCCACTGTGCTTCTCCATTCACAAATCAATGTTTAACCTGCTGACTAAAAGGCCTGGCAGGGGGAGAGGGAGGCCCCGCCACCGAGGTGGGCTGTGAAACCATCCCGATGAGAGACTGGGAGAGAGAAAGGGCAGAGCGAGCAGGGGAACCCGTAAAATAAACCTCCTTTGGTGAAGGCATCTCCTCCCTGCTGCTGAGCCACAGCTTCAGAGGATGACAAGGAGAGGAAGAGAGGAAGAGAGGAAGAGAGGAAGAGAGGCAGTGGCGTGGCATTAAAATTTATAGGGGGGGGGGCTGTTTAGGCAACACAGAGTCAAACGGACAAAGAGCTAAATTGGGAGGAGAGTCTCTGAAAAGGGTCAGTGGGCAAACACAGATTCTCCTCCTATAAATCTACCTGCTGCTGCTTTGTTGGAGGGTCATTACGAAGGAGAAACTAATTTTACTCTGAAACATGGACAGATTACTGAACAAGCCGAACAGGAATATAGGATCAAGGTCCATATGATTCACTGGAAGCCTGAAACATAGATATATACCACCCCAAATAAAACAAATTAACCAGGAAAGTGACGCAAAAAAAATGTTACGAAAAAGGCGGAGAAAGACAAAATAAACAAAAACAAGACAATAAACAACCATAAGGAAATGGAAAATGATCATTAAAGGACAAAAATCATAAAAGTAGACACAAAATTATCTTTAAGAAGCGCAAAAACACACAACAGAGACATAATGTCTTCTAAGAGTTTGAAATCTAGACAGGAAAAAGCAAATTAACTCACATGGAGTTCAAAGTGGCAAAACTGAGACATAAAATCGCCTCAGTTAAATCTGCAAACCAAAAATATGTTAGGATAGTGTGAAAAATGCCCATGAAAACAAAAAGACTTGCATCCAAAAAAAAACAAATTAACTTCAACATTTAGTTTGTCAAGTTTCTTTCATTTGTGAATCTATATCGGATGTCTAAACTTGATTATAAATCATGAGGTCTTTGCCTTAGAATAACCAAACCGTTCAGATGCTCATTATCAACTTCAGGGTTAGTTTTAAAAACTAATCAAAACAGAAGGAAAAACAACATCAAAAAGTCTTACAGGGAACATAAAACATTTTAATAATCAGCTGACAAACACGGGTTCATCAGACCTTAGGGGTCTCATTTTACTAAGTTGCTGAGAAACTCGGGCATATCTGTTGGCTCTATGTTAGTTTATCTTTGGTACTTGGGTTGTTCTGGTTCTATTTGGAGTTGCTGAAGTGTTTTTGCAGCATGTGTGTGTATGTGTGTGTGTGTGTCCACCACCTGTTCTTCCACTATAAGGAACCCCCAATAAAGGAGCAACAATCTATATTTAAGTGTCATAAACACGCAAACTCCTGCGGTTCCAACTGAAGAGTCAATAACGTAATAAAACGGTGGCTTTGTACAAAATTCTACATTATTAGTTTAATATAGGTTTATTGATGAGGAGTGAAGATCACAGCCTCTTAAAAGCGTGTGTGTAAAGATTTCTTTTGATTCTTTAATTAAAGTGATGATATATTTAGTGGAGTGACAAGAAAAATGAACCATAGGAAGGAAACAAACCACAGAGAGATGGATTTCTTAAATTCTTTTTGACCTGATGCATGAAAGATGCAGTAAAGGCTTTAGATTTTTGTTCATCTGTGACTGCATTATTATGTTAGCATATTTTATGCACGTGTGTGTATGCACTGGTAAATTTCCCTCCCAGTAACAAGGCTGTAAATACAACAAATTTCATAATTTCACTCGTTTTAATACCTTTAAAAACGGACCTAATTACATTTAGTCACACAGCAATTAAAAAAAAACAGTCTTGGAGAGCACTTTGATGGAAGTCTGTATTAAAACAAAAGTTTTGGTGTTAGGGTAAAGATTATGAAGTTAACCAAAGTTTTCATCTCTTTCCTCAGCTTGCTCTTCTGCTACCACCACAGCCACACTTTCACATATAACACACACACACACACACACTCCTCCCCCCCTCAAAGCACGCCGCTGCCCAAACATCCCCCCGGATTCTTTGACAGTGGCTGCGCTGTTGCTTGGCAACGAGGAGACGAGCAGCGTCATCCGGGGTGTAACGAAGGATGAGGAGAGTTCCTTTGCACTGATCAGAGGGCTCAGCCGTGCTCCAGCTGAGCCGTAACGACACATATGATCATAAATAAAGTCTAGATTTGAAAGGTTTTGTTGCTGAGATTAAATCCTTCCTGAGACTTCATTTTTCTCCGCCTTGCCAAGACCCTCCGTCTGAGCTTCAGCTCCCTTTTTGCTGACCAGGCCTCGTTGTTGTGACTCCACCTAATGTACTCAGGTCACTTTTATTTTTACTGAAGCAATTCTTTTTAAGTGCTTGAGTCAAACAGCGATATTGGCCACCTGGGGAGGGAAAAAACCAGCCGGCCCACTGACCGGCCTGTCGATTTATCTATCCTGCTGTCAGCACCGCGCAACTTCCTCCTCACGCTGTCAATTAAAACCACAAACATGACAGCTGTTCACGCGTGTCTCTCTGATTCAAACACGACGCAAAGCTTCACAAGCACACCTGTTACTTAGATTTTACCTGCAAAAACACATGTAGAAGTGATGACTTAATAAAATATAATGAAAAAAATGTAAATAAAAATGATATATGACTTCAAAATGGGAGGTTGGGAATGTTTAATTTGTTTGAAACCTGCACTTTGATGAAACTGGAATTTTGTAACAAATTTTGATTGTCAAATATTAAAACTAAGAAACTGCTAATGAGGCATGTCAAAGGGATCAAAAAAAGACTTGGTCCAGTCTAGAGCAACTTATTAAAAAAAAAAAAAGGAATAAAGTGTAAACTGACCTTGGTTTTCAGCTATAATATGTTTCATAATTTATATAGAAATATGAATAGTTTTATTATTGTTTCTTAGTAATGTATTTTATCATATTCCACTAAATCAGTTAAAAACATTCCTCAATAGAAATCAAAACATCTGCTAACATTCTGCTTTTAAATAAAAAGAATAAAAAATATACATTTAAGCACAGTTTTTGTTGCTGTGATGCACATTAGCTCAAGTCAGAAACTTGACTCTGTTTTTCCTTCTTTTATTTTGTTTAATGAGACCTTTGTTGCTCTGTCAAAATCAAAGATTACTGAAAAGTTTTTTTTTTTAAACCAAAATGAGAAACAATAGAGACCTAATCTGGTAGGCCATTTCCAAAACATATAAAATTTGATTCTACGGGCCGGATACAATTCAAACAAAGGCCATATCTGGCCCTCAGGCCTGGAGTTTGACACATGAACTGTATTTTAGAGATTTTTTGATTTGCTCACTCAAAGAGTTTTAGGCATTAAACCACAAACTGTCACAGTTCCTTGGTTACATCTTGGTTAGTGTTAGATTCAGGATTTGCTAATTTCTCATGGAATTCTTTTATTTTGTTATGATTCCTTCACTTCCTGTTTTACTTTGTAGAGTCACCTCCTTGTCTGGTCTGCTTTCCCGTTTCTTTGTCACACCTGATCAGGTTTAGGGATTAACACACCTGCTCCTCGTGTTTAATCACCTCCCTGTGGAGTCACGGTCTCAGTCAGTTCCCCGTCTCCTCGTTGATGTCTTCCGGAGGTGACGTGTCTTCTGTTTGAAATGAAAGGATTAGATTCACCACCAGTCTCCTGGTTTTGTGTCTCTGACTCCTGAACTGGACCAGCTTTCAGTCACACGATCCCTGATCAAACCTCTACCAGCGAAAGTGGTTTGTTAAAACTAATTCAGCAATATTCTTAGGCGACGGTATTTTTGTGAATCGAATGGAATCGTCCCGACAAGGTGAACTGTGATTTTCTGCTATGCTCGAGTCACACGTTCAGCAGCATACGCCGTGTAAAGAAACAAAGCAGCTCAGCTGGACACGTTTGATGCTCGACCTGTGAAAACACGACACTCCTCCGATGCTTGCAGGAGGACGGGGAAGGCGAGGAGGAGGCTGTGGTAGCTGCTGAGTAAGAGGGGATGTGCCACCACTCAAACCCTGATTGACAGGTATTGACCCGCCCAGCCAGGAGACGTCTCTGTGGGAACGATATTGATTATTGCCACGGCAATAAAGGTCCCAGAAGCCTGTGAGAATGTCACAACTCTGAGGCGCACATGAGCCCCAGACCCATCGCATAAACACAAAAGAATTATCCAAACCTGCAGCCAATTATCCTCTCATGCTAGCTAAAGGGTTCTGCTTGAAAGAAAGAGTTAAAAAGAAGGTCAGATTTTTTGTTTGTTAGTTTTTTTACCGATCGATTCTGTTTTACTTGGTGAAAGCAGATTTGTCATGAAACCATCATAGTTACTGCATCCATAGTTAAAGGCAGAAGATACTGCTCATTAGCCATTCTGTTAGCAAAATATTTCATGAACTACTGGATGGATTTTGATAAAACTCTCAGAAAGTAATCATTGAACGTACAATTAACTCCTAATTCAAGATGGCTGCCACAGCCATATGACTTTAGCATGACTTTGGCTGTAATTTGATTGGTTTTACAGATAGTCAACCCTGTCCGTCTGTTAGCAAAATATCTGATGAAGCAGAGGACAGATTTTAATGAAACTCAGAACCTATGGCTACAACTGATTATCATTTGAAGTCAACCCAATTCACAGCTAAGCAACCTTAGCCAGCACAACAAGGCTCTAACTCAACCAATTGTACAGATATTGAGGTAAAATTTGGTGTGGTAGTAGCTGAGAGTCATTCACAACACGTACTTCAAGCACTAACAAGTTGTGCAAAATGTTGCGATGCTGCGTGAGATGGAGCGTGTCATTATTTTCAAGATTTGACCCAAATGCTTGGCCTTTAATGGTGCCTACAAAATAAACAGGGAAATCTGTTTTTAGGTGTCTGGTAAACTGATGCAAGTGAAGCCAACATCTGATGAAAACAATGAAGACTTTCTTATTGTTTTTCTCTGCCTCTCCTTGTCCCTCCGTCCCTTCGTTCACACACCCCCTCACACAAATGCCGTCTCCACCCTTGACCTCGCAGTGAAAAGTTAGTGCGCCCGGGGTTGAACTCTCCCAGATCAGCTGCAGCCACAAGCGCTGGGAAAGTCGCCCTGCACGTACACATCTAAACGTGTGTGTGAGTGTGGCAACACTTGGGGTGTCATGAATAGGAGAGCTTTGACCCCCAACCCCTTTTGACCTGTCCAAGCAAACGACCCCCTTCAGTCTGCTTTTGTCACCCTTGACTGCTTTCGTTTACTCACTGAAAAAAACTCAAAATTCATTATAGATCACTTTGTTTATTGTTGTCCTGCTCACTTTCCCCCTCCTCTGTTTATGTTCTCCATGCCCCGTTCCCAGCACTCCCCTTCCCCAAAAGCCTCAGCCCTGTCCATCTCAATCTTATGAGCTTCAGTTTTTCTCAGATTGCGCCAAAATCTTTGCAGTTTCACTAAAACATAAACCCTCCTCAAGTTTCAGATCAATACAGGAAACTTTAAGTCAGTGCATCATCAAACAAGTCACCATCTTTTGACAAAAACACATTATTCTCTATCTACAATGTAATTTCTGTTTTCTTGACTTTTTTCTACAATATGTCATTTAAAGGATTAATTACCAAAGAGAGAGAGCAAATGTGACCCATCACTGAGGTCAGTACCATCAAACTACTATGTTAAAATTAGAATAAAGTCAGATTTTACACTTCTTGCAAGCCTGTTTTGAATGCTGGTAATCTAAATATAAAGAATTATAACGATTATGACAGGTTCATTGGGATATTTACTCAGATATTTAGAGTTTTTATTGCTTGTCAAGCCTGTAGTCCTTACCACGGTAATCCCTCATTTCAATCTTTCTCACATGGAGCCATCTGTGGCAGTCAGTTCCCTCACTTCTGCACTGGGGAAGGAGCAGATTGTTGCTTCTGACAGAGCTGGCTGAAATCTGTGAACCATTCAGGAGAAATAAGTCTAATCATGTCATAGTTCAGATGGTTTGAAGCTGCGTTCTTTGAAAGCTTATGAACAAGTAACATCTTACCTGTTGTAGATAGCTTTTTGAATTACCTCAGTTTGGGAAAATAGAGTTTATAGAGGTCAACTCTGCTCAGATTGACAAGCTAATGGCTAGTCCGAGTGGGGTGAAGACCAAAGTGGGTTGCTGCCATCTCTAAACAACACTCATCTGAAAGATTTAATTGTGGTTGCTGTTTTAAAAATCTTTACATTACTGCCAGTTTGTATTACACATTTACATGAAATTCAATGGGTATTTGCAAGTGAAAAGAACAACTGCTATCTGTATCTCTTGCAGGAATATCTTAATATTTCTTCTAAAATAACCACGTAATGCAAAACTGACGGCAGTATAAAGGCTTATAAAATAACATTTGCACAAACCACAATGAAATATTTCAGTCTGGAGTTGTTTTAGGATGACAACAGTCTACTTTGGCCTTGACCCCACTCAGATTGGTCATTAACCTTTACATTAGCTTGTCAATCTTAGCAGAATTAAACTCTATTTCTCTAAACCAAGCTATCTACAGCAGATAAGATGTTACTTTTCTGTAACCTTTCCACAGAAACCTCACTTTAAGAGTTAAAGCAGCAGCTCTGCACGGTAAAATACTTCAGTAAAACCACAGCAGCATATTATATTACATTATTGGTGTATTATAAAGCACCACGGTCGTTATGTAAAGCTACTCTTATTAGTGCATTACAGTTTTATGGCTCACCGGGCCGCTTTTCACTACATTCTGTGTTAAGAAGGGTTTATTGCCTCTATTGCAGTCATTTACAATACAAACAGTGAAGGAACCCTGTTTGTTTGTTTATTTATTTATTAAACCGTAAAAAGCAGAAGAAAGAAAGCGTCATTTAACGCGAGGTGGTCCTTCACTTGGATCAGCGGCTCCCTCTGCTGGTGAATATTTGACACTGCAGCTAAAAGCAAACTAAGCTGGTTGAACATTACTTCTCTTCAAAACTCCGGATTCTTACGCTTTTGTTTGTTTGTTTTTTAGTTTAAACCCACACTACAGTTAGGTTTAGAATAGTCTCTTGAATTATATCGGTGTTTGCTTGCAGATGTTAGTCCCTCTTTTGATGTATAAATGCAAACTTTATGTGAGCACCGTTTGGAGAAGTTTTATCCTCCGGTCTGTCTCCATCTTTGCACAACTTTTTTTTTTTTTTTTTTTTTCTCCCTGCCAGCGGAAGTTGTAAACCCCTTCTGAGTTTCCTTTCCTTCTCCAACTCTGAGAAGGAAAAAAAAAAGTGGGAGGTAAAATCTTGGGAAAGCCCTCCTCCTCCTCCTCCTCCTTCTCCGGGACTGCTGACGCGTCCAGCCTTCAGACAGAACTTCTCGGCGGACCTCCATCATGTGGCTTCCCTGGCTGGTTTCGGCGGCGCTGCTCTCCCGGGCTGGGTGTTACTTTTCGGAGGAGAAGTATCCGGAGGAGTCCAGGATGCGGCCTCCCACCGTGGTGCTGGCCGTCATAGCCCGGAACGCCGAGCACTCCTTGCCCTACTTCCTCGGAGCTCTGGAGAGGCTCAGCTACCCCAAAGACCGCATCTCTGTGTGGTGGGTTTCCTGCTTCCTCCCCCTGGCTGCTAGTTAGTTAGTTAGTTCACCCAGCAGTTCAAATACCTGAGTTTATGAAAGGAGCAGCCCCCCTCTTGTTCCCTGTCTGCATTTTATTTGTGATTTATTGCAGCAGGCGTTGTTCAACAGCGTCCCAAATGTGTTTGTCTGTTAGCAAAATATCTCCCGAGCCACTGGGCGAATTCCAGTGAAACTCTCAGGCATCAATCACTGGATGTGCCTCTAGAACTGATCAACTTTTGGAGTCGCCCTGATTCAAGATGGCCGCCACAGCTAACTGACATTGGAAAACATACACACAGCTGTAGCTCAGTCAGTGTTACAGGTGTTGACCTAAATGTTGTGTGTGGTAGTAGCCCAGACTGAGCCACAGCTAACTGATCTGAGCGCTAACAGATTGTGCAGGATCTTTGTTTAAAATGTTGCCCTGAACTACTGTAGTTAACCATGTTCGTTTGTTAGCAAAATATTTCATAAACCACGGGACGGATTTTAATGACATTTTCAGGAAATAATCATTGGATGTGCCTCTACAAATGATTATCTTTTGGAGCCAAGCCAATTCAAGATGGCCACCACAGCTAACTCACCTTATGAAACACAAATATGGCTATAATTCAGTCAGTTGTGGCGACATTGTGCTAAGATTTGGTGTGACTGTAGCTGAGAGTCATCCACAACACATATTTTAAGGGTGACATCTTGTTCTGTTGCATGAGATTACACACAGTTATTTTCATGGTTTGACCAAAAATGGCTACAACTCTGCAATAATATTAGTCTAAAATAATGACACAAAAGGCAGTCTGCTGGACAGTATGCATTTCTTAAAGGAATGCTAGGTTATGAATTATTCAGAGCAATTAAAGCATTACATTCATGCAAATGTCTCACGAGTTGCAGCAGAGTGACCCTGTTTGTTCATGAAACGTTTTTGACCATCGCTGCTTCAGCCTGAAGATGCTGAAGGGACTCTGACCGCTGAAGGTGAGCCAAATAACCCAGAGTTTATGTCATCTCCTCCAACCCCGAGGTGGCGGAGTGCAACAAAACCAGACAGCAGAAGTAGAATAGAGGAGTTGTGAAAATGTCATGTAAACTTTTTGTTTAAAAAAAAACCCCAAAAGTTTGAAGTCCGATCGTCATCAGCCGCCTTCTTTGTGCTCCTCAGGGCAGCCACGGATCACAACTCCGACAACACCACGGACGTACTGAAGGAGTGGCTGACCGTCATGCAGAAATATTACCATTACGTTGAGTGGAGACCGATGGACAAGCCCACGTGAGTCCAAATGTCCTGAACTTCGTTAAGGACGCAGCAAGTATTCACAACGGAAACATCTGGGCCTGTTTCTGTGGAGACTGGAATGTTGTATTTTTTGCTTTTGTTTATCAGAACAACAAAGATTCTTTTAATTTAATTTAATTCTTTTAACTCCTTTGCCAGTGGTGGATTCTAAAACCGCATCTTAAGTTTGAATCATGTTCATTCATGTTACTCTGTGCTTAAAAATCTACAGTCCTGTCTCTCTCCTTGTCTTGAGGCTTTTCTAATTTGTTTAATTTATGTTAAAGAACACAGACATATTTGTAGTTTTTTAAGTGGTCTTAGAGGCACTACTACTTTAGACTCTTTAAAGGACTTTCACTCCAGTTCCTGACAATTTTCACAATTTCTTCCTCCTTTTCCCCCCTAAAGAACCATTTAACACATTTGGACATTAACATTGTCTTAAACTTCTGGGATGAACTGGTGTTTTGTCTAACCTAGTAAAGAACTGATTTTAAAATGGATCTTTTCAGTGCTTTGTTGTTATTGGTTTGTCACAAAGACTTGGTTCCATTTCATCTTCGAACGTTCCTCAAGATAACCTTTGATTTGTGACTGTTTTAGGACCAATGAGGTGATTGTTTATGAATACAGAAATGGTTGAAAATAAGCTCGGTATGAAGCTAATGAATCAACCGAAGAACAATTTTTGGGGCCTTTTTCGTCTTTGAATGATCAGGAGGTCAGAGGGCTGCATTAAGACTTCCGCACAGAAGTCTGCTTCTTTGGTCAAACATATCAAGCCTCCGTTTTGTTTTTAGGTTTATTCTGATTCTTTACATCCAGCATCTACATGTGGATTCATGCCGTTCATCTCCTGTTTAGACATTTGTTCCTATAAAATCTTTATATTACGTCTGTGGCTGCATCACTGTACAGAAAAAACCCCCACAAAACATGACCTTCAGTTTTGTATTCATTTCTTTATTTTTCAAATTGGCATAAAACGTTGGCTGGGAGGTCAGAGTGGGTTTTGTTTCTCGTTTAAAATTAGATTTGTATAGAAAATGCATTTAGCTGTTGGGACCTTTCAGTCTAACTCGGTTATAAACTCGAAGGGCATTCAGAGAGCGCAGCCTCCACCAAGTCCATGTCTTGTTTGGCTAACTTGAAACGGGGTGATCCATACGGGTTCCCGCTCAGGCGTCGCCAGGTTTAATGAGAATTTGAAAACGGTGGCGTGTCCTGTAATAACGCGTCTCTTCCTCAGGTCTTATGCAGGAGAACTGGGTCCTAAGCACTGGCCCAACAGCAGATATGAGTACGTGATGAAGCTCAAGCAGGCAGCGCTCAACTTTGCCAGGAAACACTGGGCTGACTACATCCTGGTTCGTTATAAAATCAGGTTTTTTTGGTCACAGTAGATGTAGTAATGCAACTAATAATATGACAAACAGCGCGAACCGTCAACCTTCTTTCCCCCGCGCCTGTTCCAGTTTGCAGACACGGACAACATCCTCACTAACCCAGACACCCTCAACCTGCTGACAGCGGAGAACAAGTCCGTCATCGCCCCCATGCTGGACTCTCAGGGAGCCTACTCCAACTTCTGGTGCGGTATCACTCCGCAGGTGAGCGGCTGATCGGGGCGAATAAAAGTAGATCTTTTGCGTGTATTTGATGTAGGCTTAAGACGTCTGCGCCCTGTTTGTTAGGGTTATTATCGGCGAACAGCAGAGTACTTCCCCACACGTTACCGCCACAGACTGGGCTGCTTCCCCGTCCCGATGGTCCACAGCACCCTGCTGCTGGATCTGAGGAAGGAGGGCATGAAGAATCTGGCTTTCTACCCGCCTCATGAGGACTACTCGTGGCCTTATGATGACATCATCGTGTTTGCCTTCTCCTGTCGTGCTGCAGGTTTGTCTTTATTTGTTACAAGCTAATAAAAAAAGATTCAGCCTTTTTTTTTTTTTTTTCACCCTGTTCGATAAAATGACCCAGTCGATACGTGCTAAAAGTGTAGACATTTTCAGAATCTCATCTCAATTTGAAACAGGGTTTTAAAATTAGAAAGAGCTTTTTTTTTTTTTAAAGATGGACAGTTTGTCACACAAGGTAAACTTTCTGACGTGGATTTTAAATGGATTATTTGGTTTTGGAAGCGGTTGCAAGCCTGTGGAAAACTAGAATGAATCTGTTAGAGCCGAAACGCACAGAATATAAGCTTTTGTAAAAAAAAAAAGTAATGAGTATTGATGAGTTCAGTGATGTAAAAAGACCTGGACATCCTTTAAAGTCAACAGTTTGAAGTGTCCCCTCCAGCATCCGGCTGAGTGGTATATTATTATCAAAGACTTCATCATGATCCAGTGTGTTTGGTTCATGGAAGTATTTTGACAACATGAATGTCTTCCAGTGGCTTTGGGTTCATTAATGAAATGACAGAAAACAAAGCAGACAGTTTAATTCTGGATGAGAGGACGGCACATGATGGATAAACTCCCAAAACACACTACAACAGATGCCCCAGACTGGAGTGTTCGGGTGATGAACGGGTAATATATTCATATAACCACCAGATACCAATCTGACTGAACTGCATTTAAAAATAATAAAAACAAACGTTAAGTGGTTTGACGTCTAAACAACAGAAGAATGCTGCAATAAAAGCTTGAATTTGCTCGATGTCCTTGGTTTTTTTTTTTTTGCCTTTAGACAGTAATTGGCTGCAAACAATTATTAAAACCCAACTTTTTTTCAAGGTTATAGTCATTTGTTAAAGTACATTTAGATGAAAAAAAAAAACGGGGAAAATGAAAGTATTTATAAACTGTTATTCCTTCAAGAATGTAAATAATTCGTAAAATCTGTCAAATGTTGAATGTAGGTTTTAGATGTTGGAATATTTTTTTAGGAAAATGCATCATTGTTCAAGTGACTACAGATCAAATTGTGTTTCACTGATGTATTCATCTATCGGGTCAGGATACTCATTTGTTTATTCCATCGTTCTGTTGCTGCGCAGCGATCCAGATGTACCTGTGCAACAAGGAGCGCTACGGCTACCTGAACGTTCCCGCCAAACCTCACCAAACGCTGGAGGACGATCGCCTCAACTTTGTCCATGTCCATCTGGAGTCCATGAGTAAGAAAACGTCTCAGTATTTGGCAAAGGCCAAACAATATAATGAAATAATTAGGGCAAGACATCTTGGAAACCTTTCTCTAATCAATCACGTTCTTATACGGTCATACAATGTCTTTTTTTTATTTTATCCTTCTTTTTTGATCTGATGTCTCCTGTTTGTTTTACAGTTGAGGGTCCACCCATGTCTCCCTCTCGATTCGTTCACATGTTCCCAAAACAGAGAGACCTGATGGGATTTGATGAGGTGTGAATTGTAGTCTGAGCAGCAGGGGGGAAAAAAAGCACATTTTTTAATAATATTTAATTATGTTTGTGGTGGTTTCTAATTAAAAGCGACAGATGAACTGAATGATGAGAGCTAATGAGTCGAGTTATTTGTGAGAAGTTTTAAATGGATGATGATGTGCAGAGCAAACCCGGAGGTTTGTCCTTTTGTCCTCAGATTTATCTGATTAATCTGCGACGCCGGTCGGACCGAAGGGACAGGATGTTGTTCTCCCTGAACGAGCTGGAGATTGACGTCAAAGTGGTGGATGCTGTGGACGGAAAGTGAGCGCACTCAGACCCTCCAAGTATCATTTGCCATTGTTCTTTTTTCTCATTCATTGTGAGATTAACAGCGGTCGAGTCCATCTCATTTATTTGTGTGTGTGTGTGTGTGCGTGCAGTGCACTGAACAGCAGCGACATTAAAATCTTGGGGGTGGACCTGCTGCCGGGTTACTACGACCCGTTCTCCGGGCGCACCCTGACCAAAGGGGAGGTGGGCTGCTTCCTCAGCCACTACTACATCTGGAAAGAGGTGAGGGGATTCAGTCCCACCCTGGTTATCATGGTACAGTCAGTGCCCTGATGATAACACTAACTATTTAGTATTTTATTTTGGCTCAAATTTACATCACGTTGTTCTGTAGAAAAATGATTCTGAACCATCGTTAAATGTTAACTGAGTTAGGAACCTTAATGTGAAGGTAGATGGATCATTTTCACTTTGATCTTGAATATTTCTCATGAATGAATGAATGAATGAACTTCCTGATCTGGCTGCTGGTAAGAATTCAGCTTCAAGGCTTTTCCTGCATTGGCCTCAGTTTTCAGACCCAAAGGTTTCGTCCATCATTATTGCCTCTACAAATAATTAACTTTTAACTCCTATTTTAGTAGCTGATTTTTGTTTAAAACTTTGTCGTTAACTAATTTAGTCCACACCATCCGTCTGTTTGGCGAAATATCTCATGAACTACTGGATGGATTTTTAATGGAACTGATTAACTTTTGCAGTCAACCTAATTCAAGATGGCCTCCACATCTAATCAAAAATGGCTGCAATTCAGTCAATTTTACAGATATTGAGCTAAATTTTTGCGTGGCAGTATCCAAACATATACAAAACCTGCTATAAGTTTGTTGTTTCTCAGTATAAGATGATCTAAGCTTAAAACCCCGACACGAAAGGCTGAGCAGTTTATTTTAAGAGTGAGGCTCTGTGCGCGGGCCATCTTCTTCGTCTTTCTTTCTTTAGGTCGTGGACATGGAGATGGACAAAGCCCTGATCTTTGAGGACGATGTTCGCTTCGAGGCCAACTTCAAGCGGCGAGCGCTCAGGCTGATGGAGGAGGTGGAGCTGGCGGAGCTGGACTGGGACCTCATGTGAGAAGTTTATTTTCAGTCTCTTGGCTTTAGTTCTGGTCGGGCCTGTAGAAGGTCGGGATGGGGAAGTTGAAATGATGCGTATGTGTTGAATGAGACATGAAAGCAGCAAAACATCACACACACGCAGATTTTTATTTTTAAAGATGTTAAATATTTCAGGCTGTAAATTCCTTTCTGTATGACTTTTATCTAGGGTGGTTTTATTTATTTGTGTCTGCTCAGGAAAATAAAAGCACCTGATTTTAATTTAAATCATCTCAGTTGGATCAAATTTTATACACACAAAGCATTTTGTATCTTTCCCCTAAAACGACTTGTAAGACAGATGTAAAACACATGCAAAAAAAAAAAAAGAAAAGAAGCTTTGTGCAACAAAATAGCACCAGATGTTTGGAATCATGTCATGATTTTTTCCACTCTTTAGCCCTGACCCTGGCTGTGTGTTGTCACAGATACTTCGGCAGGAAGCAGGTGAACCCTGGAAACGAGAAGCCCATGGAGAACGTTCGGAACCTGGTGGAGGCCGACTACTCGTACTGGACTCTGTCCTACGCCATCTCCCAGCAGGGAGCCCACAAGCTGCTCAATGCCGAGCCGCTGTCCAAGATGCTGCCCGTCGATGAGTTCCTCCCCATCATGTATGACAAACATCCCAAGTATGTACACTTCAGCATTTATTTAACTCATTTCTCCGTGAACACTGTGGTGAAATCACGTGGCAGTTTTAAATATAAGTTGTACTTTTATGCAGTGGCTTCTGTACTATAATCAGCTTGGTATAATCTTTTTGTGTTTAAGGCCTATAAAGCTGTAAACAGATCTGTTAGCTGCTAAATTCATTCTTTACTGCAGTTGTCTAAACTTATGCACTTTATATTTAGCTTAGCTGGTGTGAACTCTGTAGATTAAAGAGCAAGAGTCAAAACTGTGGTTTTCCTGAAAAAAAAAAAAAAAGACGTAGGGATTACTGAGCAAAATTGCACATTTCAGAAAAAGAACTTTATAGTTCCTGTAGATTTTTCTCTTTATGACGTATAGACTTCTTGGCACCATCTCACTTCAACTGATTTGACGATTTTCAGCCACCAAAATCTACTCAAACTTACACTGAAAGCCGCTTTTGTTGGAATACAGTTTTCAGTCTGTTGCAGGATGTTTCCTGTAAATCATGAACTGTGTTAAGCGTTCTCAGTCCATGTAACCGTCTAATACAACAGTGTACTGATCCATAAGTGTTCACCTAATACTCTATGAAATTCGTGATGTTTGGGTTGTTTTTTATTTCTGAAACCTGCTCTTAAACACGCAAAGTCTAACTAGTCAGTAGCTTGCCGCCTTTGTGAAACTTTCTTCCTGATTTTCCACACTCGGATCATTCTGACTGCTGTCTGCTGTACTTGTGACGCTGACGGCTGATAACTACTTCACAGAACCACACTTTAAAGTTTTCTTCACTAATTCCTCTTCTATTTGTTGTCCTCCCTATAATCAGCCCCAGATGTTTTTGTATATTCTAAGAGCCTGTGATGTTCATGAGTTGACACAACTTCATACAACCTTTTTTTTTTTTTCATCACGTCACTGTTCAGGACCGTGGCATCATTACAAACCTTCAGATCTCTGACATCAGGCCTAACCAGAAAAGATTTCTCATCTCATAATGACTGTATATAAAAAAAATACACCCGACACTGAAGGATCTGCAAACCAGATCGTTTGGCAGTGTCCGTGTTCTCCATCATGTGTGGAAAACTGGCTCAAAGCCAACCCACTTTCTCTGTTCTCCGTCCTGAACCTCTCTGAGGTTCTGATTCGATATGCTTGACTGATCTGCTAAGAATGCAGAACCGCTGCCCTTCATGCTCAGAGTATCTGAACGCTCTTCAAAACCAACCACTCTGTCTCCAGCTGTTGTCAAATTAAACCATTTTAAATAAGTCCCAGCGTATCACTGATGCTGATGAGTGACATTCTCATAAACATTTGTTGGAAAAACGGCGCAAAGCTCACAAATAAAGCAGCAGTGATCTCAGCGTTGTAATTTGTGTCTTTGCTCTCTTTCTTTTCCTGTCAGCGAGGACTACAAGTCCCATTTCGCCAACAGAAACTTACAGGCCTTCAGCGCGCGCCCCCTCCTGGTGCAGCCGTGTCACTACGCTGGTGACGCTCAGTGGGTGAGCGACACAGAGACGTCCACTCTGTGGGATGACGACTCGGTGAAGACCGACTGGAGGGGCTCCCACAAGACCCTGAAAGGGTCCGTGCCCGAGATGCTGTCGGCGGCGTACAGGGACGAACTTTAGTCCGAGGCACGGGGGGCCTGCGAGGTCAAAAGAGACACGTGGGACGTGTTTCGTGTCACTGACATGCTCAGTGCCCCGGTGAACTGAACTTTGAGTCAAAGTGTTTTAGTCGGTGTTTTGTGCAAGTTGGGAGCAAAACAATTTGAGAGGCAGTTATTTATTGCAGCTGTTTGTAAAGACCTACTTTGACAGATGTTTTAGCATTTTAAATGCATAAACTTGCACAGCATTTTATATTTCAGTACAGTGTTTTAAATGTTTTATTTTTGGTAGCTTTCTTAAGGAAATTAAGACATTCTTTGTGGTTTGTGCCAAAATAATTTTAGATGAAATATGTGTTTGTGGTGATTGGATCTTTATAAATGGGGCTTTTTGTTGATGAACTTTTAATTATTGTGGTAATCAGACTGCGAGGCTCCTGTAGCTGCTCTGCTCACTGCTCCTGGAAAAGTCTGGACTCAAGTCTGATCTTGTATTTGATATTCTGTTTTATATTTTCATTTCCATGTTGTTATCTGTTGTTGTTTTTTTACATGTCTTTCACTGGGGATGTTGAGAGATACAGCTATATTTAAACCAAATGTTTTGCTTGTGTCAGTGTTTTTTTAAAGCTTAAGCATCTGCTGTGGGACTGAATCATCAAACATTGTGGTTGTTCCTTTTAACATAAAGAACTCCAAATGTTCAATTCTGACAATCAGTCCAAAAATAATACAATCTAAAGTTAAACTTAACTCTTATGAAAAGAGAAGTTTATCCTGAAAGCATATAATTAAATGTAAAGGCAGTTTTTTGGTTTCAAAATGTAGATGAACTAAAGTGGCTCTGGGTAAGTTAGGATTGCCTAAGTTAGCAGTATTTATTTTTCCTCTTAAAATGCCAAATAATGATTTTAAATCTTAGTAAAACTTTATTCATTTTTTGTTACATCACAAGGAGTTTGTAGTCACTCAGGCAAGTTTACAACAAAAGTAGCTGATGTAAATCTGATCCCTTTAACTGATTTGAATCACAAAAGTCCTGCGTTTATTTTGAAACATGTGTGATGTTTTTTTTTCTTGTCTTTTGCATGTTTTAATTTATTAAGTCTTTGAATAGGAACATCTCTGTTGAGTCACTAATAAATGTGCAACATTCAGCCAAGGTACAATGGCTTTTTGTCTCTCTTTGGGCAATTCTGTCTTTTTTTGTCTTTAGTCAGTTTTCAAACAGACTTTGATGGAAAACAGCCCAAATGTTAATCAAAAACATTCAGTCTAAATTTGCTTTAATTATCTGTGGAAACAAATTCAAGTGAACGCTTTAAATATGAGGCTGTGCTGCAGGAATTCACAACAAGAGGGCAGAATTTCTTCAATATCAGCCAAAATGTACACCCATATAATCATATATATTTAAAAAAAAAGGTTTGTTGTTAAAAGTTTTTATATTTCTTAATCTTATGTTTGTGCGTGGTGGATTTTCAATCACTGTATATTAAATATTGTCTTAACAGGAACTGGGACATACCTAATGAGGACAAAACCATGTGAGCATTATATATAAGTGTATGTATATATATTAAGCGTTCATATTTTGATGCCTAATATAAATATTCAAACATGTTGATATGTAATAGATCACTTGATTGTAGAAATAGTTTTTTTGATTCCGTGTATAAAGAAAAAACTTGTCACACAACCTCACAGTATTTGTATGTCAACTGATGGTCTCACAGTATTTCACAATTGCAGTCGATACGAACACACACCCTGAACAAATCAGAGCTGCCTGCACATCTGGTTTATTTGATCGTATTTATCTCCGGTCCGTCACGTCACAGAATGAATGAAAACGGGTCAAACTGTTCAAACTCTAAGCTCGTAGTCTTCTTGTTTGCACAAGCGTAGGCCGCAAGCTTGCACAAGTGAGCACACAAACATCTAAGTGAATGCCAAGCTGTGCTCTAAAAACTGTTTTTTTAACCACTTAAAATGTTGCAACAAAGATTAAAAGTTGCTGAGTCAACTTTGTTAGATTTAGAGCCAAAGGAGAACACCTACTCATACCCAAGATAAAGTTACAGACAGCAGCTCCTGTCCTGCTCAAAGCTGTATGAACTAGACAGAACCTCCCATTGCAGGAGGGAACCTAAACCCAGAACATTATTGGCTGCTGGTTAAGAGGTGTGGACTCGTGAGGCCAAACTGGCAGGCCGAGCAGCTGCTTTTGGCTCTGAGCTGTAGGGAATACGGTTTTATAATGTGGAGCTGCTAAAGCCTTGCTTGCTTTTCTTCTTTTCCTGGCCCTGTCTGATCCCAGCTCTGTACGTTACACACTGAAACGCCACACACAGTGTGTGATGTTCACTTCTAATCTGATGGTAATTTTAAGTGGTTTTGCTGAATATGATTTTAATTTTATGATGCAATATCAAAGTGCCAGTAGTTACACAGGCCTGTCAGCAGCAGACAGGGCTGATCTGATCTGGTCTCTATAGTGAAGTAGACGAGTTGTTCGTGACTGAGCTGGTTTAATATGCCGACTCATTTGTGTGAACAACGGTTCCTGTTTGACAGGTATTTATTTTTTGTGACATATACGTTGGTAGAGTCGGTGGGAAGTAGAGAGCGGAAACCAAAGAAGAGTATTGACACCAATATAAAAAAGATGGATGAAGCATCTCTATGTGGTTTACAGGTGCTGCCATGTTACCTCGTGTCCATAGGTGAGGGTTGGAACGTAGACGGCAATAAATTGAGAGCTTTGCCTTTCAGCTCAGTTGTTTCTTCACCACAACAGAGCGGCACAACTCCATTTGAGCCCACCGCCTGTAACATTTTTTTGGTATTTTTACTTTTAATCAGGCAAATGTCCCATTTTTTTACATGGATTTAAACTGCTGACAGCAGTCTTTTTGGTGAGCTGAGCCAAATCTGAGCTGGTCAGTTACTGACTCACCTGGGTTACTGATCCGAATCCTCGCACTAAACCAGGTCTTACAAGTCCGAGGTCTCAATTAACCTGGATCTTACGTGTCCTCTGGCAGACTTCTGGGAAGTCTGCGCGTTAGCAGACTTGCTGGAAAAACATGGCAAATATGGCAAATTGACCGAGTCAAGTGACTCGAGTGAACCGGATCACTTTAGTGAGTGACTCAGATTAATTTGAGTCCATAAAGTGAACCGAATTCACCACCACTAAGCCAAACGAGTCGGATCCTGAAACAGGAACTAAATTCCCACCACCAGAGTGAAGGGAGGGCCTACAGCTGCAGCTCGGTCTCTCTGCCTGACAGCTGGACTCTCTGGGCCTCGGTAGCAGCTCTGAACCTCCTCGGTGTTTGGAATTACTCCGTTCCCCGCACCCCCACTCCTGCTGGGTCCGAGACTTTGTTTTCCTCTAGTTCCTCCTCCATCGAGTGTAAGTCTGGAAAACAAACTGATCTCGTGCAACCAAACAGTCACAGTGGGGTGCATGTTGCTGTGAGGAGATAACACACATGTGCCACGTTTCTGTCTGAACAACAACTTGTTCTTTCTTTCTTTTTTTTTTTTTTTGTGGTTATTTTGTAACGAGTCGTTTTGCTCGAAGGGATCCAGGTCCTAAACCTGCACTTGGAAAACCTGTTTTTGTGTTGTGCACTTTAGCACGTGTGTGTTTGTGCATTAACTTGTGTGCAAGGACTAAACATTGCACAAATTTGAACAAACATTTACTATTAGCTGGTCCGTAAATTTGAGCATGCATGTGAGCCAACAGCCAACTATTAGCTGGATAATTTAGTTTTAGTGTTTTACCTGAGTTAGTCAGTTGTGTAAGTGTTTCTAACTGAGCTTCCACTGGTTCTGCCCAGTTCAGGGCACCTGATCCCGGTTTGCTTTGAGTTCTGCTGAAATCTGACAATTACCTGGAGTCATTTATTTACCCTGTGTGTGTGAAAGTCATAGCTCATGATCTGAGCTTCAGACCGTCCAAACAGGAGCTGGTGTCTGAGATGAATCAAGGTGCTCTGTGCAGTCAGGTGTGTTTGCTGCCTTGTGCTGGAAGGTAAAAACATTGTAAACACTTCACAGCAGTGAGTACATCCCTGTGTGTTTTACTCCAAAGTTGAGCAGCTCGGATTCCTTTTGTCTTTTCCATAAGAAAAAACAAAACAAAACAAGGATTTAATGTGTAAAAATATGGTTCTGACAGCAGTAACTTTGTTGCAAAATTAGTTCTGACAGCTGTGTTTGCTCAAATATGTTGTCAGATATTCTTCACAAGCACTTAAACAACTAAAGGTGTTTTGTTTCCCAACTATTATATTTAAATGATTTTAAAGGTTGAATTCAAGCCTTTCCAGGTCATATTCTATCTATTTACCTTTTATTCTCTCTCTCTCATCAGAAACATGTTTTGAGTTGTTATTATAATGAAAGATTCGTTCTCATCTCAGCTTCAGGAGAGAATTCAGTTTACTATTTTGACATATCTACATACGTTTGTGATGTTTCCTGCTGTACTAGTGTCACCTCTTGCTCCTATACGCCATATATAATCAAGCATTTCATGTGAATTTTTTTTACAAAGTTTAATATTGCAGTTTTATTCTAAAGAACTGATCACATTTGGAACCATAGAGGTAGTTCTGTGCAGCATCTACAACTGCTTTTAAAGGTCGATACTGTCCAAAACGGTGGTCTGAAACTCAGGTTTTAATTCTTTAGGACATGTAAGAAAACACAACCAACTCTGAAAATATTTAGGGTGTTCCCAGTTCATTTTGTAACCATGTTAATGCATTTAGAATAATCTGAAATCGCATGACATCATTTACCTTTACTGATTAAATTACAAGTGCATTTGCTTCATGTTTTCAGCATCTCATTTATTGTTTTCTGGTCTTTTTTTGTTGATTTTGTTCTAAAAAGAAATACAGTCCTAGTCAACTTAATACTAATAATAATATCCATAGTTAAAGGTAAAAACATTTCAGTCACCTGACACTTTCATTGCATAGCTGTACCTTCTGTTAACATATTAAAATAGAATTCAGTTCTTTGCTGAATTTGTATTTGAATGTTCAGTAAAATAGTATTATTGTGACATGCCTTCTGCAAACAAAACAAGTAGTTATAATAATCTATTTTATCAAGTTACAAAGTTTACTGTGTGATTATTCTATATATAACATATATTCTATAGTCAGAGAAATTAAATTAGTGTAGAAGTGGTAAAAATGAAAGTTTAAAATGAGCTGGATTGTAGATTACTCTGTCTTGAAAACTTGACCTGCAGTATTTAAAACGGTTTATATTGTGTCTGTTTTGGGTCCTTTTGTTCCTTTGTGTCCTCAGGGGTAATGGCCTTCCTTCAGAGTGCAGTCCGGCGGGTGGGGTCAGCACTGCGGCCCCCTCTCTTCCCACTTTGCGCTCGGACCAGCACTCGGTCCTACAGCTCAGAGCCCACCACGGAAAAAAGTGTCCCCTATGAGAAGACCCTGAAACAGGAGGATGGAGCTTCCTCTGGACCCACTAAACCTTTACCCAAGTAAGCTTTATGAGTCGATATTATATAATGTTTAACATGTTAGTGACTCATTACTGTAGCTTTAAAATCAGAATCCAATCTAATTGTTTTCATGCTGTGATTTGTTGTTTTAATTAATGTGTGAGTAAAGCTCTAGCATTTAGTTTAGTGGTTTATTGTTAAGAGATAGATCACTAAACCTGTCAGTTGATGGAGATACATTTTATTGGTTTCTTTATCCTCAACCTGAGCAGGTTTACATCCTCTCCTGATGATTGTTGTCTAAAAAATATTTGTTATTCAACTAAAACAAATGACACTTTGGAAGGCATGTAAATATATTCCTTTCCTTAATAAAAATAAAAGCAAGTTTTTTTTCTTTTACTTTTATTTTGTGGAACCTTTGTTTCAATTTTTATATCTTAAAAAAATGAAGTTACACTTGTTTATTGGTAACCTTAGATTAGAATAAAGTCTAAAAGAGCAGGAAAACTTCTTCTGACTTTAAGTATTAAAGGACAGCCTTTAACCGGGCCTTTCCCATTCCTCAGGTCAGCTGATGTGGTGGTGATCGGAGGAGGCAGTCTGGGCTGTCAGACCATCTACCATTTGGCTAAAATGGGCGTGACCAACGCAGTCCTGCTGGAGAGAGACAGACTGACCGCCGGCACCACCTGGCACACTGCAGGTAACAAACCTGTAAGAGGACCGAACGTGGATTTGACCTCGCACTCAGAGACGGCAGACACAAACCTCACGTCCAAGAGGCTCTTCGCGTCACAGCTGGTGTGCCTGTCTGCTTCCCAGGCCTGCTGTGGCAGCTCCGTCCCAGCGATGTGGAGGTGGAGCTCCTGGCCCACACCCGGAATGTTGTCAGCAAGGACCTGGAGGAGGAGACGGGTCTCCACACGGGCTGGATCCAGAACGGAGGACTCTTCATCGCCTCCAACAAGCAGAGGCTGGACGAGTACAAGCGTCTCATGTCGGTAAGGACTGAGAAGGTTACAGATACTTGACAGAAAATTAAGTGACTTGATTTGTAAAACTGTAGCCTTGCAATAATTACTCATGGAATGATATGTCAATAATTCTGCTTTTTTTCTTTCACCCTCACAGTCTTTAATAAACTCATTTTTCAAACAGTGCTCTTGCTTGCCTAAATGTCACCTAAAATGTCAGAGCTTGTTTGTTTCAGCATCAGGCAGAGGTTGTTTTTGTGTAATCAACATGCACAAGATGCAAGTAGCATAGCTTTACAAGGTTTCCATAGCAACAGGCATCATCCACTACAAATTAGGTGTCAACGAATACGTGCAAGATTTCTTTCCAAAAAAAAACTTTGAGGGAAGGAAACAGTGAGGCTTGACAAACGGAGTTTATTTCACAGATTGGCTGAGTTTTGTTGTTGTTTGTATTTTAGATCTAAATAAAATGTAGGCGTCTCACAATAACCACATCCTTTAAGATGCTCTTTTTCTGCACTTGAATGTTGACGCAGCTCTAATTTCTGATGACAGTATTATGATTTATGGAACAGTAACAATGTGGTTTTACATCCGTTACTTGGTGCTGTTATTTTTTTTGGTCTAACTTCAGCCAAGGTTCCAGGTAAGTGAAGCTGATACTACAGTATACGGTGGTGTAAAAACCACTGCAGGGAGCTGATCGGTCCTGGATCTCTGCAGCACACATTTCCTTGATTCATGAAGTTGTTTTAATTCAGTTTATTTGTATAGAGTCAATTCACAACAAATGTCATGTCAGGGTGCTTTACAAAAAAGCAACAAGTCCAAATTACATGCAGTCCTAAATGTAAATTATGCATGTGAAACCTATGTGACTCACGTGATCCAAAGTCCTTACAAACAGCTCAACTCTTCTTTGTGTTCCAGCTGGGTAAAGTTTACGGCATCGAGTCTCACGTCCTTTCACCTGCAGAGACCAAGGATCTTTATCCTCTGATGAATGTTAATGACCTCTACGGAACGCTGTACGTTCCTAAAGATGGCACCATGGACCCTGCAGGCACCTGTACCACCCTGAGCAGAGCCGCCACTGCCAGGGGAGCCACGGTAATGTGGACTAATCTACAAACTGGTTTATTTTTTGAGTGCAATCTGTCATATAAAGATGATTCCTTTGGTGACACAGCAGTGGTTTGTGATTCAACTCCACGTATATATTATGTATTATTTGAAAGGCTCCTCACTGATCTGATTTTCTGTGCTGCTGTCTGATTTGTTTGTCTGTAAAAGCGAGAGTACAGAGTAAAAATAGCATCCTTATCTGAACAAGACAATACAGACTGCCTTAAACTGAAGCCCAGCTAATCATTAACTGGTGTTTCTTGTAGACAAGAGCTCAAATAACTATAAGTAACAAACACTAGCTTCTTCTTTAACAGATCTTTTAGCCCAGAAACTGAATGCTTGCGTAAAAGGATATAGATTTTTTTTTCCATTTTTGATTTAATAAAGGTAGCCATGTTTTGAATAAATTACCATATTAACTGACACTTCAGCTGTCGTAGAAAAAGAGAGCAACGAGGCAAAAAGTCTTAAAAAGTCCTTAAAAATAGAAATAAGAGGTAGCAAAGTACTGATATGGATTCTTAGTCATGTACAAAAAAATCTACAGAGAACCTTTATTTATTACATTTATTTAGCTGTAGTTGGTGTCTGTGAAATATAAAATCTTGATCTTTTCTATCAGTTTTCTGCAAAGTGTTCTGTTAAGGATGCATCAAATTTGAGACCACACTCACTATTTTATTCCTAAAAAGTGTAAAAATGCCCAGACACTTGTTTTGGAATGTCATGTTTTACGACACTCAGGGACTGCTCCATGGGTGTCACAGTGTCTTAGTTTCTCCTGTGAACATTTTAACGCTGCCCTGTTTGAATCAGGTGATCGAGAACTGTCCTGTGACCGGAATCCAAGTGCGGACAGACGACCTCGGGGTCAGGAAGGTGAGGGCGGTGGAGACGCCCCACGGGACCATTGAGACACCTTGTTTGGTGAACTGTGCAGGTGAGATTCTGGCCAAAAAATTGTCAGATAACTATTCAACATACAGATCGGTCTGTTCCTGTTTTTGAAGCATTCAGCAGCTTTTGTATTTCACACATTCTCACATTAAAAAGCAGCATCTTAATGAATGTCTGTCTCTTGCAGGTGTGTGGGCCACCAAGCTGGGAGAAATGGCTGGAGTCAAAGTTCCTCTTATTGCGATGCATCATGCCTATGTGGTGACAGAGAGAATAGAAGGCATACAGGTAGGATTTGTCTGTCCCCTTTCACTTTGCCACCTGTGCTCTAAAATGGTGATATTATCTGATTCAAAGATTCGCTCCTGGTCTGTTAGTGTATCTGTCCTTTTCCCCCCAAACTTGGTGCAACCTCCCAAGGTCTTCGTGAAATGTTTTGACATGTTTTAGTCAAAACACCACAGAGATACCAGAGGCTTGAAGGTTTTGCGATTCTCACGGAGGATGGAGTCGATGCAGTGAACGTATTTGAAAGGTGCAGTGAACCCCACTGGATTAGACGTTGGTATAAGTTAAAGATGAGAAGGCTGAGATTTTTCTACTCTGACATAGAGGTGAGATGTGCAGAACTGAATCGCTCACTGAGAAATTTACAAACCCAGGAGACCAAAAATATCTTGGTCATGTTGATGCTTTTCTGGCTGAATGTTTGATTTTGAAAGGCAAAACTAATATATAAAATCCCCTTTTTTTTTCCTTATTGGAGGAAAAAAATGCAAACTTTACAGTCCTGCAATGTGTCCTTGGTATATTTTCTTAAAACTAGGTATAATCTGTTATTTATTGACTGTTCATTTTGTCTTGGACCAACAGTGTTTATTTCATAATGTAGTAAGTTAATATGACCAACAGGGGGCACTGTGACCAAACAGATTTCAGCTTCTCCTATTCCTGATTTCTGTTGAGGTGTGTGTGTTTGTTTGTGTGTGTTGGAGAGAAAAATGGAGGTTAATTTGTATCTAATAATATGTGTGCTCTCACTGAATAGGCTTCTGTTAGCTGTATGACACCTGTCACAGACGGTTTATTGTATCTCTGCGGGTGTCAGCTTGTGCACGTTTCATTTAGTCTGTGCACACATGGCTGACTGTCCTCATTCCCCAGAGGCTGGTGGTTTTAGGGTGGGCTGTCAGAGCTTCCCAGTAGTTTAAGAGAAGCTTAAGCGGCATTAGAGCTACATCATGTACACAGACATCAGCCCACACACAGAACGACACACTCGCACTCTCGGATGTCATCAGGAAGTCTGCTCCCAGCAGGGTGTGCGGCTTGTCAGGTCAAACACTTCTCGCTGACCGTGTGTCTGCTTGTGACAAGTAGTGCGTTTGTCATCGTGGGGCTGTGGTTTTTTTTATCTGTGCGAGTGCACGAGGGATCCGGCGTTCAGCGTTGATCACATGGAGCTGCCAGACTGTGCTCTCTGCAGAGGAGGAGGACAAAGGAGCAGTTTGGCTTTTATAATTTGTCATGAGCTGCTTTTTTTCTTTTTTTTTTTTTTTTTTAAATGTCAGCCTGCTCACTGGTATTTTGGTTTTTACCCAGAAAGCCGATGGACTCCAGAAAGGAAGACAAAAAAAAAGAAGCCCTGATGACAGGATGGATACAAACCAAACACTGAAATTATGACTGCACTGATTAAACGCTTTTCCCATAACATACAAGGGAAAAATAAATCTGCCTGTTGTTTTTAGTAGCTGTTATTCAAAGCATAAAGAAATAAAAAATCCTAAGGTTCATTAATTATGTCATAGTATCTGCCATGGGTTTTGTTGTTTTACTGTATTTATTTAATTTTTCATTGGTGTTTTTCATTAAATGCATTTCCTTTTCTGTGCACGTGTTTTTAAAGGGATAATTTAGATCTTAGTAACCCACTTTGGCCTTGCTAGCGTTAGCTGTTAGCACATCAATCCAGTCAAAATCCACTCTTGTCAATCTGGTCAGAATTAAACTATTTCTCTAAATTGAAGTTGTTGAAAGAGCTTTCTACAACAGGTAAGATATTAATTGTTCATCACCTTTCCACAGGACCCCACGTCTAAAATCTGACACATTAAGAAAGATTGACTAAGTTTTATATCCATCAGTTTGTTAAAAATGAACAATTTTGATTAAAAGAGGGGAAAAAAAGAGCTTGAGACATGTTACAGTTTTATCATTTTCAAATTTCTCTGAATGTGTTTTTAGTAATAGCTGTCATAATTGCAGTTCAAAGGCCAAACGATTACGTGAGAAATGGAAAAGAAGTGAAAACACTTTCCATAAAGTGGGTTCAACTGACAGCGAGATGACTAATTACTTTTCTAATTACTGAATCCTTTTATTTTAATGCTGGCTCTCTGCAGAACATGCCAAATGTCAGGGACCACGACGCGTCGGTGTATTTGCGCCTCCAAGGTGACGCCCTGTCAGTGGGCGGCTATGAACAAAATCCCATTTTCTGGGATGAGGTAAGACTGAATATTATCAGGTGATCTTGATCTCTGTCTGTAGCTCCGACTTTGTGATGCTCCATGTATTGACTGTCTGAGTGGCTGCAGGACATAATGTCTGTCCTACTGGAGACAAAAAATCAAATGAGTCACTTTGAAAGCTAAAGAAACTTTTAGCTTTAATCGGCATCATTTTGTCCTAAATTCTGCTATCATCTTATTCTTTATCTTTTATCTGACCACCTTGTTGAAGCTGTGGACAAAAAGAAACTTCAGTGTAATCTAAATCTGATCTTTTTCAGTAAAACATACTGTCCAACCGTATAATTAATTTTGATCCAAATTTCTTGGCTTTAGTGTTTTTGTGCTTTGAGTTAAAGGTGATGATACCTGAAGTCACATTTGACCAGAACTTGTTTTTTAATTCGCATATTAAATGTGTTCTCCGGAGTTCCTTACCACCCCACAGGAACACTTTGCTCTCAGCTTGCTGTTGATTTACAGGATTTCTAAGACTTAAATGGGAGACAGACCTTCAGTTTCCAGACTCATCTCCTATGAACTCAGCTCCCTGTTTGGGTGCAAGACTTTAACAAACTCTCTACCTTTGAAATGGAGATAGACCAATTAATCAATCGACTGACTTTAATCGGCCATATTGGCCACTTAAAAAAAAAAAAAAGAAGAGCAATCAGTCAAGTTGGAAGATGAAGATGCAGCTGCTACAATGTAGTTTTTAAAGAGAGTATACGCTCCTATATGTTGTTTGTGCAGGTTCTTCTAAGGATAGTGGCCAAAAAAAAAGGGTGTTATATATCAGACATCGGCTGCCCTGATTTCTAAACATCGGCATTGGCCATAAAACAAATAAAATTAGTCAACCTCTACCCTAAAACAAAGCCCAGATCTTTCAAATAGGTTATATTGTATTAAATATCATATTTATTTTACTAATCTGACCATGTTGTGCTGTCTTTGATGTTCTCATTTGTCTTTTATCTGTTTTTCCTGTTGTTTTTATTATAATGTTTAGTCATGTTTAGCTTTTAGAACTATCTAATGCTTATGTTGCCTTTGATTTTAATTAGGTTTTCTTCCTGTGCATGTTTGCTTTTATCCCTTCATTTTGCTCTTTGAAGCCCTTTGGGTTGAAGAAGTTCCAAATGAAAGAAGCTGAGTTAACCCCAACATCTACAGTTGTGGTCAAAAGTTTACATACACTTGTAAAGAAACATAATGTTATGGCTGTCTTGAGTTTTCAATAAGTTCTACAACTCTTATTTTTCTGTGATAGAGTGATCGGAACACATACATGTTTGTCACAAAAAACAGTCATAAAATTTGGTTCTTTCATAAATTTATTATGGGTCTGCTGAAAATGTCACCAAGTCTGCTGGGTCAAAAATATACATACAGCAACATTAGTATTTGGTTACATGTCCCTTGGCCATTTTCACGGCAACTAGGCGCTTTTGGTAGCCATCCACAAGCTCCTGGCAAGCTTCAGGTCGAATGTTTGACCACTCTTCTTGACAGAATTGGTGCAGTTCAGCTAAATGTGATGGTTTTCTTGCATGAACCTGTTTCTTTAGCACTGTCCACATGTTCTCAATGGGGTTTAAGTCAGGACTTTGGGAAGGCCATTCTAAAACCTTAATTCTAGCCTGGTTTAGCCATTCCTTTACCACTTTTGATGTGTGTTTTGGGTCATTGTCTTGTTGGAACACCCAACTGCGCCCAAGACCCAACCTTCGGGCTGATGGTTTTAAGTTTTCCTGCAGAATTTGGAGGTAATCCTCCTTCTTCATTATCCCATTTACTTTCTGCAAAGAACCAGTTCCACTGGCAGCAAAACATCCCCAGAGCATAATACTACCACCACCATGCTTGACAGTAGGCATGGTGTTCCTGGGATTAAAGGCCTCACCTTTTCTCCTCCAAACATATTGCTGGGTGTTGTGGCCAAACAGCTCAATTTTTGTTTCGTCTGACCAGAGAACTTTCCTCCAGAAGGTTTTATCTTTGTCCATGTGATCAGCAGCAAACTTCAGCCGAGTCTTAAGGTGCCTTTTCTGGAGCAAGGGCTTCTTTCTTGCACGGCAGCCTCTCAGTCCATGGCGATGTAAAACACGCTTGACTGTGGAGACTGACACCTGTGTTCCATCAGCTTCCAAATCCTTGCAGACCTGCTTCTTGGTGATTCTTGGTTGACTCTTGACCATCCTGACCAATCTCCTCTCGGCAGCATGTGATAGCTTGCGTTTTCTTCCTGATCGTGGCAGTGACACAACTGTTCCATGCACTTTATACTTGCGTATAATTGTCTGCACAGTTGCTCTTGGGACCTGTAGCTGCTTTGAAATGGCTCCAAGTGACTTCCCTGACTTGTTCAAGTCAATAATTCGCTTTTTCAGATCCACACTGAGTTCCTTTGACTTTCCCATTGTAACTTTTGTAGCTGACTCTAATCACTGGGTCAAATGAGCCCTATTTAAATGGGCTCATGAGAAGTCAACAGCTGTAGTCAATCAGAATCACTTACAAGAAGTGAAGAGGCCATGACATGAAGCTAATTTGATTGACACAACTCGCTACATCACCAAAATTGACAAATTTTGTTGCTGTATGTATATTTTTGACCCAGCAGACTTGGTGACATTTTCAGCAGACCCATAATAAATTTATGAAAGAACCAAATTTTATGACTGTTTTTTGTGACAAACATGTATGTGTTCCGATCACTCTATCACAGAAAAATAAGAGTTGTAGAACTTATTGAAAACTTAAGACAGCCATAACATTATGTTTCTTTACAAGTGTATGTAAACTTTTGACCACAACTGTACATTTGATCTCATTCTCTAGAAAACGAACTCATTAAATCCATGCAAAGTCTTTTATTTGTTGTTTCAGACTTAGTTCTTTCTTTCTTTATTTGGTGAACCGCTGATGTGAATTTAGTGTCGCAAAAAAAAGAAATCCAACTTAGAGTACCCGAGGAAGTTGTTAATAAATGATGTGATTCTGAGTTCTGACCTCCTCCTGTTGGTGTACAACGGCTGCAGCGTGATGTCAAGCTGTGGATGGAGATAAAGATGGGAGGAGGGGGCTGAATTTTAATCTGAGCGAGCTGCAGATCTGAACGGCTCAGTGAGGGAAACATGTTTTCAAATGTGTGCGTTTATAACAGAGTTTTAGTTGGTACTCACTTCAGATATCCAAATGTGAACTCTTATCCACTTTAAGTTTGCTCTTTTTTTATTAAGGATCAGTTGTAATGATTAAGATGGCCAAAGGTTTTTTACCAAACTGAGCATAAATAAAACATTTTTTCTGTATTATCAACACATACAAGGTTTAGTGTCCTTTAGAAAGACTTGTTTGAAATTCAGAACATTTTCATTTAAACTAAACATTTTTTTAAAGTAAACAAGTCCTTATAAATTTCTAAAACTAATAACTGACCCAAACTACAAGTATTGTACCATAGTATAGTTACCACTGAAAACTAGCTTTTCCCTTTTTTAACATAAAAACACGCCCAAAGATGGAGATATATTCAAACAATGCTTTGGTTGATGTTAGGGCTGCAAAATGTACATTAAAAAGTTTATATTTTTGTTGAATACAGCACTAAACCTAAATTTTTCTGCCTCCAGTCTTTATAATCTGTCATCATGATGCTCTCAATGTCCTTTAGCATCTTGACCTCTATAATCTAAACCAAACGAAGGGCATCAAAAGCTGCCAAAGTCCTTTTGATTGGCCAAATATGCTGTTTATTATTAGACATTTTCAATGTCTTCTTACTTCCACTTAAGATATTTAACAGGAAGGTTAAAAAGTTCAACACATGTTCCAAAAAATCCATCAGATTTTAATGATTTTGTACCAATCAGTTCTCACACACCTCATCCTTCAGCCTTTCTACTTGTGAAAGATTTTTACCTAGAACATTAAGTCCAAAGTGTTCCTAAAATAAAAATTGAAGAAAACCTTGAAGACCAATTATCAAATGAACTCTGGCATCTGTAAAAATTAATTGTTCCTCGCCGAGATTCCCTCTTTAAAGGGGGAGTATAGGTTGATGTTAAAATTCCTTTTTGAACTAACAAATGGAAACGTTTTTTTCACAATTACTTTTTTTTCAGAGCAGTGAGAGTGAGTTGGCAGCTTCTGCTGTTTGTCGTTTGTTTCTGTGCCTTTTTTTTTACTCCTGCAAATCTCAGGTATTACAGTACAACTTAATCCTGTTTAGTCCCATTCACAAGTAAATGAAAGCCATTTGGGGCGTTGATAACATCTTTCTTGCTCCTTCCCTGACCTCGTGATTTTTATTTTCTTCCATGTTTCAACCCGCCAGTCTACAGAATCCTCGGCGGTTTCATGTTTTAGAGGATTTCTTTGTGTGGTAACGGCTGCTTTTGTTCTCGCTCTGTTGCCGAGCGTTGCTTTGATGTTTCAAGGCGGATGGCAGAGGAAGAAGACGTGATACAGAAAGGAGAATTAGAAGGGAGAGGCAGAGAATAGATGCAGAGTGAGTGATGATGAGCAGGATTGATAGCTGGGGAGGGATGAAGAAAACGGTGGTGTTTTTTTTCTTTTGTGACAAAAAGCGCTGCTCCTCAGATACTCCAGTCGAGCTTATCTCCACATGAAAGCATCAGTAGACAGCTCACACGTCCGTGTGGCATTCAAGTCCCAATAAAAGCTGAAAATGTCTGAACTAATTAAGAAAAAAAATCAAGAAATTCTGTCAGTGTGCTTTTTCTGAACCGCCTAACTCTTTAAAAGTAAACCCGAAGAAAAACGTTTGCAAAGTGACTGTATTTGTAAATAAAGACATAAATACATGCCTGATAAAACTGTTGCATAGAGCGAAAGGAGGCATTTTGGACCTCGTTTGGTCGCCCTGAGTCATCCAGATTTGTGTGGGAGAGGATTTTAAGGCAAGGCGGTCTGTTCTGCGGGGCATGAGCTGCAGGAGCTAAAGGCTGCATTTTGGATTCGGCTGACAGGAGGGGAGTAGCAAAAGTCCAGATGGAAGAAAATTACTGTTTGGACCAGGATCTGAGATGGAAATGTTGGATTAGGCAGATGTTTTTCTGGGGAGAAACATCTGCCAGTGCGCCATTTGTTTGCAGTTGCATGACTAAAATCCTTGTAATGTTTTTAAAATCAATGAGAAAGACATCAAATAAACTTAGCATTTTAATTTCTTTGTGATTTTTAAACTCTCTGAATTCCTTTTTCGATACATGAAAAGTAGAACAATTAACCATTAAAAATGCACCTTCAGAAGCAGGTTGTTTTTCTGTTTTTCATACTTGACATGCTCACAAAGGCCAGTGTTTGTTTCTTTGACTGATAGAGGCAGAATGCACAGTACATAACGTTAGTACTTTCTCGTTAAAAAGGGTTTAGATTTTGTATTTTCACACCCAGTCTTTCACAAGTTGATCGTATCAAAGATAAAGAACAAACTACCAATAAGTCATTATAAATAAAAATGATATGTTGGATAAAAAAATGTACAAATAGAAAAGCGTAAAGTCAACCACAGCTACATTGATTGTAGGACAAACTGTAAGATGTAACTCTCCTTTCTTCTGGGCCAAAGGAATATTTGTAGCACTAATAAACAACTTTTGTTTTTATTGAATAAAGTTACTCAGAGGAGAGGGAATTGCATTAGGAAAAATCTCTTTTACAAGTGAAATATCTCCACATTTAATCATGCTTTGCTTGGTTAAATGATAACTATATAGATAATGTGTTCCTTACACTTCTCTTTCTTTTTTGTTCCCAGGTGTCTGATAAGTTTGCCTTCAGCCTGTTTGACTTGGACTGGGATGTATTTATGCAACACATCGAGGGTGCGATCAACAGAGTTCCTGTTCTGGAGCAGACTGGTATCAAGTCCACTGTCTGTGGACCAGGTACAAACACACAGATAATAACCTGAGCTTGCATTTCTTTGGGAAAGACTGCATAGTTACTATTAGCTGTTTACCTAAATGTGATTGGCTAATGATTTTTTTTCTTAGCAATTAGTTCCTGATTTGCTCCCTGCTCATTAACTAATCATTACCTAAGCATTAGCTTTTTAACAAAATATGATCAGGATTTCATCATTAGGTAATGATTAACTAGTAATTAGTCCCTGACCTGTTCCTAATCTGTGTTATGTAACTATTAGGGGCGTAACTGACAGAATGAGACAAGATTTTAACTATATTTTTAAGAAAATAAACTTTTGCCACAAACTTAACTGACTTTTTGTACAGTGTTCCTGAAGTAAGTTATTTATGTGTTCCTTTAGATGAATAGTTCCCAAAGTTAGGGTCTGGACCCCACTGAGGGTCATTTAACACCATATTAGGGTCCTCAGATAACATCCCGAAATTAAATTAGATTTAGAAATTATTTCTAATGACATTTTTGTTTTACCATAATTGTCAATAAAAATTAAAAAAACAGCTTAAATAACTAAAAATAATATTAGGATTGTTTTGGCTGTATGTGTTCTCATAAAGCTTTATTTAAAATAAAGTTATTGACAATGTTTTTTACACTTCAACTAGTAGTAGTTGGGGAGGAAGCCTCTAATATTAATATTTAATGAGTTGGAAACTTAAAGGTTTGGGCTGAATATTGATGGTTTGGACCATTCAGAGTTGTATTTACTGTGTTAACTTTATGGTCATCGAAACCAATCGACTCATTCGTCATGTCTTTATATTTCATTTAACTCATTTTCACTCCTTTTCTGTCCAGTAAGAGACCATTTTCAAATATTTGTTTGTTTGTTTAAGCCTTTTAAGTCCAATGAGTCTTTCAGGCATAAAAGGCACATACAGTAACAAACATCTAATTAAAAGAACCAATTTTAATTTGGATCTTAAGGCACTTTGTTACCAGCCAACAGACTGTCACAAAGATCCAATTAGTTCTTATTTTTCTGGGTGAAAATATAAAAAAAAAACAAAGATAACATGGTTTGAGAGATATAAAAAAGTATTTTGATGAAACAGTTGTTTGTCTTCCTTTTGGTTACAACTTTCACTGACAGTTTTTCTCCACTCTTTGTTTTCAGAATCGTTCACAGCAGACCATAAGCCATTAATGGGAGAAGCTCCGGAGGTCCGAGGTTTTTTCCTGGGCTGTGGCTTTAACAGTGCAGGTATGTCCAGGCATCGATCGAAAGAATTAAAGAAAAAGAGAAATACGTGAAAAGAGTTGTGGGGGAAATATAAAGAGTTGCATAAAAACCTTTCCATCTATACTATGTGCCATTTATTCTAAAAACCTTTATAAATCAGAGCTTTTCCAACAAAAAATCTGTGAAATAGAAAAGGTAGTGAAGCTACAGAGAATCTTCCAGGAAGCTAATGGCAAAAAAACCAGGAAGAAAACTGTGTGACATGGCTGAGGACGTTTTTACCTGGACTTCAGTCTCTGCGCACAAATGAATAATAAAGTGGGCTTCGTTTTTTCAGAGTCCTCACAGCACATAACACAAACATGTTCAGGTACAAACAACACTCCTGAGCTTTTACCTCTGACACCAGAGAGCGAGAAACACGAGTATCTAAGCACTCTGAGAGAGAGAGAGGAGGTGTAAAGGCTACACCGATCACAATAAGCATTAATAGACAGCTGAAAGGTTTTCTCTGCATGAGAGCAGAGGACGCTGGGGTCGAGCTGTGGAGATGTTCTGACAGCAGCCTGGGAGGTGTGGTGAAGTGGGGTTCAGAGTCTTGTCAACACTTGACAGTCTGGCAAATAAATGATTACTTCTTACTGATCAACTCCTCCTTTGCTTTGTTTTAGTCCCACAACCTTTTACTCCTGAAACATTTTGTTCTTTAGCTCTCCTGTTTGTCATGAAGACCAGTCAGAAACAAACGAAAAAAAAACAACAAATTAAAAACAAAATCTGCACAATTTTTTTTTCTCAGGCCAATGGTTAATGTGTCCCTAAGTGAGCAAAATCTGAGAACGGCTGCCAAATACCACGAGTTTGTTTACCTGCGGAAACAACTGAAGTGACTAAAAAGAGGTCAGCAATGGTGACATCCATGTAAGAGCCAATTGGGATGGAGAAGTTTGACAATGTTGGTGCTTTGGTTTGTAATTACACTCAGTTCTGTTGAGTAAAGTAAACAGGTAGTTGTTTACATTGAGTGTGGACCCACATTTCAGAATTCTATATCATCATATCCGGAAAACTACAGGGGTAAACTCAAACTGCACCATTTATTATAGGTCAGGATAACCGTTTTTATGTTTGCTGTTATTGTTTGCAATGATTACCTTTTTAAAAAGATAGTTCAGACAAACACACACACACACACACACACACACACACATATATAGACACTACTGCCTATCACTGTTTTCCTCCTGTGTCTTTGTCCTTCTTGAAAGCCTTCTGTGAATTTCTGGCTGTCTCTCAGATGGCTCTTTTGGCTCCGGGCGGTGCGAAAGGAGGGGGTAAATTCAGAAATCACAGAATCGAAGTTAATAGACTCGCAGTGTAAAAATAAGATGCATCTTCAAATGCTCGAATCTATCTTTGTAGGCCTCCTCGTTTGATGGAGTTAATTTTGGCTTTTCAAGGAATCGTTGAGCGTGATTGCTTGGTAGACTGGAAGAAGTTGGATTTGTTGCTTGGCAACTGCAGTTTGCTTATTCTCAGAGTCACAAACCATCATGTTGAGCACTTCAGTAATTAACTTGCAGCACATTTGTTTATTGTAGTGCGTATTATGGTTGTACTGTGTAATTAATTATAACTGCAGCAGCTCTTACATAGAATCATAATAATTGCACCTAATTTTGTTGAATAAAACCTTGACTTTAGCTATGTTTTACATAATAAAACACAGAATGCTGCCTGCATGATCCACTAATACATGTGGCTTTTGTGAAAGAAAGCATCACAGGAGAGTTTTCTTTGCCACTGAGACCATTTTGTGTTTTCTATAGTTTCTCTTTGTCTTGCTTTTTTCACTGTTATTTATTTCTTTATTTTTCAAACAGAAATCTTTATAAAATTACACTCAGGCCTAAAATTACTATCACCTTTGCTTTATTTATCTTTTGTCTTTTATAATATAAAAGAAAACTCAAATTGTTACAGGACAATTCAGGAAAACAGACAAGGGTGGTGTTTATTTAAAAGAAGCACAAAAATATATGTAGCATGACAGAAAAACAGTAGGAGGGAACTGATGCTTAAAAGAAGAAAAGGGAAAGTACAAAAGGAAGCAGAAGCAGAAGCAGCAGCGCTCACACATCCGTGTGGTTATCTCAGGTGACATTTTATCAGTGACACCTCACCTCACTGGTTGTCACCACTTTGTCCTGGAAGAACTCCATCATTCTCCTCCCTCTAATCTCTCGGTTCATGCAGCTATTCATTCATCCATCCGACCAGCCGCTCAGACGTCCTCCCAGACGGGGAGCTGAAATGGACTGCAGAGGAGTGAAGTGATGAGAGATGAAGGGATGCAAGGATGAACACATGCACTCGTACAACATGTTCACATAACAAGCAGACGGTTGTTTAAAAGGGTCTGGTTCATTAACCCAGCAGCTCCTAACTCCGTGGATTACAGCCTTTAGTCCCTGTTGTTTGTTTTCTGGTTGGTTGGAAGCAAACAGCAGTTGATGCAAACGTCGGTGGGGGACGATGAGGTCAGATTGGCTCGGGGGCTCCTTTTAAACAAGGTCAACACAATCCACTTGTGGCTCATTCTTGTCTCATAGCAGCTGCAGCAAAAGACAAAATGCCATCTTTCTTTCTCTTTTCAAAATTAATGAGTTCTTTGCCGTCTCTCTGAAAGGGTAGACTATAGGTGAGGGAAAAAGGTAACGGGGCTCCTGTTGCTTGTTCAGAATTTTCTCTAATTTGCCATTCGATACCTGTGGAGTAATAGAATTCGATGTATTATGTGTGCTTTTGCTTTTGTATTTTTTTTTTGTATACTTTTATAAATAAAAAGCACAGCAGGATATTTTATGTATGAAATGTGCAATATTAATCAGCATTCTCTGATATTTTATGCACAACTTGATTTTTCAAAGCAGACTTAGTTTGCAGTTCTGTTTTACAACCCCATTTTTTTTTAGTTTTTCTGGATTTTGGACAGAATCGGCACACAATTAGCTTGATCTTAAATGACTTAATGGTGAATCTGTGTGTCTAAATTGTAAAAGAAGATGACTTTCATCTCCAATTTTTATTCTGTGTCAGGTATGATGCTGGGAGGTGGCTGCGGTAGAGAGCTGGCTCACTGGATCATACACGGCCGCCCCGATAAGGACATGTACGGATACGACATCAGGTATATCGGTTCTGAAGGTCCTGACTGGCTGCGGGCAAAAAGCACCGGGAGGCGCCGTAATAATCAACTTCATTATGATGTTGGTGCGGCCGTGACTTTTAATGAGAGCTCATCTTTTGAATTCCTGTCCCTCGTGTCTCAGGCGTTTTCATAGTTCACTGACAGACAACAAACGCTGGATCAGAGAGAGGAGCCATGAGTCGTATGCTAAAAACTACTCTGTGGTGTTCCCCTTTGATGAGCCGCTGGCCAGCCGCAACATGAGGAAGGACCCATTCCATCAGGTAGATGAGAGGTTGGGTAGACTGTTAATTAGAAGGAGTTCAGGGAAGTGACTTTTATGTGTTGACTTTCTGCTGTGAGCTAGCAAGGCTACTTTCAGTCGTGGGTTTATCAGGTGTAACTAATGTATAAGAGTGAAGAAAATAAAATGTCATGGAAATTACAGTGTAAAGTTTACAAGCACTTAAAGTAAAAAAAACAAAAATCCTCAAATTGTTTTTCTTATATCAGTGGTTAGTGTCTTTAAATTAAAAATGTGTAAGCAAACTTTGTGACTGGATACCACCTACCACGTTTTTTTTTTTTACCTACGGAAACAGCTGAAGTGACTGAGATTAAATTTGGATGCCATATTTGTTTACTTATACAGACTACAGCCAGCCTAATGTATGCTGTGCTTTGTTTATATTGAGTGTGGACCCGTATTTCAGAATTTCATTCAGTAGATCTGGAAAATTACAGGAGTAAAAAACATTTTCAAATAATTAAGGATACCTTTTCAATGTTTGATTTCATACATGAGGGTTTCTAATGTGGATAACTTGTTTCTTTCCAAGGTAGCTGGATTCTCATGAGATTATGGCCACAAGATAATCCAGGGTTGTTGTTTTTTTTTTATTCCTTTTCTTGTCTCCTCTGTCCTGCATCCCCCTTCTTATGGTTATGCCTCTTTTTTAAATTTTCCATGATATACAAAAGGGTTGTGACATATTTTTCACATATCCGTTGTGCACTAAATATAAGGGAAATATACACTTTATTGGTGTTAACGTTGTGAAAACAAATGAAAAACCAATATAGGTAAATTGCAACCAATGTTGTCATTACATTTTTCTAAACATAGAACTGCATTAATACAACTGATTATAGTTTTTTTTGCTCTTTCTTCATGCTTCCTTCTTCCCTCCTGCACTCATATCATACATTAGAGGGACAAGGATCTCAGAGGAGGTGGTAAGGAAAGGAAGTAAGAGTAGCTAAACAAGGAAATTAGACATGTGTCATCTTGCCAGGTGGAGAAAAACTGTTTAGAAATGATCAGCATCCTCCACTGTTAGCTCTCCTGTGATTGACACTGATAGATGAAGGATTCAGCCAATCACTTGACAGGTGATATTTTGACAGGCACCTAAAAATATCTGGATTTTTTAGGTAACAGCCTCCCTGCCATGTAACGTCAGAGTGTGAAACCAGTTTACAATTTTCTCACCAGGACATCTTTGACTCCTTCTCTTTGTCTGCTTTTTACTTGTCAAACACACTGACAGCATTTCTTAATGTAGACTTGTCCCACTGTTACCGTCATACGTCTTTCTGTCTTTTTCCTCGTTCTGATCAAATCTAGAGGCGTATGGCTGATTCAGGAGGATGGCAGTAAGCGGTGTCACTTTCTCTTCAGCAGCCGTCTTTGACTCTAAATGATCCACTCAGTTTCGGTAGCTTGTTCTTGAATGTCTCTCGGCTTAATTTCTTACTTAGCTCAGCACAAACTCCTAATGGACCTCTTCTTCACTATGCTTTACACATTAATGATCCTCTTAGACCTCATTTCAATTCATCTGTTGCAAATTCCCCCCCCCTGATCTCGCATGTAGGCACATTTCAGAACAGATTACTGTCACACAGTCTCCATTAGCAAAGTTGTCTTTGTATTTTGTAGCTCGTGTCCTCTGCTTCCTCATCGCTTGTTTTATTTAGCATCTCTGACACTTTGCAGTTTGCATATTTAAAGCTTCTTGCAAGGCGTTTCGAAGATTGACTTTTTGTACAGGATAAGCCTAGAATAAAAATAAAAAAAAGAGGTTTTATTCAATGCAGTTTTGCAACACATTATATCTCGCTTGAAGATTTGCCTCGCTGGGCAAGCTGTCTCTGTGCAAAAAAAATGAGGCTTTCTACATTTAGGAGACAATACAGGTTTATTTCAGACCACAAGCAAGTCATCTCTGACACTGCTGCGCACACGCTTTCTCCACCTCGGCAGCGCAGATGGTAAATATAGCTCGGTGTGGGAAGTTTTGGCAAAAGACAGACAGCTTGATGCCTGTTCGGAGGAGAGCATAGCACAGCATACCTACCAACTGTGGGCGACTGTCAGTTTTAACAAGGAGGATGGAGAGCCTTGAAATATCTTATCTAAACACTGTTCAAGAAGTAAAAAGCATACTGTTACTGCAGCTGTTGGTACGAAATAAAGTATATATATATATATATATATATATATATATATATATATATATATATATATATATATATATATATATATATATTATTTTTTTTTTTTTTCTTTACAGTTCCTCTATTGTAAAACAAGGCTTTAAACATTTAGCTCAACTTTTTTTGCTAAATTGTTGGAGAATATAGCTCTTAGGAATTATTTTTTTACTAGCAGTAAAATAAATGTGTGAGCTGTAAAAAAGGGACTTTCATACAGTTTGTTGCAGGAGCTTTTAGCTCATTGTTTAGCCACAACAGCTTTTGCCTCTAATGTGAAAATGAGACATGATGTGAGAGGAACACACACAGTCTCTCTTGGATCTACAGCAATAAAATACTGGTTACACATTAGTAATAAATGTTGTTACTGACAGTCTTTTTAATCACATGTGGGATCAGCATCAAAGACTGAATCAATATGTTTTAGTAAAGCTACATAATGGCAATTGTTCAGTTTATTGTATATGTCCTGGGGTATTAAGATGAAATAACTGGATGTTTCTCTGTTAAGAAAACTTAATTATCCTGATCGTTTCAGTATAATAGATTTGAGCACCCAGGTGTTAAAGCTAAGGAGCTAACACATGCTCAAACACGCCATAAATCTGAATCCACAGGAAACTGTGCCTGTTCGAGTACATTAGATAAGCCCACAGTTATTAGATGTTAAATGGTTCATTTCCAACTTCTCACATTTGGAATTTTCATAAAAACGGCTATCAATTAAGTGAGATGCAAAGTAAAATTTGGAAATTTGATGCATGGTGTCTGAGAAATTAATGGGAGAAGAAGTTAACTTTGCACATCTTGTATCAAATAGAAACAGCACCAACTTACACCTGAGAAATCCAGACTGGCTTTTCTATTACAAACGGCGAAACAACAGTGCTAGTGATTTGCTGGTAAACATAGCTGAAGACTAAATTATATTGACTTGTGTTTTTTTTATAGATGTAATAAAAGAAATGCCGAACAGATAAAAATAAATATTGCAGTTGCATTCCACAGTTTGTCAGAAACACTGCACCGAATGAGTTTTAATGCCGATGTTGTCTGAGTGACGTAAGTTCATATGTTTTATCTTGTGAACCTCTGCTTATGTTTTCACATTGTGGAAATGAGTGGCCTTACTAGTATGGATTGATGAACGTGTGACTGAACATTTTCAAAATTTCAGAGTATTTACTTACTTCCATTTTCCTTGCATGTACCTCTGGTGCTCTCAGTATATAATTGATTGTATAATTAATTGTTTCAGGTGCTGACTGAGCAGGGCTGTGTGTTTCAAGAGCGCCATGGTTGGGAGAGACCTGGCTGGTTCAACAAAGATGGGCCGGCTCCTGTGAGAGTCACGCTACACACTAACATTACTGCAGACTGTCATTAATAAACAACTCCTCCGTTTTATTGGCCTCTAACAACTTGTTTGTGCCGTATTTGTTACTGCAGGTTAAAGACTACGATTATTATGGTGCTTACGATATTAAGAAGAATGTAAACTACAATTACAATGACCTCCTAGGCAAAGAGTACACCTTCGACTTCCCTCCACATCATGATGTGGTAAGACACCAAGAGCAGGTCTGTGGTTGTGTGTTTGAGTACCATCAGACAGAGGGGAAACTTCCTATTTAGCCAAAACTAAAACAGGAAGTTGGTTAGTCAGATGTATTTGAAGATACTCTGTTCTGAAAGGTCTCAAGAAGAAAAATAAGTATACTTCCTTTACTGGGGTAAAAAGTCATGAACAAGTAGTGGTAATGAATACAATCTGTAAGTTTCTTGATGCATGAAGAGTTTCTAGGCAGTAAACTAATTTAGCAGCTTGACAGACATAAGGGATACCAAGAGCTGTGATGCAGAAATCTGTTAGCCAGCCTTTAATTTCACTCCTGTGATGAATTTTGCCCTCTAGGTTGTTCCTTTGATTCACAGTTGTCTTAGAAATGGCATGTTCTTTTAAACATTTTTCTACTTAATGAGCCTGTTGAATTTATTTATTTATTTTATTTTTTTCTAAATGCAGATTAAGAGCGAGTGCCTCTCGTGTAGAAACAGCGTGGCTGTGTTTAACATGTCCTACTTTGGGAAGTTCTATCTCACTGGACCAGACGCCAAGAAGACAGCTGACTGGCTGTTCACGGCTGATGTCAACAAGAAGCCAGGTCAGTCGGATCGCTGCTCGAATAAACTCGCACACTGATGGCAGAACAGATTGATATGATGAAGAAGGAAGAGGCCTGGACGGAGGGACTAGAAAAGATTATAATATATGAAGTAAACAGCCCACTCCAAAGCAAAACTCTAAACACCAGTTCTAAATGCCAGCATGTAGTGTCAGAGAGGTTAAGCTTGAAGTACTGACAGGAGAGTTTTTACTGCTTTAATATACCTTAAACTCCTGATTTCCACAGTCACAAGTGTATGAGTTACAAAGCCACCTTGCTTTTTCTTCAGCCTCTCTGCTGACAATAATATCTACCTCAGAAAATAACTCACAATTATTTAGTTTATTGATGATCTTCACTAACTCTGAGCACCAGCTTGCACATGAAAGGTGGCACATTTTGGTAAAAGATTTGTTTGTTTTTACTTGAAGTAACTCAAGCACTGGCTCCAACAGAATAAGTGAACTCTGAGGACGATTCACTGGTAAAATGATCGCTTTTTGAGTTTAGCTCATGTTACAGTGTGTCCGATAAAGTCAAGTGTTTTATTTCACCTGGCCCAGATTATTTAGACAGTGTCTCCTCTGCTGACACAGTGCTGTAGAGATTGGCCTGTCCCGGGTCTGTGGTCTTGGCCCCGCTCACACTAGCTCGTCAATCTGGTCAATACTAATTTCTCTTTCTTCAAATTGAGGTTGTTCAACGAGCTATCTAAAGCAAGTAAGGTATTATTTGTGCATATTGTTTCCATAGAACCCCATTTCAAAAGATCTGAACTGTCGCCTATCTCGCATCGTGTTGCTGATTTCGTTTCACCTGTCCCTTCTCCTTTTGCTCCCAGTTTGTCTTAATCAGCAGTGATGATGTGAACAGTGCATGTACCAGCAGGCTTACAGTTATACTTCTAGAGCACCCTCAGACATTTTTTATTAAACAACACTGACAAATATGACTGTCACAGCTCCTTTGGCAAATGGATGATGCACAGGCAATGAGTTTGTGTCCCCCGTCATTCATTAGGAAGTGATGATGATGTCTTAATTTAACTGTCTTTGTTAACAGATTTTCCAAGTAGTCATTGCACTTTTACTATGGCTTATATTTGTTTTCTCGCTAACCATTACACAAAAGCATAAAAAAAATGTTTTGTTTACATATAATGTCAGAAAAATGCACACAGTCACATATCTGCACTGAGTTTATCACAAACTGTCAGAAACAGGGCTGTTATTTCAGGGCTCTCCTTTTAAGACTTTCACACTAATTCGTGTTTATTCAGTGTTTGTTTTCTGCATGTTTCAGGTTCCATTGTGTACACCTGCATGTTGAACAAGAGAGGGGGGTCTGAGGCCGACCTGACGGTGAGCAGATTGGAGCCCGGTGCTGCCAACCTGCCCCTGGCACCAGAGTCCAACGGTGAGTTTGATTCAGTACTGCTGTAATAGAAAGATGCAAAACGAACCAAAAGAGCTGAGTTTTAAACTGAACGTGGCAGGAGTCTTTCATTTTTGTTACCCCGGCATTCATGAATAAAACGAGACAAACTAAGCTATAACTTTTCTGTTTAATGTGTATTTGTACATGAATATTGGACAGAAGCATGAGATCATTTATACTTTGCAAATAATTGATAAACAGTAAATGATTCATAGTTTTTTTTCTTTCTGCTGCTTGACTAGCATTTTTCTATTTTCCCTAATTCTTTGCTCCAGGTGATGCATACTACCTGGCCATCGGAGGCGGTGTTGCAGAACACAACTGGAACCATATTAGAACGGTTATTCAGGACCAAGGCTTCCGGTGCCAGCTGACAGACCACTCTGAAGACATGGGGATGATCAGCATCCAGGGACCCAAGAGGTGGGGGTGGAGGGAGAAGGGAATTGGTGAAATAATTTGACTAAATTTTAATCTTCTTTTTTAGTTTGTGTATATATATATGAAATAAAAATTGTGTGTTGTAGGTAAGAAAAAATGCAGCTGCTGATATATGTATAAAAAAGGAAGGTAGTCCAGGTTGGACACTTTGTTCTTCCTTCCTACAGCCTTCCTTTGTTGCTTTTACTCACAGAGCAAGCCAGGCCAACTTTCTTCTTCTTGATCTTAGTCTCTGCTCACCTCCGACTATTGTTTCCTCCCCTCTCACCTCCTCTCCTCCCCACCTCGCTGCCCTGCCTTTGTTCTTCCCTCTCAGCAGCAGCTGGAGGGTCCGTCCACCCCGTTCTCTGTGTGGGCTTTGTCGATTTCTTTTCCTTGAGGCTTTTCTCATCTTCCTCTTTCTTCCTCCCTCTGTGGAGATCGTATCCCTCCCCCCACCCCCTCTTCTGTTGCTGCTCGATCGACCTACTGTTACCTCACCTGTGTTCTCAGGTTTTTCTATCCATCCTGCTGACATCAAACTAGGAGCAACTGTGTCACTACAACTTAGCTCCACATTGTGGGTCCCTTTGAGTTTTCATGAGCATCCAAACAAACATTTGCATCTGTGGATTTTCCCTCCCTCTGTGTGTGTGTGTGTGTGTGTGTGTGTGTGTGTGTTTATGGATATCATTGACAAAAATTGACATCTGCGTTGCCTGTCTTTGCACAGCCCTGTAATTATGCATTACATGTTTGAGGGATTGCAGGAAATGACTCTTCCAATATTTGGCTTCTGTTTCTCAAGGAAGCAAATGGATTCATGTAAAGCAGGACTAGATTGCGGTGTTTACAGAACCGCGTTTGTGTTTTCTCTCCGTACGGCGCTTCCTTCAAATCCTCCAGAGACAGAAGTCTTGAAACTTGCAGCTTTTTTTTTTACCCACACAGCTTGGCATCATGTTCTGATAGCTTGAAACAAATGCTCCGTCACCTGCTTTGTAATTATGAACCGCATCTATAATTGATGAAATGATGTGATATCTTGCGTCTACGCATGCATCCCTGAATCCACAGCTGACAAGTCAGGGAAACAAATGCTGGGAACAAAAGCCCTCTTCCCGTACGTGAGTGCACACACTTTCACTGAATGCTGAGTCAGAACACACGACTGGCTTCCTGTTTTTCTGCATACCTTAGGTGTTTTAGACACATCAAAACATTCAGCACATTCAGGAGATGGGTACTGTGGGCTTTTTGTAACTTTTTTAAAATATTTAATTTTATTTACAAATATGTTCCCCACAGAAATACATTGAGATCTCTTCAGTTCCTTCAAAAACATTGTCTTTCAAATCTATTTCTGCTCTATATTTGTCTTCTTATGCTACTTTTAGTTACCATTCTTTCAGTTTTAGCTTTTTGTTATTTTGGATTTTACCTGCTGTTCTGTTACTTTTAGCTAGCCTTTTGGTAGTTTTGGCTTTTAGTTAGTGTTTTCCTGCTTTTAGCTTTAACAAGTCAGTTTTGCTTTTACTCAGCAGTCACCATTAAATTTCTCTAACTTTGCTTTTTGAGTTCAGTGAAGAAAGTCGAAGAACAGCTTGAAGAAGATATTGGCCAGTGTTTTTTTTTTTTTTGCACACATGTTTATGTGCAAATAAAAATAGCTTTATATGTGCCCGTGCCCACATGTTTCTACATCTATGACGACACATCAGTTTTTAGAAGAAGGGATTTGCACAAAGATGCAGAAACATCTACAGCCCTGGCTTTGTGCCACTCCACTGTAAAAATACCTCTTTAAAAAAAAAAGAACCTGCACATTGTTTTCTCCATCTTCCCACACACAAACAGACCGGCTCACAAGTAGAAATGTGATCTAAACTTAATAATTTTTTCCCCTCTTGACTCATCTTTATGTAATATTGGTTTCAAGTTTGAATTTTAGGATAAGAAAAAAATGTACATTTTCTCATTATTATAGCAAAGGTGTATGTACAGATATAAAGTTTCTGATTTTTTTTATTTATATTGTGCCAATTCACAAGTAAAATCCTCTTGGGGCACTGTACAAAAGAAAAAAACCAAGTATAAATCATAAATCTAATTCAAATTCAGATCTAGTTACAGCTCAAAACACATCAACATTACATGGTTCTGGTTATGTTATTGTGTTTTTACTCTTTATAGTGTGTGTGCACATGGATATGTATGCTTTGAATCACTGCAAAACAAATCTACCCTTTGGTATAAATAAAGTAACCCAACCTAACCTAATTCAGTTCTTATTATAATATAATACATTCACATGCAGCACATTATGAAACGTCAATTAGTAAAATTCATCTAAGGAATCCAGCCGGTTGTGTCGAAACTCCACTTTGTCACAGCTTGAGAAGCACAGAGATGACAGTGGAAAGGAACAACTCCCTTGGAACAGGAAGAAACCTTCAGCAGAACCAGAACCGGCCATCTGCCTCGACCGGCTGGCGTTTGAGAGGACCGGTCCAGGTGTAGTTTTTACGGGAAGAAAACGAAGAGGACAAGTTAATGGCAACAATAACTGCGTGTATAAACATGGAGAGTAGAGAGAGTAACGAGAGCAGCAGAGTGAAGACATGTAATCAGTTTCAGCAGTCTAAGTTTATAGCAGCATAACTAAGGGACAGCTTAAGAAACCCAAATTAACCCTAACTACAGGATTTATCAAAAAGAAAAGTCTTAAGCAGAGTCCTAAAAATAGACAGGATGTCAGCCTCATGGGCAGAAATTAGAAGAATAAACCCATTTGTTTAATTTTTTGTTTGTTTGTTTTCATTTACAGTCGAGAGGTATTACAGGAGGTCTTGGACACAGACCTGAGCAACGAAGCTTTTCCTTTCTCCACCCACAAAATCGTCAATGCTGCTGGACATCAGGTGACTATGAGCACGCACACACACTTGGTGGCTAAACTCAATCATCAGATGCAAATTATACCACTAGGAGGGGAAAAAAAATTGCTTATGATTTCAAAGATTCAGCCATGACAGACTGTAAAACTGTGTGTTCAGGGAGAATAAATGGCAGCCCTCAAAGTGTCCTTGTGAAATAATAACTCAATACACTCTAAGTTTAATTTGTTCTTTTCCCTTTTTTCATTTCACACCTTTTTCCCTTCAATCTAAGAGGTGCTATAACAGAAAAAGTTCAGAGCAGAGGCTAATAAGAAGAGCTGTATGGCTTTCGAACTGGCTGTGTTTTTATCCTACAGAATAATCTGTAAGGTGACGTGACCCAGCTGACCTAAGAGAGCATGTTGTGCAGATTCACGCGGCGACACATATGCTCACTCGAGCTCAGTCTGTCTTAGTTGCTCTTGTGTGAATTATTCAACATCCTGGTGGTTTTATTCTGCAGCTACACGCCGCTCTACAGGAATGTGTGTGCGAGTGTGCTGTTTTCCAGCTGGTTGTTGGCCGTGTCTCGGTGACATTTTAATGTCTGCAGAGCTGCATGTACTGTGCAGAGCTCTTCCTGCTCCTCTGCACCCCTCACAGCTCATTACTCTCTCCCTGCCTGCCTTTATTTTCCCAACTTGTCATCTGCGGCGGGTGCGCCGGCGTGCACCATTGTTCAGATGAATGTGTGTTTGCGCGTGAACTTGTTTGTGTTTCTGTTTGCTTTTGGCTGCTAAGTGGACACGTGTCGCTGTGTGTGAGGCATGCATGCGTCTGGTGCTCGTTGTAAGCACATGCTTCTCTGTAGAACCCTCCCCAAAGCTTCACGATGTACATATGGGGCCCAAAGTGACCCACTGACCGGCCAAATGGACGTGCTGTCATTGCACCAACTTGGAAAACAGTTTCCAACATAAAACATGGCTATATCTCAGTTAATTTTACAGGTAGGGATCTAAAATTTAATGTGGTAGTAGCTGAGAGTCATTCACGAAAATACTCTTGAGCATGACATTTCACGATATTGCATGACATTGTGCATAATGTTATTTGTAAGGTTTAAACAATTCTCCCTTTTCCCACCAAAAGATGATCTTAGTTTAAAACTGGTGATATGCATTAATTGAATGACGTTCGTTTTAAATTTCCTTCCATTTCTGTTTTCTTACTAGAGCAATATCTCCAGTTAAATGTGGCAGCTTGGTTCTCCACGTACGTCTCTGCTTCTCTCTAAAGCGCCTCTCTACCCTTCGCTGTCATCCCAGGTGCGAGCGATGCGTCTGTCATTCGTCGGAGAGCTCGGCTGGGAGCTGCACATTCCCAAAGACTCGTGTATTCCCGTCTACAGAGCTGTCATGGCTGCTGGTGCGAATCACGGCATCATCAACTCGGGCTACAGAGCCATCGACTCGCTCAGCATCGAGAAGGGTAAACATATCATCCGGTTCCAGCTCAGCTACACATTTAGGAAAATTTAGACAGTTTGATTCTACATTTTAACGTGTTTTGGAGGGATGAAAGGGATGTTTAGTTATTCTGTGCCTGAAAGTTACCAGAGTTCCCAGTTTTTGCTTGTTTTTTTCACCGTTTTCTGCTCCGATTTTTTTGTCAGGCTACAGACACTGGCACGCCGACCTCCGCCCTGATGACACACCCCTGGAGGCGGGGCTTGCCTTCACCTGCAAACTGAAGAGTTCCATCCCCTTTCAGGGACGCGAACGACTGGAGAAACAGAAGGAAGAGGGGCTGAAGAGGCGCATCGTCTGCTTCACTATTGATGAGTTAGTAAAGCTTTTGTCGTAAGGCTGTAATTAAGTCTTCAAGGAAAAAAGAAAATTCAGCTTTTTGTTTATCCTCTAAAACTAAGTTTTCTGTATTTAGGCCTCTGTCCACAAATCTACTTATCAGCTTTGTTACATTTCTCCAAAAAATTTAAATAGTTAACCTTGTAGAGTAGTTTGTGAATTTAGTTAGAGAATTTTGAAATGAATGTATTTTAACTTCATCTGTTTTTCTCTTTGCTCTACATCAGGAAAGTACCGATGTTTGGTTTGGAGGCTGTTTTCCGAAACGGTGTTCCCGTCGGTCACCTACGGCGATCTGAATACGGCTTTTTTATCGACAGAACTCTTGGCTATGGATACATCCGCAACCCTGATGGAGGAGTGGTAAGAGCTTTACACACACACCTATATTAAAACCATTTTTATTATTCTGCTGGATTTATTTCATCCTAGTTTCTTTTCAGGGTATTTTTTTTTTTTGGTTTCATTATACATTAACACCTGTCTTTCATAGCAACAGGCAATAATGCAATTACCTATATGTGTGTGTTATAAAAAATATATTTTTTATTTATTTACTTTTACTGGTAATTTCATTCAGACTGGTAGACATGAGGTAGACAGGCTCATTTTCAAGAGAGACCTGTAACACAGACGCAGAACATCAGTCACATAAAACAACAATACAGTAATCATGAAACATTATCTTGGCATTTAAAAGGTAGCAGAGTTTAAAGAAAACCTAAAAATAAAAAATAATAATAAATTGAAATGGTGATGTTTCCATTTTCTTTGAAATGTGCTTAAAATGTCCCAGAGGGATCAAACTGGACAATTTCAGTTCTGGCTGCAGAGTATTCCAGGAAGATGGAGCAAAATAGGAAAACAGGAGAAGGCCTTTTTGCCCAAGTTGTGTGGGAACTGAGAGGAAAGTGAAAGAAATGAAAATCCTGGGAGCGTAGGCTGTGAATTATTGTCTCTGTGACATCTTTGAATGCAGGTATGAAGGCAGCAGGCCTCGGATGGATTTGTAAATTAAAGTATACCAGTGTAGGAGTCTGCTGGTGGATAGTGATGGCCGGTTTCTCGGCGAGGATGGGGTACAGTGGTGCGTGAGAGGTTTACATTTTGTTATAAATCGCACGACTCCATGATATGCAGCATCCAGCATGAGCGGAGAGATGGCCGGGGCGTTCATATAAACATCACCGGAGTCCAGCAGTGGCAGAAAAGTTGCAGACACAAGATGTTTACAAAAGAAAGGGGGGATGCAGGAAATATTTTTAAATAGATCCTAGTTTTATTTAAATGTGGTCAAAGTGACACTTGAAGGAAAGCTTTTTATCAATGACAACACCGAGGTACAGTATATCTCATGAACCGGTGGACAGATTTTAATGAAACTCTCAGAAAGTAATTATTGGATGCACATTTACAACTCATTAACATGTGGGGTCAACCCAATTCAAGATGGACGCCACAGCTAATCAACTTTTCAAACACAAAGTTAGCTATACCTCAGCCAATTTTTTTTATATATATACACATATATTCCTATTTTATTTCTGTTAACATGTTCAGAATTTAAGCAGATCCTTTGTTCTTCATTTTTTTAATGCCTTTACAAAAAAATATATTTTCTGTTGTTCGTTCTATGTAATCTTGCATCCAATTATTTCTACAAATATCTGTTGTAAGTGTCCAGTAAACCTTTGTGTTTGGAAATTTAAAATAGCTTGAACATGAAGTGATAAAACTGGAAGTTTGAGGATGGAATTGGGAAATGGGAAAATGTGCAGGAACCTCGTCCTCTTGCATAGAGAAACTTTAAATCTCTTTTTATTCTCGTTGCTCCATTTGTGGAATAAAACTCACCTCTCCAGTATATAAATCATTTAATTTTTGAATGCAACGCTGGGTTTAACATTTAGCTTAAATCCTTGAGCTCTGGGCACATCTTCAAGAAATCAGACTGAAAGTCTTTGTCCCTGAAGTTTTGCAAACAGCTGCGTGTGTTTGAGTGGAACTGAAGGAGAGAGTGGCAGATCAGTAGGAGTGCTGCAGGGAGGGAAAATTAGCTTTCTGTGTTTCAGGGGAGCCGACACTGACTCATGAGTTCCTTCACTGCTTCCTGCATTTATAACTTTCAAGCTGTTCTGTTCCTTTTGCTGTGAATGTTTTGGAAATAATTTGTTTTGGAGCAGAAATCCAGTGGAGAAGATTATTTTTAAGCGCGTTTGCTTCAATCTGCATTATTTCTTATTTCTTAGATTTTGATTTTCATCACTGTTTTCTCTATTTAGTCTTTTTATTCTCTTTGTTCCCCCCTCCCCCCCACCTTTTTTATTAGGTGAGTGCTGATTTCATTAAAAGTGGTGAGTTCACCCTGGAGAGGATGGGAGTGACGTACAAGGCCAAGGCTCACCTCAAATCTCCGTTTGACCCCGAGAATAAACGTGTCAGAGGAATCTACGATTGAGGGAAAAAAAAAAAAAACTCCACAGATGTAGAAAAACTGACATAAAACACTCTGGTGGCAAAATAGCATAATCAAGTTGGGGATTTCGGTTGCAGTTACATATTTCTGTCAAATACAAGGATTTTCACATGTTTATTTTTGTATGTGGTACTTAATTGAACTGAAGTGGAGGTAATGAACTGCTTATTTTAAAATTGATACTTTTGAAAGATGGCACGACAAAAATCCAAGCATTTAAAATTTGGTATTTCTGGTTTGTTACCATGTTTCCTTCTGAGAATATTACTGTGAAAAATTCACTTCAACTTTACCTGATGTAGAGTTAAACCTCTAAGTTTTTAATGATTTTTATGCCTCCAAAAACAGAAAAAAAACTTTATTTTTTACTCATTGCTGCATTTTTTTACTCATTGCAGCATTACTCATTGCTGGATCGAAACTTCCTTGATTCTTGTTTTTTTGTTTAGTCTTTGGTACTTTATTGGCACCGAAATGGTCAAATTTGGAGATGCCTTAATGCAGATAAATTCAAAATTATGAGTGGATTTTTCAAGAAAGACCAGTTTATTATGTAAACCAGAGAAAGCACCATAAGTCACGATTTTCTCCTGATCTTCATCATGTTTCACGCAGAATACAAACCCTGCAGAAGTTATTTGGAATTATGATTTCTGTTTTGAACCTAAATAAAATCATTATTGGCATCAAAGCTGCTAAACCAAGAGTGCCGTTACATCTTGACAACACATTTGCAAGAAAGCGACACCACGAGATAAAATACCAAACAAAGTATAATAAGAAAAAAACAATATTTATCAGAATGCTGCTGTTATGATTATATCCTGTTTTACTACAGAGTCTTCCAAAGTCATTATCGCCCACCAACATGAAAGGCAGGTGATAATGTAATTCCCTGTTTGTGCTCATGTCTTTGTTTGTCTGTTAGCAACACAATTCATGAATCAGTGGGTAAACTTTAATGAAACTCTCACAAAGCAATCACTGGATGTAGATCCAAAACTGATTAACCTTTGGAGTCACCCCAATGCAACATGGCCACCCCAGCTAACTGACCTTAGCTAACACAATAAAGGCTATAAGGCAGTAATTTTTTACAAACAATTACCTAAAGATTGATGAGGTTGTAGCTGAAATGTATCCCTCACATTTGCTCTGAGTGCTAAAAGATCTTTGTTTAAAACTTTGTTGAGTTATAAAATATTGATTACCCACAGATTAGGTATTTGTAAGAACATGTTTTGTATTATATTAGTTAAATCAGATTTAACACTTTTATTACCTTTTAGCAAAGATGAAAAGTGTCCTTACTTTTTGATTTAATCTAATTGACTATTAACTTTTAAAATTATTTGTTTGATTAATTCTTTGAGCAGCAGCAAAACTGCTCTAACCCCATGTTTAATGTCTGAGTTTGGAAGGAGAGTGTTTAAAATGAAGCGACATCACCATTTGGACGTGGTGAAAATTGGTTCTTGTTTTTAATGCAGCTGCTCTCATGTACAGTTTTCTTCTTCTTGTTTACACGAGTATCTGCTGTCGGATTAACCGTCACAGGTACATTTTCCATCCCTGTTTACACAAAGACACTTAAAACTAAACAAGAACTAATGTTCATTTTGCACACAGAGCGAGCAAAAAGAAAAAAGGTGCATAAATTAATGGAAACTTCAGTTTGTAAAACTGCCACGCGCCTCTCTGGTGTTTGCTGCTGCATGTTGAGCACAAAATGTTTACTGATGTGGAAGGATTCATTGATTCTGCCCAGAGAGCCATTAATCATTAAAACTGTGGTTCTTAGTAGTAACTTAACAAGATTTATACAGGAAATGTGAAGCACTGATATAATGTTGCATCAATGTGTCCAGAGGTTTATTATTTTTTCCCCCTCTAACAAAATTTGTTTTATTTACTTTCCTATCAGTATCGATTTACCTCACAGTGAGCTTTTAAATGTCCTGCCCTGATCTTTACTTCCTGTAAAGATAAACTAAGCTGAACAATGTGCCAGTTAGTCAAATTCATGTTCACTTGTTGTCTCTGTTCAGAAACATTTGTGTAACAATAAAAGGCTATTTTAACTTAAAACCATTTTGTGCCGTTTAATAACAACACAAGGGTGAGACTCTGTCTCAGGCGGAGGAGTTCAGGTATCTGGAAATCTTGTTCACAAGTGATGGGAAGATGAAGTGGCAGAGAGATCACCAGATTGGGGCCTCGTCTGCGGTAATGAAGGTGTCCCTCCGCTCTGTTGCGGTGAAAAAGGAAAGCATTTGATTTACTGGTCTGTCCACATTCCAACCTTCACCTATGCATGAACTATTCTTTTTGGTCATGATCCATAAGATCCTGGTTACAAGCAGCTGAAATGAGCTTCCTTCGAAGAAGGCAGGGCTTAGAGCAGAGATGGGCAATTCTGGTCCTCGAGGGACACTATCCTGCATGTTTTGATTAATTTTTTCGGATTCAGTGGTTAAATTACCTCTTCTTGTTCTGCAGAAACCTGTTAATCTGCCATCAATTCAAATCAGGTGTGTTGGAGCAGAGAAACAAGAAAAACATGCAGGATAGTGGCCCTCGAGCACCAGGATTGGACACCCCTAGCTTAGAGGTAAGGTGAGGAGCTCCGGAGTAGAGCTGCTGCTCCTCCACATTGAAAGGAGTCAGTTGAGGTCACTCCTCATCTGATTAGGATGCCTGGGTGCTCCTTCTGTCACACTTCATTCAGAGAAGACCCAGAACTCACAAGAAGAATATATAACCTTTCTGGCCTGTGAACGCCTTATGATCCCCCAGAGGAGGAGCTGGGTAGAAGGATGTCTGGGGTCCATTTCTGGACCTTTTGTCTTCATGGTCCAACCATAGTTACGTGGAGAAGAATGGATAAATGGATGGATATTTTCAAAGAAAACAAGGAATGAAGCAAAGCAGAGAATATTTTAATATTTTAATATGTAACTGTATACAGTACACAGTGCACTTTGTACTATAATCTTTAATTCTTAGTCATCATACAAATCTCTTGTTTTAATAACAGAATACTGGAAAAACACAATTAATGACTGCAACTTTTCAATAAATGTTTTTTTGTTTAATTTTAAATGCTCTTTTTTTAGTGTCATACATGAAAGTCCATCTTAATTTCTTTGAAACATGACATCTGAATAGGACTGTAATTAACTTAATTAGTATGCTCTAATAATAACCTCAGTCAGTGGGTGTTTGTAGAGGCATGAAATTACAGCAAGTACTGGAATACATGGAGTTCCTAATGCTGAGATTTAAACTAAGACGAACTCAGCCACACCACAAAAACTTTTTAAATGATTATTTTTAACTGGTAGTGACCCATAACGGCCGCACAGGTTCAACTGCTGGGTACTGCCCCTCCCTCGCAGGGGTACCGAGGTTTCGGAAGGACGGAGGTCACCTCTGGTATGGGCTGTTTCTCCCATTCACCCTGAAGAAAGATAAAAACACTTAGGATGGGAAAAAAGAGCTCTCCAATGCAAGTATCAGTGTTTACAGCAAAATGCTAATTTGCACCATCTTTGGAAGGACTGTTTCATCACATTAAATATATTTTTGTTTCTACAACTGTAAGTTTCATCAAAACTTTCTGGGGGTAGACAAACAAATGTTCCCCAGCCATAGGTCTCACTGGACAGAGTATAAAATATGATGCATCTTCTAAAACATGTACTGTCTTTAGTGGAAGTGGGTTTATTTTACTCAAGAGTCTGACTAGCAGCTTTGTGTGTATGTGTGTGTGTGTGGGATTACTGGACACTCACAGGAAAGAGGTGTGCTGTCGACTGATTGCAGTGCATGTAGAAGGGAGATGTGTTGTAAAGAGAGTCCAGCACTTCTGCGGTGAATTCATCCCACTGGAGCTGAGAGAACTGCTCCGTCACGCTGACCTCGCTGCACACACACTGATCGTTTCCATTAAACCTGGATGAGCGGAGACGTTAAAGGGATAGTTCAGGTCTTTAGAAGTGGGATTCAGTGGAGACGTTGTGGGTAATTAATACCCTACCTGTTGCAGACGGCTCTTTGAACGACCTCAGTTTGGAGAAATCGAGTTTAATTCTGACAAGCTAACCGCTAGTCTGAGTGGGGCCAAACCAAATAGGACTGCTGCTGTCCGAACTTAACCCTAGTCTCAAAAATGTCATAAAGATTCATGTTATTGCTATTTTATAAACTGTTACACTGCTGATAATTTTGCATTACAGGAATTATCTGGCAGAAGTACACCAGCTAGCTGCTGCTCCCTTTATTTGTGCTTGTAAACAGAATTTTATATAAATAACCATGCAATAAAAAACTGACAGCAATGTAAAAGTTTATGAAGCAGCGTTTGCTTGAACTGTGGTGTAACTTTTTAGACTGGAGTTGTTTTAGGACGATAGCAATCCGTTTTGGTCTTTGCTCTGAAAGGCCATCAGCTTGTCAATATTTTAGAATAAAACTCAATTTCTCCAAAATGTGGTCATTCAAAAAGCTGTCTGCAACAGAGATCAAAACAAAACTGTGTAGTCAGAACATTCAGAGGAGGACACGGAGGATATGAAACGAGAAAAAAGGACTAAAAAAACAAGCTGGTGGGTTCAGGGAGGGAGATGATGTCCACACCTGTTAATGAAGTTAAAATATTTCTGCAGGTATCCGGTGTCAACGTGGCTCTTGCAGAGCTCCAACTGAGTTCGAGGGTAGTAATGAATGTAGTTCACACACATCTCCTCCATGATGCCGAATCCTCCCTGAGAAGACAACAGAATTAAATATGTATGGCAAATGGAATGGAGAAAAACTATTTATAATTAATAATAAAGATTTTATAGTATTTTCTCACCACTGTGGGGTTGCTCCTGTCCTCTGTGTTGTAAGTACACTTTGTTATAAGAACGTCACCCTGCGGGAGCAAATTCAAACGTGTCAATGAACTTCAGTCTGTGGGAAAATGTACAAATTACTGATGAAAAATTAATTTGTGAAATCACCAGTTGCCAGTTTGCTGTCAGGAAAATTATAATTTGAAAAAAACTGTTTTGTGGAGCTCAGCTGCTGGTTTTTTCTTTCTCTTTAGAGAGTGTTACAACCTTTTTTTTCTATTTAAGCACCTAATGCAGCTTTAAACTTTCAATGCAAAGAGAGAAAATAATTGATTTAGTTTGCAAACGAGTAACATTCCTGTTCTTGTCTGAATGTAATATCAGTGCAGTGGGAAGCTAAGCTGAATGTTACTACCTCTGCAGGATCATTCATCAGTTTTATACTCACTGGTAAAACATTCACCATTTTCCTCAGAACTCGGATTGTCTATGAAAGAAGAGAAGAAAGAACATGCTGTAAAATGATCAAAAAACCTGTCAGGTTCATGTTTTTGCAACATGATTAAATTTTAAAACAGGGATTCTTTTTTTTTAATCATTATTTGAGCAGAAAATATTTTGCGAATCTTCAAAAAATTCTGTGTTGTCTCTGTGTAGCATCTTTTTTTTTTTTTTGAAGCACCGCTCAGTACTTTTATTTCAAATGCTTCAAATTTATTTCATATTTCACATATATTTACAGATTTCTCTCGTGTGTTTTGAGGTTTGTTACCTTTGCAGAGAGCGGTCTGATAATAAACCCTTCAGGTTTTAAGCCAACATCAACTGCAGCTGGACATTATATCAGGTATAAATTCTTTGTTTTCGCCTGCGTGTCTGAATATTTTACATAAATAAACCACAGCTGCTGTTTGTTCCTTTAGACAAAGAGCCGACAGACTTGTTTTTGTGTCTTTAAAATTACATCACAGAACATTTGTAAAAATAAAAAAAAATACTGGTAGGTAAAAAGAAGTAAGCATGTCTTTAATGCCCTTCATGAAATTCCCTTTAAAGCTGTGCATGTGTTTTAATCCAACGCTGAAATGATCCCCCAAAAGATCATTTCACCTATGACTGATCATCATGATATTGCAATGAGTAGCTTTAATATTTGTACAAAAAGCAACTCGAAACAACCAACTGCTTTTGCAGGTTTTGCAATATTTTGCACTCCTAAAAACCCACAAATGTGCATCTTTGTTGAACTGACTTCCTCTTTGTAAAGAGAGGTTCTCACCTGGTAGTCTGTGCTGAAGTGCTGGTCTTCCTGCACCACCTCCAGCTCTTTGCTTCCCCTCACCAAAACTGTCTTCACCCCACGGCCCGCCAGGTGGGTGTGCAGCTGGGACGCAAATATATAGATACCTCCTGGGGGCAAAGCCTGGAGACACAAACAGGCAGACGGATCGTAAGACTTTTCAAGGAGAGAGAGTTTCTGAATTCTAGGGGGAAGAGATTTTGTTTACATACAGTCTTGGTGCACTTGGATGTGCAGTAGCCAGTGAGGTAGAAGGTGTGTTGTTTTGGAGGGATCGCCATCACCGGAGTGTAAACGAGGCCCAGCTCCATGATTCCTGCATTGTAGCGCCTCAGGCTGGGGGTGTAATACAGCCGAATCCCTGATGAATCACGCCGGCCTGCGTGTAAAATGTTCACACATTACTGCTCAACATACGGTAACTTTACTATATAACATTAAACAGGCAGAATAACCCTGCTCTAACCATGCTTATAAAATGTTTACAAAAACAAAAAATTCTGAATGTTTATGTTTTCTCTCCGCCTGGTCCTGGCCTGCAATGTGTTTGGAGTCTTTTGTTGTTTAGACAAGAAAAATATTAAAAACATCTCACCAGTGAAAAGTAACAAATGTTCTTAAAGTGTGTTAATATTCTTAAAACACTAAATACAGACATTTTGGGGATATGATTCCCAGTCATAAGGATTCCGTCTTGGCTAAATGCATCTGGTTTAGTTGTGCGAAGCTAATTCAGCATTCAGATAATTGTTTTCCTGTTTTTTTCCTGTCTTACTACTTTTGCATACATGGCACTTTTTTATCCATTCATATATCAACATCGTTGAATTCATTCAGGAGATGGCTGGAAATCTCTTTTCTGTTGTCTATTGCATCTAAATTCCCTTATTAAATCTCAAAAAGTTGTTTAAAGTCATTCAAATGAAGAAAAACAGATGAACAGAGAGAGAATATGATGTGCTGAGGTGTTTTAATTCTCCAGAGGTGTGCAGATACAAAATCTAAGAATATGTTTGGAAAATTGATTGTTAAAAGATTAGGAGCAGCTGAGGCTTTGAGAACAAGCCAAACAAATTCTGCTGTTGGTGTTTTGATGAAAGAAAGTGGCTGAATATGTTGGTATATGATTGTAAATGCAACCTATGTACCAGATATAAGGAGAGGGTTGTGGTAATGGACTTCCAGTCGAAGGAACTTTGAGGAACCGGGTCCACCCATCGCCAGCCCGGCATCAGGGGGATAGTAAAAAGCCTGCAAGCACACACACCCACATCCATGCAAACATGCAAACATGCAAGATTCATGAGAAAAATAATGCAAGATTGAGTTTCATGTAACAATATGCACAACTGGCAGTTTGCTGTTTTTTGGGGGGGTAATATTACCAAATACAGTGATACATTTCACAGTGAAAAGAGACTTTTGTATATGAATCAAATAATATGTAGGCTTTCAATAGTAGGTTAAAGTTCGAACTGCCCTGAAAATAAAATATAATCTAGCAGAATAACAAAAAGAAGACTCAAAAAATGCAAATACTTTACAAACATGTAGGTGTTCAATACCAGTGAAATGTATGCTTTAATTTTCCCTCTTCAGCATTGTGGCAGTGCCATAGATTATCATTTCTTATACCTTTTAAAGTTTATCAAATCTATTTTCCTCGTTGTTTTTTTTTTTTTTTCTTTTTCCAATTCCCTTCTAGTGCTGTGGCACAGAAAATAAAGCAACACTATTAGAAGGTGATGAAAGAGGCCCGAATATTTCCAACCTAATCTTGTCTTCACAGCTCACAGAAGGCATCCTGCTTGTTTTTGTTTAGCTGGCAGATAATCCAGTCGGAGAAGGGCCAGGCTTGCTTGTGATACAGCAGGAAGTCGTGCAGAGAGATACGGTGACAACTTCACCGCTCACTGTCCTCTTGCTTTATTTGGCTAGCAGCCTCAGCCACCATTTTGTCGCCTTTTGCTCTACCTTTCTGAAGTCTTGAGTTGCTCATTTAGATGTTTGAGGGGGACTTTAGAGCCAGAAAGAAGGTAAAAGAAAGAAGATTTGCAAGCAACTATGTTGATTCCAGCACTCACGAGTCATTCACAGAGCAGACTACATACTTAGTATTTCAGATCTTTAATTGTGAGTAAATTAAACTCATTTTTTTCAAAGAACAACAACTTCCATGCAAAAAAGCATTATCTGTTAGCATTCAAAGCACGTGATGGGGATGACTCTCAGCTACTACCACACCAATTTGTAGTGCAGTATTTGCAAAACTAAACAAGTTAACCATTTCTGTTTGCTAAGTTCACTTAGCTGAGGGCAGCCATTTAAAATTGAATTGAGCCCAAAAGTTAATCAGTTGCAGACATATATCCAATGATTACTCCCTAAAACAAACTTCCTACTTGAAATTTTAAGATAGAGCAGAAATGCAGGGTGGGACTATTTGACAAACAGAATAAAAATGCATTGATTAAGCAAAAATCATCTTTTTTGATTAAAATCAGACCACAAAAACATAAAAACCTGAAAATCAATGAGTGATGTTGCCGTAGATGTTGCTGTCAGTTTTATACACTTATCTATTGGTTTTACTCTCCATGGACCTGCTGTTTTCGTCCTGTTTTTTTGTCTGCTTTCCTAACAAACTGGAGTTTAAAATTGGATTGCTCTTGTTAACATTTTAAATTGGTTTTCTGCGAGGTTTGTGCTGCTTTAATTAAAAGACTTGAAGCACTTATTAAATTAGGGTCACAACATTGCAATTAGCTAAATTTGTTTTTCAGAGCAAACCTTTTAAATGTGCTTTATCCACGAAGAGGAGCTGCAGTAAAGAAGAAAATATCAGCTGAAAAACCAAATAAGACGACCAGGAGTAAAAACCCAACTCGGAAACCTCCACGCAGCCATTTTGTGCCTCCTACCACACATCTTGTTAGTTATTTTCTACGTACAAACATTTGCAGCCTTCATTTGTGGTATTTTTCTGTTTTTATGTAAGCGTATTTATAAATATTTGTGTGCAAAAATGTGCATCCCACATACAGACTGTCTGTTAATAGACGTGCTGCGTGGTGGGCTCATCTTTACAAAAATTTTAAAGCTTGCAGTTCCAGGCTTGGATATTACTTGCGTGGGAGCTTTTGTTTATCTCTTTTAATAAGTGCAAGGTCTGGAGCAAAATCAAGCCTCATCCCAGTGCTCTCTTTCAATTAAGTTCATGCTATTTTTATCAAAAAAACACTTGAGTCTTCATGTTTAATCTGCTTCATCGTGTAGCGTGGGGGCTCTTGTTTTTCTGTTGCGAGCGCTTTGCATTCTGAATCGAATCATTTGGCAAAAATGATTTAGGGTTGCAAAGATTGTAGGTGGGAAGGTTTTCATACCTCTGCCCCCATAGCCCATGCAGCCAGAACGTGACGGCAGAAGTTGAGCTTTCTCGGCTTCATCTTGTCGTCACAGGAGCCACTGTACTGTGGCACGTCACGCATGTCCGGGGAACATTCGAACACCTCGATGTGATGCACAATGGCCTCGTTACCTGCGGTTATCACAGACTCGTACTGACAGAAAGAAAACAGGATATGCAGTTTTATTCACACGAGATGTGTTAATATTGCCAGCAGACCTGAGACAAATCAAAAAGGAGGATGGTTGTTTGCTCACTTTAATTGTGTAAATGCTGAGTCAGCATTCCTACTGCTGTTTTGCTGTTTATAGTTTCTTTTGTGGATTTTCAGTCAAGTTACATCTGGATGCTGTGTGCTATTTTATTCATTTGTATATCAAACTGTTCAGCTCATACAGAAGATATGTAGGAGCTCTAACTTTTGGTTTTTGTAACTTTTATACATTCATCTTTATTTAAAAAAAAACCTTGAAATGCAGGTTTCTTTAATTCCTTCAAAAACCTTGTCCTTTGAAATCTGCTTCAATAACCCTGATCTATTTTAGCATCTTGTGCTACTTGTAGGTTTTAGCTACGGTTTTTGCTAATTTTAGTTTTTAGCAACTGTTTCTGAATTTAGCTTCTTTTCCTTCTCATTTTAACTTTAACAGCACTCAGCATTCATCAGCATAATGCTTTAGTTTGCTCGATTTACCATGACGATGTGGTTCTTGGGGATATTTTCAGGCAGCTTGTGGATGAAGCACCAGTAGGTGGTCTCTTGGTTCGGTATGACGACATTTGGCGCCAAGACCTCTAAGGTCTGAACGTCTGGAGGCAGAGTGGGGGACGGCGTGTCGGGGCGCAGCATCAACACTCTCTGTATCCCTGTGTGGATCCTGGACAGGTCCAGCTCTTCGAGAGAGGCGAGTGGTTGATCCAACAGCCCGTAGATGACGTGCACAGTTCCTTCCTGGTGAATCAGAAAAAAAAGAGGGGAATTTAAGAGAAGCATTTTGGAAAAATAGTCTTTTAAAACTCACATTTTTTGCTCATATATGTTTTCTCGAATAAACACAGACAAGCTTTGGTGACGTTGTCATAGTAATGGGTTTTAGTCTCTGCAACTTAGAGGTTTAATGCGGTGCCATGGAAACAAATGATTATTATGAGAACTGCTTCAGTAATAAATGCATCTTTTGGTGCCTTTTATTTCCATATCTAAAACTAAAAGCTGGCTTTAAAAAAACAGTCTCTTTATTTTCATATGCACAAAATACAGCAAAACTCCAGTTATGCACTCTCCTGCACAAACCATGTGCTCAAATACTGTCTTTACTGTCTTTCTTCTTCCTGCCAAGCATTAACGTTCATATTTGCCATTTATGAAAGCGCAAATATGACCTCAAATTAAAGCTTCCACCGCTCCAAATCAAATTAATGACATTCGCTCGACTGGGAAAATTAAATCCAGTCATTTGAAGGGATTTTAAAATGTAAAGCCTTAAATGCAAAGCTTCCTGGATTTCTTTGTGCTTCCCTTATGAAGGTATCAAACCTGAAGAATTCTGGGTAAATACAGTCGTGGATGCAGTGTTTACTGGACTTTGACACAGCTGACAAGCTTTGGAGACACTTAGTAAAGCTTTGGAGCACATGCTCATTATAAACCCTCCAATAATGTTTTTTTTTAATAATTCCAGGATTAAAGTGAAGACTACAAAACAAAGAAAGATTCAGTTTGAATCAAAATGAAACAAAAAATATTCAGCTTCAGAGTTTTACTGATGACACAGCTACAATAAAATGCATTATTTTTCTGTATTTTGTAATTACAGTAACTTACTGTAATTCAGTTGCAATAGTCACTGAATATTGTTTTTTTTATTGTTTATGTAATAGTCAGGTTTAGTTACCTGATGACAGTATTTTACAATAAAACATACAGTCAGTTATTTAGTGTAGAATTTTGAGCAATTTCCGAACAATTATTTGAATCCATGGCACACAGAACGGAAACACACCCTTTCCCACCTCTATGAGGTAGTCTCTCGGATCGCAGGTACTGAATGGTCTTTTGAAGAGAAGGTAGAATCCATCAGCTTTCTGTTTGGCCTCAATCAGCTCGTAGTCCTGCTGGCTGTCCAGAGATACTCGGCCCTCGCTGTCACTCCACGCATCCTGAAGCAGAAGGCGCAAAAAAGAACGCTGGGAGATGTTAACTCCTAAGGATTACAACTCTCTCTTAACTTAACGTTAGTGTAAAAGTTCAGCTAAAGAGACCAATTCAGGTTTAAAAGAGATGTGGAGGATGCAGTTTAGGGGAATATTTTATCACAACTACAATCTTGCAAACCAAATTATTGAGAATACTGAACATAAAGGACAAAAAATGTTCTGAAACAAGCCAATTAGTTTTGTTTTACCCCCAATAATTTTTTTTTTTTTTTTTACCAAGCACACAGAGAAAGAAAAATAGTCTCCATTAGTTGGTAGTTTTTAAACACACACACACACAACTCCAACTGCAGTGAGCTGTTTGACAGAGAATTATGATGCATGTTAGGAAGGGAATTAAGTAAAAACTGAGGCAGCTGGTGTTGTGAAACCTTCCCAACCTGGTGTACAAGATGTTCCTCTTCTCTGCCAGAAGGCTTTGTAACAGCTCAGCCTCTCCATCTCGGCTCTTTCTCACATTCCTACCTGTCCAGAATAACATCTAAGAGCTTTCTCTTTGTTTCCCATTTTACTTTTACGTAACCGTTCCACACAAACTGCACAGGTTTCGAAACCATTGATTTTTAAGCTCTGTGTGAAAATCAAATAAAATATGTGGTCGATATGTTCTGTCCAATGTGTGTTAAATGTCTGTGTTGAGAAAACGGGCTATGTCTTGTAAGGTTTGCTGAGGTATCTATCCACCTTAGATCTAAACAGTTGAGCTAATTAACTAATAGTATAAAAATATTTTAAAAGGCCTTGGGTTGAACCAGAACCGTGCTCCATCCTCCAAATGTAGAAGCCTAAAACAAGTAAACACTCCCTAGTTGACAATTTCACAAAGTGGGGAGACAATTTACTCCCATATAATTATTTTTTGTCCATCTACACCCAAAAAAAAAGAAAAAATATGTCTAAGATCACTAATTAGTTTGTGATATTTTCAAGAACGGCTGTAAAACCACATTATTAAACACAATCTTTTCTTACAGAGCCGCTGTGGATAAATAAAGAACAAACTGTAAGCTCTTGTGTATTCTGTAACTGCAGTCATTCCTGACTCTTTAGATGCTGGATTATCCAATAAATTCACACAATCATCTCTGACCAGCTTTAGATTTTTGGGTTGTTGGGACTCTTTTCATTGCAGCTCAAATTAATGTTTTTTAGCATTTGAAAACAACAAAATTACTGGTCCAGAAACTTAACAATGAGCTAAAATTCACCATAAAGTCACCATAAAGCTCTGTATTGTGATAACCCATTTTAAAATTGTCATTTGATACATTTGAGCTATAAAACATTTCATCATTTGTCCTTTAACTATAGTATATTTGTCTAACACCAATAAACAAACAGCTGTTTAAAGTTGCATAGACTTCGTTGTAAAATGTCCGTTCAGCTGGAGCACATAAGAAATGTGCTCAGTTTTGTAAGAAGTAATGTGTGTGTGTGTCTGACTGCAGCAAAGCAGTGAGCTTTTATCTGCTGGTAAATTTGTCCTCTTGAGGGAGGAAAAATGAACGACAGAGAGAAGCGATCGATTGAACAGGAAAAGACTTTACATCAATTTGTCTTACATGATGTGGTTAGGTTTTAACCTGAGAAAATGTAGGTTTTCAGGAAAATACTTCATGCATTATATTGTTAGGGAAATAAGTTTCATATTAAAGAGCAAGTCATTCTCTGTGTCACATCTTACATTAATAACTGAACTGTTACGGTACTCAAAACCATCATATTTGTTTTTCTAATTTATATGCAATTTTGTTTAAAACTGAATGACCTAGAATTGTGTAAAAACTGTAACTAAATACAAACTTAAGATAGTTTAGGATAATCTACTGTAATTTTCTTTAACTTGATGATTGATTACTTTATGAGAGTTTTATTCAGATTTGTCCATTGTCCGTTGGTTTATGAGATCCGTTGCACAGACAAACACACACACACAGACACAGGTAATTACCTGGTGGGCAATAATTAAAGTAATAACAGCTATCTATGTATAGTGTCTGTTTTTAGATATAAAATGTTTTTAAGAACAAAAACATCAATTTCTTATATAGGTTTTTCTACATTAAACAGGCAGAATACATTCCCAGTAGAGCCTCAGCTATTAGTGCAGTTTGACTGATTTCCAATTAGCAAGGCCTGATAGCATCTTTAGTGACTCTGTGATCATGGAGCAAAAACCGTCCCCAGGCTGCTTGTGCAAAAACACTTTAACAAACACAGACAGACAAAAAAAATAAATAAAACGGTGGGAACGCCCCTCTCCTTGAAACCTTTCACAAAATCCTTGCGCTTATTTGATTTAGAAAAGAAAAAAGCTTAACTGAAACTAAACAGTTTTACAGCTTCTCTTTAGAAAATCTTGGATATTTTGAGAACTTGACAGTGCTTGCTTACCCCAAAGTAGCTCTTTGTTCCCGAGTCCCACAGCACAACCAGGTCAGCGTTCGTCTGCTCCCCGCGGTCTGACATTCCCAGGACCACGCCGTGTCTGAGCTCTGCAATCCTCAGCTGCATGTAAACCTCCTGATGGGCATAGCTGATGTTCCAGGCCAGCTGGAGCTCCCCACGAGGGTCAAGGGGCACACGGAAAGGCATGGGGAGAGGCGGCAGAGGGCTGGAGGAGCTCGATTTCAGGCTGGACACATCGACGGCGTGCGAGGGCGCCTGGTACGAAGCCACCAAGATGACTGTCAGAGCAGCCAGGGCAGTGAAATACATGATGGTGATGTCCTGAAGGCGCAGGTCTTTCTTGAAGATCCTCATGGCTCGATGATGAGTCACAGTTACCAAAGATGCTGACGTTGTTTTTCACCTGGTTTTCGTTTGTTTTTAGGCCACAGTCGACTCCATTGCAGCGCTCGGGCAAGGAATTGTCTTTTCGTCCTGTTTTTTGTCCACTCAGGTTCTCATTTATTTGGAAATGTATGACTTTTCCTTTGGCATCATCAGTTTATCTGGTGTAAAGTACTTATTGGCGTTGCCTCTTTCCTCTGAACAGCTGCTAAGTCTCTCTGAGTCTCATCCACCTCTCCTCCCTTGTGAGTTGCCGTTTTTGTATCCAGCCTAATGGTATTACATTTGTTGAGGAAAATTGGATTGTATTCTTTAAGCCCTGGGGGTCAGCCATGATTCTGCACATCTGCCAGATCCTAATTGATCCAAATTCAAGCCATGGACATTATCAACGACAATCAGCTTTGACTAACTTAACTTTATTGTTCTGTCTCCTCTCTTTTGTATGCGCGTTCATACTTTTTTTTTTTTTTTACATTTAAATGTATGCTATATTTCCTGCTTTGGACTTGTTTTATTATTTAAACAAGATTGAGGGGGCAGTGAGCACTTGGGAAGGTGTAAACAAAGCATTAAGGCCTTCCTTAAGCCAAGGCCTCAGGCAACAGAAGACCTAATCAGGCTGTCAATTACAGGTTTCAAAAGTAAAAGTGACCTGGTTTAAAAGGTTAGAAAAGTCCCTCTGGAAAAGTGTGTGTGTGTCTGTTTGGATTTGATGGAAAAACAAGTGAGCTGCACTAAACAAATTGATCTGAGTGAATCACAAAATGTTCTTTGCTCTGTCTTCACTACAATCAGGAGCAGAAATCAAATCAAAACTTACAGTACAAAATGTGAAATGCAGTTTATCGCAACCAAGTTTTTGTAGTCATCTTTATATACAGTATTTGTTTGTAATAACCAAGTATGTTCTGAAATTTGAAGTTTTTCATTAAAAACACAGGAACTCCTTATAATTCGTTTTTTTTTCTTGTATTTTTTGTGACGTTTTATTGTGTTTTTCTTAAGTTAATTTCTGGTGATTTTGTTATTTACTCCCAGTGCCTTCCGTCTTCCCTCTATTATCTTCTGTGCCATTATCTCATTCCTCCCTAAGTGTTTTTCCAGCCTGCAACACCCATCTACACCTGTCCTTGGTTTCATTAGTCACAGCTGCAGCTACTCTTGCCATTAACCCCAGTCCTTATTCATCTGTCAGGGATATCTTAGTATTTCAGCTGGAATAACTAATGTAAAACTGACAGCAATGTAAAGGTGTTTACAATAGTGTTTGCATGAAGCACCATGAAATTTATGAGAATTAAGTTGTTTTAAGACAGCAGCAATATACTTTGTTCTTGGCCCCGGTCTGACGAGCCTTTGCCTCATTTATCTGGCCAGAATGAAACTCTGTTTTTCCAAACTGAGGCCACTCAAAGCACTATCTACAAGAGGTAAGATATTTTTGTTCATAACTTTCTACAGAACCCTTTTTGAAAAGGTCTGAACTTGCTTTTTAATAGAAGATTTGAGTCATGAGATCAGTAAAAGTATTCTTGTCTGGTTCATTAAAGTTCATCGTCTCAACAAGTTTTCTTACCTGTGATATAAATATGTTACCCAGAACCATGCGACTTTGCAATTGGGTCCTGGTTCAGGTGTAATAAAATCAGCTTCTTACCATTTTCCAATTGGATAATAAAATTCAGATTTTTAGTTCAATGTTAAATAATTCTACTGCCTAAATGATGATTATGTACGATATCTTTTACTTTGTTTATCCTGTTGGCACAGCTTTTCCATTATAAGGATTTTATAAATGTCGTCTTTTCATAAAATCTGGAAAAAGCTGAGCATCAAATTTGCTGTAAAGTGACTGCCAATGCTGTATGTAATGGATATAATTCTTTACAAGATCTCAAATCATTGAGGGTTTTTTCCCCAAAGAGGATCATACAGAAAAGAAAAGGCTTTGGATCAGAGCGGACAATAGGCCGGAGAACAGAAAGGCTGGCATTCGGTTGGTTAATGTAATAAAGACTGCAAGTCCCTGAGGCACAGAGAGATCTGTGTGTCCTGTCTCCAGCTCTCATGTGAGCCTCACTGATTATCTCCCCGCTCTCTCCCTACGTGTCTTTCAATAATTGTTCGGCTCTTATCTTTTCTACACAATCACAGTTTTGCCTCAGTTTGTTTCTGTTTCACCGCACCGTTTCTCCACTGGGGCTTCTTTCACTCGCTTCCTGCCTTCTCATCATCTCTTACGTGCACACTTGTCTTTTCTCCTGCCACTACTGATGCGTCAGCACACAGAGCCGAGATGCCGTAAAGTCAGCTGTGATTTGGAGAGTGAGAGGGTGGGGGATGGAGGACAGACAGGTTTACGGGTAAAGAGGGCTCCATCTGTGTATGTACATATGCATGAACTCTTTCTAAAGTTATATCCCATATTTTTCATATAATTTTCCAGTTTGGTAGTCCAGGATTTTTCCAATTGCATGGAATTTTACATCCTTAGGCATGTCTTTGATGATATTGCAAGAAAGTCGTAATTTTAATTGTATCTTACTTTTATTTTTAGCAACTAAAAAAGGAACAAAAACTGCCCCCATAGAAAACTACATGCATTATGTGAAGCACATGTTTTGCACATGTTTCCAGCATATATTTGGGAGAAAAACAGGTGAACTCCACATATGGGATCTCATTTTCAATGTGTTTATGTTATCCTAGGTGGTCACATTTTGTCCACGTTGGAATAAAAAAAGGTAAATTTGTGTGCTTTTTCCGTAAGAGTATGAGGTGAGTGGACCAGCCTCTCCAACTGTTTTGATCCAGTGTGGTTCACAGAAAGAGAAAGGGAGTATAAAAAGCATATTTTAAAAAAAGCATAAAAGCAGTATTCACCTCCTCATGACCAACCCAACCATCTCATTCTCTGCTAATATAAATATTTCAACACCGCAGACTCTCAAAGTGCACTAATCTCCACTTCTGTGAGTTTAAATAATGGATGCAATAAAAAACTCACACTGCTGCCCTTAACGTTGCCTCAAACTGCCCCTCGTCTGATCTGAGCACGAGAGCCGAACAGTTGTAGGCTGGGTTGGATAATTAGAGGAGAAGCTGAGCAAAGACTTACAAGAGAAAGAGGTGGAGAAAAGGGGGTGAAGCAATTTGTAGTGAGAAGATGAAAGAGCGAGTAAGGAAACTGTCTTTGGCTTCCACAGATAAACTCTGTATGCTTTATCCTGCTGAACGAAAGGACATGTGTCAGGGACAGTTGTGTCCATCATCCTAATGGAGCTTGATGAAGGTTTTGTTCCAGACGAAAGGGTCAAATTGTTCCTTTAACTTGGCTAAACCTTGTACAGACGACAAGTTTAATGTTTTTGGTAAATTATGAGCAAAGATTTGACTGCCTAAAGCTCACAGCTTGGAATGATTGACCTTGTCAGAGGGAAGCGTAAAGCAATAGTTCAGATCTTTCAAAGTGGGATTCAATGGAAAGATTATGAACACATAATAGCTGTTTACAATGGCGTTGCTGCAGTTCTCCTCCTGAACTATAGGTGTCGCTAAAATCAAAAACAACACAGCTAAACAGCAGGACGTGCAGCCAGAATCAGAATCAGAATTGGAATTGCTTTATTGCCATTGCCAGTAAACAAGTTACAGGCTAGGAAATCGTTCTGGTGTACTAGTGCAAATAAAACAAATACAAATGAATAAGTAAACAATGAAACAAGAAATTAATTAAAGTAGAAATAAAAGTAGAGTTATCTTCTGTAAGAAATGAAGGGAAGGAATTTTTACTTCATACCCAACCTAACTACTTTAAACATTTCTGACATTTTTTTAAATTGTGGATGTTGTGCATAGAAACAAACCTGCTTCTGAGGTTTACTTAAACAGATCAAATGTTATTGATTTATGGACATATTAGACCAATGCATGTAGATTTAATCCCACAACTCCATTGTGCACATCCATGTGCTGGTACAGATCGGTTAATCTTCATATCCTCAGTTCACATGAATCACTATGAAACTTTTGAGATTGGAGATATTTTAAGATGGCAACAATCAATTTTGGTCTTAGCCCAGCTCAAGCTAGTTGTTAGCTTGTCAGTCTGATCAGAAGTAAACTATTTCTCCAAACTGAGGCCAATTAACCCTCCTGAAGCCCTCTTAACTGAAGAGAGGAAGAGAAACCATTGTAACTTCAGGTCAGTTTGACCCGTAGGCCACAGGGGGGTTAAAGAGCTATCTACAATAACTGTTTATAGAAACCCACTTCAAAAGCTCTGAACTGTCACTTTAATATCTCTCCTTATGTTGCTAATTTCATTTGGCCTGTCTCTTGTTCTCCTTTTGCTCCAGTCTTTAATTATTATTCAGCAGTTATGATGAGAATACTTGCTGAACTATCGCTTTAATGATATGATGTCCTGATATTCAGATCTCATTCTTCTAATGACAACTTTGCTGCCTCAAGGTCAGGGGAAAAGCACTTCAGACGCCAACTTGCACCAGTTTATTGACCTCTTTTCTCTCTTTCATACACACACACACTTGAATCCTATCTCTCTTTCACCCACAGTTCAAGCCTGTGTGACTAAGGCGCCATCTCCCAGGCTGCAGTTATTTATTTTTATTCCTCACTTTGTGGGCAGCCACTGAGCCGCTCCTGGATTTCTTTGTCTCTTTATATGTTTGTATCCAAAGGACGTCATTCTGCAAGAACCGGCAATCAATTGACCTAAACGCGGACATCCAGTAATCCCGTTGGACCTACTCATCCGCAGGCACTCCGGTCGCTCCTCAGGACCGCTCTGCCTGCGTTTCGACAGCTCGCACGCAGGAGCGCGAGGAGGTGACGCTGGAATAGAGAGGAGCCCGAATCTGGAGCAGCGCTAACATCTGACCACAGGACGGTGGTGGGAAGTGGTCGTTCGTGAGGGGAAAAAGGAAAGGAATGGAGGATTTCTTGCCCCCATCCAGCACACATGTTGCCGAGGCGCTACTGATCAGGAGGATGTTTGCGTAGGAGTGTTGGATTTTTTTGCGGACAGCGTCAGCTCTTCAGTGTGTTAACTCCATGGACCAGTGTGCTGCTGACTGCCTTCTTCTGTCAGAAACAACACCACCCTTCCGTTGGAGTCATTTTTTTCACGTTTGGACTATTTTTCTCATGTCTTTTGTATTTTGTCTGCGACTCTAAATTGGGGTTTTAAACCCACCAACATGTTTTGCATGCAGATGTCAGGAGTGAATGAGGAGAAGTGGTCTGGGAGAGAATAAGAACACCAAGGTGGACATTTTGCATTTTTATTTTATTCACTTCAACTGACAACTGAAGAGGATCAGGCCCAGTGGGGGTTGTTTATTTTGCCGCCAGAGACAGTTCAGCATTAAGTTCTTTACTTTTCTGACACCAGAGGATTGTTTTGTTTTTCCACAGATTTTTTTTTGTCTTTCTCTGTCTTTTATTTATTTTTATCTGAGTTTTAAGTGACTGATACCAGAAGGGACCTTAGCTTCAAGGAGCAACCGCTGCCCTAGATGTGACCCAGAGAATTCCTCTTGTATCTGAAGGTAAACAGACAAAATCCTGATTTTCACGTGTTTCAGACCTTCATAGATAGATAGATGGATAGAGCTCTCCAGCACCATGGACAGTGTCATACAGGGACAAAAGGCTCTGTCCATGGTGCTGAAGACTCTGATTTAGCACCAAATCAATAAGAGGCTTTAATCAAGTCATGACCTAAAGCTTTGGACATAGGGTCTGAATCCACACAGAAAAAGATGGGAAAGAGAGGATAAAAATGAAGGATGAGTTCAGCTCTCCCCATGAAACACTTGCTGCCTGGGCTGGTTTGCCACATGCTGACAAAACAGCATGGCTCGAGAGCCAGAACTTCTGTCACCAACTGTTCGCCACGGTCACGTCCAAACTGTTGTCTCAAGATATTTTTAGGTGGGGTGGAAATGCATCTGAAGCCACGTTAATGTTGTGCAAGGCTTAAACATGCCCCTAAATGTGGTTTAAATAGGAGATTTATATTTGAGGAGGGCAGGATGGAGCACAGGATGCAATCCACCCCCCACCGAGTGTTTTGGAAACAACTGCACTGGATGAGGTCATAACTAACCAGCTGAAATGTCATCCCTCAAGGAAATTATTTTTTATAATAGCTGAATTGTATTATGTAAAGTATTTAGATTTTCTGCATTAAAATAGAAAATTCCCCCTTTTTAAAATCAAACAAACTAGACTTTATATCATAAAATGTGTTTGAGCTACTTTCTTTAACCTAATGTTGGGAAAGTGAAAGCATCTTTGACTAAACTGGAAAGTAAGTCAGTGTTACAGCATTTTCCCCAACTGTTAGAGGAAAAACATATGAAAGAAGCTTCCATGTACTCTCAGGAAGTCCGCTTTTTAGTCCCAGGCCAGTCTCTGTTACTTGATCCCGCATGCTTAGGATATTAAAATTGCATTAAATCCTCTTTACTATGTTAGTGCATCATTATAACTAACTTGGAGTCTTTGCATCTTTAAAATAACCTTTCAAATAACAGAATAACAGATAACAGAGCTGTCAATTCTCTTAGAATGATAGATAGATGATAGATGTGAGTTCCCTACAATTTGACTGTATATTACATTTAATTCAGGTAAAATCATCTCATTCATGATGAGACTATAATTCAGAGTTTGGCCAGACTAGAGGTAGAAAAGGCGGGGCTTGTGTTCCCATGGCGACTTACTCAGTGACCCTCATATCAACCTTGGCCCCGTGGGAGATCAGTTACACGCAGACATGCAAGCGCAGATAAGAAACACACACACTCCTCGGACCATGAATTAGAGAGACTTCCTTGTCCGCCTGCTGCTCTGTGAACGTCTCAGTTTTTTTCCAGCAGGATGGGAGAAAAGACGAGCTGAAGGACAAACAGATGCAAAAGGGAGAAGCACATTTCAGAGGCAGATGGGTGTAGAGGAGAATCTAGAAAAGCAGGAGGCAAGGCTACGAGAGTGTTACAGGTGAATGTAGTCATCAGGGTAGCATTTTGTTTATTTAACAGGCAATTTAGGTGTTTTTAACCCAGTTATGCTTAAATAATTCTGCTGGGAACCCGTGTGCTTTTTGTTCTGATGTGGGGACTGGGATGGATGGATGGAAGCTGGGGGGAAGGGAACATGGCTGTTCACTGATCATGTTAAACAGTCACCGCCCGCTCCTCCCTTCCTCCACCCGTCTCTTGTCTCCTCCCCCTCGGCAACACACGCTTCCCTACCAACCCCTCCTCACGGCTACACCCTGACATGCTCACACACATCCCTCATCCAATGGATCATGTGCTCAGACCCCCCGAGTGACCAGCATCCAAGCATGAGTGTGTTTGTGCAGAGATTTCATTGGTCAGCTGGCTTCATCCCACTGAGTGATTATAGAAAGAAAAAAAAGAAGAAGAAAAAAGAAGAAGAAAATTGAAATACCAATAAATAAATAAATAAAACTGACTTTCATTCCAAGGATTGGAGGATGAATGAGGGAGGCAGAATTAAACCTGCAAGTTTGAGTACATGTCTCCTAATTTATCATCATAGACAGAAGCCTTTTTTGTTTTTAAAGTAAAAAAAATACATTTTGAATCTGAGAAGAGCTTCATTTTTAGAATTATTTTAAAAATGTTTGCTATGTTTTGCTTTGGAAGAATCGGTTTTAGATTCGCCTCATAAATAAGGCTTAAAAAATGTTGTCAGATCAAGGCCTGATTTTCATTTTTTGACCCTTACCTTGATGAAGAAACACACACCATAAAGGAAACTCAAAATAAAACATAATTAATTAGTAAGTTAAAAATTTGTCAAACAAAGGCTTTTTGCTCCTTGAATCAATATTGCTTTAATGCATTTTGATGAGAGACAAAACTGGTCTCAATCAAGTCAGGTTTCATGTCTAAGAACAAAAAAATTACAAAAACATGACATTTTTTTCTTAATCCCTTTACAACTGCTGTCTTTGTAGACATATGGCTTACAGTGTTGTGATACATTACACTGTATATTCCTCAGAATAACTGAATATACGGCATTCATTTCAAAGAAGCCTAGAGGCACTCTCATTACTAATTTCATGGTCCAAAGCTTTTTTTTTCTGCTCTCTGTGCTTCCATGCTTCAGAGCACGTGGTTAGCTGTGTAAATCTAAAAAGTTGCAAATGTCACTGAGCCCTTTTTGGAGAGTGATGTAATGAAAAGAAAATGAAAAGAAAAAAAAAATCAAGAGCTGATCACACTAAAACTTCTTTTCAGACCAAATCTCGAATTCGCAGACTTATATCTCACTGCTGGTTTTCATCATTCTGCTCGGCTGCAAGGGACTTTTCTTTTTTTATCAGCTCAGAGATAGATCAGGCTGAGGAAAGTTGGTTCAAATAAAACTACTTTTTAAAAGTGTAAACCGCCCACTCGAAAACAGAAATGGTAAAATGTCAGACTGTAATAGAGCTGTCGTCATAGTAACCGTAGACCAGTTCATACTGTTGCTGCCTCCTGAGCGCTGACCATTAGAGGTAACAACCAAGCAATCATCAGATTTGAGCCTTGAACACATTTCCCTTAACCTTATTCACTTTTCATCTTCTGCAGCTTTTTTTTCTTCTGAATCTTTATTCACTTGTTTTTTCTACATTTTTATCTTGACACTTGCTTTTCCCACCATGTCTAAAACTCCTTCTAACATCCTTTCCTTATGTTCAAGTGCTTGTCTTAGTTATACTATTTATTTTGCTGTTTTTACTCAGATCTTTCAATTTAGGATTAACATGCATTATCAAGAGCTGATCACACTTAAAGTCGGCAAAATAAATAATTATACACATTGCACCAAAATCTCAAGCTGTTTTCCAAACTTTGTTATTTCCTCTCGTGCAAACTGATTGTATTAAAACATTTCTAAAGCAGCACAAACATTAAGATATTAAGTAAACGCTACTGTTTGTTGATCAAAGTTTTTTACTGTTACTGTTTTAGCATGAGCAAATGAACAAATATCACCTGGATGATGAATTAAAGCAGAATTAGTAACTCAACACACATTTTGTATTGGAACTTTGGCCTTTGAACTAATTCTGCATGACAAGTAGACGAAACTAAATATATATACATTAAACTAATAGTTTAATAGTTTTTTTATGTACGTAGAAGCTTTCTTTATGGAGACCAAGGAAGGCTATGATTAAAAATGTTTTTATGACACTATGTTGACAAAATGAGTTATTAATCTCATTACCTTAAAATAAGAGCTTATTTTGTTGTCATATCATATGCATTTTGGAATTACCATAAGAAAAAAAAGCTTATCTCTGTCGAGATTTAATTATTTTGATCTAGAAAAGCTGTTTATTTTTGTTATAACTAGAAATACTTTTGAAATTACAGTAAAACAAGAGCTTTATCTTCTTTATCAGAGATTAGAATAGTCATGCTAACAAGCTGAGAATATTACATCAAAACATTCAGCAGACTTACATGCCATCACCCCAGGGCAGAAACCTTGCAACTACAAGAACACAACTTTTCAGGACGTGTAAAAAAGAAAAGTCTTTAATTTAAATTAAATGAACTGTGTTATCACAAGTTAACAACCTCAATTTGAGACATCCATAAAACCAGAGGATAGACGTAAAAGGTGTCCAGTAGAGTTGATTTATGCAAAAACATGACAATTAAAAAGGTTTTTGTTTGACAATGACAATATGCATGACTTGACATGCTGGTATAGATCATTAGAGCAGTTCTGATTGATAAATGTAACAAGAATGTCTTGTTTTTGTACCATAATCATCAACAACAACAAAAAACAACTCAAAGGTAATTTCTTTGAGACAAAATTGTAATTTTCTTAAGAAAACAAAAAGCATATTTCTTCAGATAATGAGATAAAACTAGTTTGGTCATCTCAAGATAACAGAATGTCATCCAAAACAAAATTACTTCACAGTTTAAATTGTGGGCAGGGCCGTTCTCCGCGGCCATAAATAGGTGTTGTAGTTTTTAAGTGCAGGTGCAGTGTATGTAGTTGTATCTTTCTGAGGTTATTATTTATTATTTATTCATGTTTTGTTTTATTTTCAGCTTGGAGAACAGGCGTATCATTGGGATTATCTGAACGTTATTTTGCAGTCTTTATATCAAGTAGAGATATCTTTATCTCTTTTGTTCCACCTTGCTACAGGTCACCCAAGTCAGGTTTGTGCTCTACATCTCTTTTGTTCTAACTGTTTCGTGTGCAGGTACTGATGACTTACAGCAGACTTTTTTGATTTGTGGTTGTTTTGATTAATCAGATTCAGCAAAGTAATTTGCTGATGGATTGTTTAGGTTGGAGAACTTCTTTTCTCCTCTCTGTCAGCTGGGGTTAAAGGTCATGGCGAGCACTCTGACAGAGATGTTATAAAATGATGTGACCTTCGCAGCATCACCTCCTTTTGTGCTGCATTTACTCTGGTACCTGTCCAGGCGTGTGTGTATGTGTGTGTGTTACTTACACACTGTACAATGCATTCTTTGGCGCACATTTAGATGAAATCTCAAATGAAATATTCATCATCCACTATGAGGATGTTATGATCAGGTTGCATGTCCTTGAGTTCTAAAAGAGCCCAGTTCAGCATCTGCAAATACATTCTGCTTTGCTCTCAGCCTCCTCTCTTCTTGCACACAGTGACTGAACAGATGTTGCCAGATTTTTGTTTCGAAAGATTTACTTTTACAGCAAAGTAAGGAAAAAGGGCACATTTCCATTGCCACAAACCATAAAAACCTTGTGTGGGCTGATGAGGACATTTGAAAGAGAAAAGGAACTTGCAGCACAATACTCCTGTTTCAGCTTAGCTTAACAGTGCAGCAATGCCACAAAAATTATACATTCATATTATAGTACTTGTTTCACCCACGTTTTCAAAAGATGATAGATGTGGGTGTTATTTCTTTTGTTCACCACAAACTTTTGTTTGAAAACCTTGACGTCGTTTCGCTTAGAGGGGTGGGACGAGGCTCATTCTCAGGGCTTGTAGGAAACAGGTTCAACAACCAAAACTGACATGACCTGTGGCTGTAACATGAATCCTTCCAAAAGTTTTTTCAATCTGTAGTGGTTTGTGTCCGTGGGTAGCCTCTTTGAGACCCAAAATAACAAGTTCTGGATCAAGAGCTAAAACTAGAAGTCGACTGATTGGTCTGTCAGCTGATTGTTTTAGGCTGACTTATTTTCATTTTTAAATCATCTCTGTTGATCGTGCCTTAAGCTGAATAAAAAGACAGGCGTGTCTCTGACTAGCACTGTGTTGTTGCACTTGACAGTACACCCATCATTTATGATTTAATCTACAGGAACAGACTTTTGAAATAAACATAGGCAGATCTGAATCAGTTTTGAAAGAGTTATTCTTTATCATCCGTGTGGGTTTTAGACCTGGACATGTTTTCTGTCAGAGGAGAGCTCCATGCAGGTGTCAGCTGCAGTGACTCTGTGACCATTTTAAGAGAAATTTAATTTCCTTTAAATTTAAGGAAACTGGGAGCTCTCACAAATGTTACGAGACATTTTAGTGACTCTTTCCCAAATGCTGTTCACTGACTAGTCACCAGTAGTTTCAGTCCAGTGAAATACTACCTTAATGGAAGAATATTTTTATAACTTTACATTTAAATATCATTATTTTTGTTGTACTCATCAAATGTGTTTACATTGTGTTCATTCTAACCAAAATCCTCTAAATGATCCTGATAATTTAGCTCTGATCCTTATGTTATTCCTGTTATTGACTATTGCAATCATTTTGAATAAGTACATTGTATTGCGTGTGAATATTAAGCTTTTATAACTATAAGGAAAACTTTGGTTTCCTAAATTGTGGCAGCCCTAATTTTTAAAAACCAGGATTGTGAGCAGCCATTAAAAACCCCCAACAGTTTTGAGTTTTTAGCAGTAAAGTATCAATCTATTAAAGGGCCAGACTGCTCAGTCTGTTTGTGTGACTAATATTTCTAAACTTAGATGTCCCGTTGCAGCTAAAAGTGTTTCAGCACACAGTTCCTTCTGTCGGAGCAGCTTCCCATCAGGAGCAGATTTGACTGTGAATTCAGGAACAAGCCGATGACACATGGCAGGCTAGATTTATTGGATTTATTTAGACTATTTAGAGTAAAAAATAAATTGAAACAGGCACAGCAATATGCATACACAACCATATGGATATTAAGCGCTCTTATTATATTAATACTTTTTTAGAAAAAACAAATAATTCATCGTTTGCCTAATTTCCTTTTGTTTGTTTTTTTTGACTGACTCACTGTCTACAAAACATGCAGGTCATGGCAATTTTAAAGTTAATATCCTATATAAATTCATTTCACCTACATTTATAAACATGTGCTCACACAGAAACAACTTGTGCACTTCTCCACTATTCCTATGCTATTTGTAATTGTTGTGTAATTATGATGTGGATCTAATAGCCTTGACTAAATGGCTTTGCTTTGTGCCCAAGCTTCAACTTCACTCACAAGTAAGATGTTCAAAAAAATGCAGATCCAACCCCCTGAAGGTTTTGGCCAAAAACACAAGACTGAAATCTCTAAACTCTCTTTTCATACAAAAATTAAAAATGAGTTAAAGCATGCTTTCCAAGTTACAGGGCTTTAAAAACTTCAGCTCAATTCATCAACAGCGGAGTTCAAAGAAGTGAAATGTATGTGATCCCACTGCAGCCCCTGGTGGTGCTGAGATTATAGCCTGTCGCGCACCGAGCAGCGGTATTATTTGCACAGCAGAGGGTAAAGCATTGTACAGCAGAGGGGAGGAGCAGGAAGTGCAGCGGCAGACTGACAAAATGTGATTACATGCAATTATTCTGAGATGATTTGAAAGTGAAAGGTTTTTTTTTAACTATTCAGGGTAGCCAAACAATAAACATCAGCCTGACAGACAGGTAGAGAACATTGTTTTTTTGTCCATCCTTACTATAATTGGAGAGACATTTAAATAATTTGAACTACATGGATACTCTACCTAAAAGCTTTGCTCATTCCTTACAGAAAATATGTTTTAACTTCACTTCTTTAACATAAATATGATGGGAGCTGTTGCTTGAGTGAATTTAAAGTACCTCTAAAACACACCTGCAGCTGCAGTGCTTGCATCTTGTATTCTTGTACATTTTTGTTAAAAATGCTCTAGTTTTTCTGAGGAGACAGCTACAGTGGATAATGTCTGTAAAAGTAAATTAATTACAAATAAAATTTATGGCTAATGTAGATGGGTTAAGATGTGATTTATCAAGAAAAAATGTTGATGTTGATGCTTTTAAGAAGCTTAAATTAATTTCCTGTGTTGCTCTGCTGCTTCTATAGTACCATAATGTGCTCATAATAATGGATTGGGACTTGCATGAAAAGTCAAAAAACATATCTATCTAAAGGTTGTTGCTTAGCTGCACGCGCAGCACATTTAAAGCTAAAGCACTGCTTCCTAAACCAGCCTATAATTTGTAATGAAGAACAGCAAGGTCATTCAGATGGATGAGAGACATTTAGTGAGCTGGATAATTAAATGAAGAAACCCTCAAGTCTCCTTTTAGTGCTATATTCATACAAGCCAAGAGCCATTTTTATGATATATCATTCACAGAAGAACACTAATTACAGAAATGTTTCCAAGACAAAGAAGGGACACATGAGAAGGATAAAAAATGATCGCTATTATGGCAACCAGTGAAAAGCTGCTCCTGCTTTTCTTTTATCTACAACCCCAAATCCCCCTTCCCTTTATCTCCCACTAGTACCAGATTCAAGGTCAGGGTTCAGAGTCTTCAAAAGTGGTCCACTGAGGGATGAGACAGAAGAGATTCACCTCAGGCTACTCTACATTTGTGCTGTCATTATTCCTGGAGATGGGTCCAGGGACACGGAGAAATGATGAAATAATATGCTGGAACAGGGTGAGTCAGAAAGTGAGAGTTGAGTAATACAGTCAGGGGCAGTGAAGCCAATGATGTAGATACAAAGAACACGAAAAAGCTTAAGGATGAATTGTGAGAGCTTTTAAAAAAAAATAAAAGTGTCTTCAGTCAGTCAGTTAGAACCTGATAACAGATTTGTGCTGATTGTTACATGTAATCTAATCACCATGTAATGTTCACAGCTCTTCTTCTCTTTCTTGGGTAATTAAACTGATTCATTCATTTCTTCAAGCAGAATAAATGTCTTACCAGTGGACAGTTTTCTTTTATCTTCTTGTAACAAAGTGTAAAATATTGTTTCTAAAAATGGATTTCAGTTTGAAATTATATAAAAACTATTGTTCTATATTTTGTGGAAACTGATCAGATGCTTAAATAAAAGTAGCAACCCTTGAAGGAGTGCTTATCGCCCGCCAGGAGCCAAATCCTGACAGAGTGGGCCACTGATCAAGCTCTGATATGATCTACAGCAAAGTTCCTTATCCCTTGGATCACTGGTCTAATAACCATCAGTTTAGTGTTGGCATAATCTGTACGTATTTGGCTTGTAAAAGAAAAAAAAAGGGATGATATTTTTACTTCAGAGTCTGTGAATCAGTCTTTGTTCGAACTCATGTCTCCCATTAGAGTTAATAAACAGACTAAACCCACTGCTGGTGTGCTAATTAGGAAAAAAAAACACATTAAACGGATACAAGAAATGACTTTTCTGGGGATTTTCAAAATTGTGATTTTACTGTAAGTTGCAGAAGTCGAGCATAAAGTCCATGATAACTCATGTCCTTGTCATTACGGCCCACTGCTGAACGCAGAAGGCGATAATGATTTTGCTCGTCTGTATTTCTGTGTATGTTTGTTTGCCTAAGCAAAATAAGTCACTAGAAAGGAATTTAATGAAACTCTCAGTTAGTAATCATTAGATGTACATCTACAACTGAATAGCTTTTGGAGCCAATCTCATTCAAGATGGCCACCACAGCAAACCTACCTTAGCACAAACAAAAATGGCTATAAATCAGCCAATTTCACAGATATTGAGCTACAATTTGGTGTGGTAGTAGCTGAACATCACCCCTAACACGCACTACAAGCACTACACATTGGCATTAACTGATGATGTTAATCCTGTTTGTCTGTTAGCAAAATATCACTGGATGGGTTTTATTAAGACTCCCAGAAGGTAATCATTGGACATACATCTACAACTGATTATCTTTTGGAATTACCCCAATTCAAAGACAAAATTAGTTATACATCAGTCTATTTTATGATATTGAGCTAGATTTTGTATGGCAGTAGCTGAGAGTCGCCCTCAGTGCAGTTTTTGAGTGCAGACACATTTTATAAGCTCTCACTTAACGTCATATGAAATGTTCTCTTTTCATCATAAAATTATTTCAGTTTTAAACTCTGGCATGAAAGATGGCAGATGATATGTATTTCTTTAATGAGTTTTAGGCCTTTTAATTGTGAATACATTTCACAGAATATGCTGTAAGTGGTGGTATGAAAGTTGTCTAAAAGTAATTGGAGCAAATAAACTTTTTTTGATGTGATTATGCACTCGCTGGGAAAATGTTAGGTAATTAAAATAGTTGTTGATTTCTTGGGCGATTACTGGCAGAATAGTTCATGTCTGCACATTTCCTTTCATTAAAAACTTTTCTGCCGTTTTTGAGATGAGCTATACTTTGTGGAACTAATGAAGCATCGATTTGAGATTTTAAAACAAGCTCCTGTAATAAAACAAAAAAAAACAAAACAAAAAAAAAACTTGTGACTCACAGAACTGTTTGGCTTTACTTAAAAAATAAACCTTTTGTGGGTATCTCTGTGTCTGTGTGCACCGTCTGGTGTGTGTCTCAGCTGAGCGACTTCACTCTGACATCCGCCGTTGTAACGGACTTCCCATTGTTCTGGGGGCATGTTATTGTCTGTTGTGCACGACTCACATCCACCACCTACTGTGTACTTCTCTCCCATTGAACTGCAAGCCTGTCAACAACCATTATTCCAAGCAAGACCTCTGTTGTGATCCCTGCCATGTTTCATCAAAGCGTAGCAATTTATTCTAAAGCTCACTGTCTGAACATGTTAGCTACTACTAAAATTACTGCATGTGGGGTGTTTGTGTGTGCTTGAGCCCGCTGCTATCCTTCTTTTGCTCCTAAGGCTTGTCATTCCGGTAGACGATTTCTGGCAAAAGGAGCTGAGTGGACAAGTTTGCTTTTCTCTGGTGCTATTTCACAATGAAGTCTGAACTACTTGTGTGTTTGTGTGTGTGTGTGGCTGAATAATTAACACTGTTCGTCATCTTGCTGCAACACATCCCTCACACACTGATCTGATTAATGGGGCCCCAGGAGATAGGGATTGCCTCTCAAGCCTAGCACAACGAGTAAGGCCATGTGTTTGGGTATGTTGTTTTGCACATAAAGATGAATGAAAGATATATGAAAGACCACATATTGCGAACATACTGTATTTTGGCCAAAGTTAAATTTGTGGATACAGTTCAGATCCTGCATATGCTCATCAATCAGTTTTCTCTTTTTGACATTTCTGAGCACCAGATATCAAGAGGTCATTTTTTCCCACAGGTTTAAGAACCATCATTGGGACAATAACTGCTGACATCAAATTTAAAGTTTTGTAAATAAGATTTTAACAGTGTAGAACCAAAGGAAGCATTACAGCATGTTAAATAAAAAATAAAACGATTAGATTTAGCATTTTGCATAGTTGCATTTTTAGGTTTAATGGTGTAGGATCCCTCAGACATACCACAGTACTTTGTATTTTTTTTATATTTTGCTTCCAAATAGTCTGACCTTCTTGTAATCTTACTGATCTAGATCACAAGTTCTTCAAACTTTCTAAATCTCAAGTTTTTCTTCAGACTTTTGGTGCTTTTTCACTCATTTTCTCTTCCAGTATTTAACTATTTTCATAGGATTTTTCTTTAGTTGTTTGTTAAACCATTTAGCTCTGACTCGTGCATCCCTCTGATACGAAAATAACCCCTAAATTCAATGGTCAATGTCAACATAACAGTCAATTTAGCACAGAACCTATTTGAAATGGGATCTTTAAACACTTTGTTACACACAGCCTGTCACAAAGATATGTTATGTTCTTGTTTCTTTTGTTAAATCTATAAAAAATAACTAACATAATACAATTTAACAGACATAAAAGCAACACTAACAAGGTGATTTCCAAAAGGCTACAGCTGAAGGATGACACATCTCTCAGGTCCTTTCAGAAATCTTGATGTTTTTTAACTCTTTCTCAGATATTGTTCATCTGATGATAGTTTTTTATGAAGGTGTGAGTGACAACAGAGCCAGAGATTTATATCATGCAAACATGTGTTGAGTTATTCAGGGGGGGGTCTGCTACTTTTTTCCTTTGTCTTCCATTTGTCTATGTTCTTTGGATTTCTTTTAAATAAGCATTGAACAATATGGTCAAGTACAAGGACTGGGCAGATAATAAGTAAAAAGGTAGCCGAAAAGAAAGAAAACCTGGAGAAAAATTGAGCGAGATCACTTTACAAGATTACAGAAGTCTGTGTCCTTGAAAACAAACTATAAAGACATTAGGGGTGGTTTAAAACATTTCTGTACTTTGAAAAAATCTGAAAAAATAAGGCTCAAAGTAGAAACTAACTGCAACAAAAGTAAGTAACACATGGAAGAAAACTTGCAATCATTCATACAAAACCTTTATACACTTGGCATGTTTACCTGAACGAATATGCTGAAGTTATAAATCCAGTGAACACCATAAAGATTTCTAATACGACCTGCGAACAAAGGAAAGATTATGAAATAAAGAAAATTCAAACATTTACAGTGGTAATACAGAAAGTACAGAGTGAGAACTACACTTAGCCTCGGTGTTCATCTACCTGAAATAAAACCAAGGACAGATTCAGTCTTAAAAACAAGAATGGAACTGTTTCAAACTGATACTGTAAGGTGATCTATGAAAACATCTAACATTTCAAGAACTTTTACTTAATGACAAACTCCAGTTGGTCTTTGCAACAAAAAAAAATCTAATAAAATAAATATGAAAAGAGCACAAAAAGACACTGGATCATATTCTTTGCTCTGTGTGTCTGGCTTGAATGTGCACAGGACCTCCACACAGTGAAAAGCAGCTTTACAAAAACCTTCAAGAGAATCACAAGTTCTGCTCAACATCAGTTCCCTTCATGCTGAGTGTGTCACTAAAATAAAGGTAGACAAGCAGAGCCAGGTGGGAGTGTTTTCGTCCTGTCTCTCTGTCTGCTGCTGCTGGATTTCTCTACAATTACTGCCCACTCACAGCTTGCACTGGGGTCGTGAAGGATCTCAATCTAAATGCAATCCTGTTTTCAGAAATAAATTGTTTGAAATATTTCAAATATCTAAAATGAAGGGTGCCATGATGTTTGTTTCCATTAGTTTTATTCCATTTAACCCTTTTAATACAGTAAATCCATAAAGCAGGTTTACAGGGAAACAAATGCACACCTCTGTGGTATAATTTGTGTAGCTACATGTACACCTCATGTAATAATGTACCGTGACCCTGAAAATCCTCCAGCAGGAACAACTTTATTCATACTGGCAGCAATAAGTCTACCAAAGCATATAAATCAAGATTTTAATATTTTTTAGCTCTTCTTTTGCTTGTTCCATTTTTTGTCAAACAAAAACTGGTTTCCTTTTTTATCGCCTCATCTATATTCCCACTCACTCCCACCCACTCTGCTTCATTTTCATGCACCGTCTGCTCTTGTTTCGCCGCTCCTCGTCCCTTCCCTCCATCCATCTCTTTTACCTCTCCGCTCCCCCTGTCAGGCCCTTGTCTCATCTTTACTGCTGTCCTGTAGCTGATCTGTGATTTTCCCCTCGCTCACGCGCCGTGTTTCACTCTGAGATCCCCGTCTATATTATGGGCTGCGCTTTTCGGATGATTCTATTACATGCCTCCGAGCTGCTTGGTAATTCAATAAGCACCAGTGAGATGACACACAGTTATAATCTACTTAATGAAGCTGCTGTACTGATGAAGTGTGTTCCTCTTCTTCCTTTCTTTCTCCTTTCCCGCTCCCTCCCTCCTCTTCCTCCCCCTCCTGTGCAGGGTGTTGATGGAGAGCCATTCGAATGACAGCCGGGACAGTGGTCATCACTGGTGGAATTCTTGCTACGGTTATATTACTCCTTATCATCGCAGTATTGTGCTACTGTAGGCTGCAGGTGAGGCTGTGTTCAGCTCTTTGTTGATAAATGTCTCGCTGTGGGAGAAAAAAAAATCATTCAGAGCTTCTCTAATCTGGGGAACTGTGCCTGTAACTCTCAATAGAGATAGAGGCGGAGAGGTGCACTCTTTGCATGCACATCTGTTGAGGCTGCACTGTCTTCTGTTTACATGAGCTTAATACAAAATGCATTTCAACTCACAACATGTGAAATAGTTAAGCTAGTGTGGAGTTTTTGGAGGTTAATTGGCTTGCTGCCATTTTTCTACGCAATCAGTTCCCCAAACTGAATTTTCACAGAGAGAGACATTCGAGGTGAAGGAAGTCAAGTGTAACACATGGCTTTTGGATCATCTTTATACAGCCCTGAACATCCTCAAATAAAAAATTTAAACAACCTAAAATGAATCGAAAAAAGCAGATTTTCATTGTCAAATCTTGATGAAAGTGACAACAAATCTCTTACTGCCATTTTTATTTGTTTGCATCAAAGAATGATGTTTTATACTGAAATAGGCCTAAGCTTTTATCTGCTCAGATCAGTGTTTGTACTTGAAATCTAAATGTAATTTTTTTTTAATCAGCAGGTCGTTTTATTATCACATGCTTTTGTTTACAGGCGGTTTAGTATTACATATGTACAAAGAAAGTATTACAGTGTGTTGACAATACTATAAATTTGGCATCACCAGACTAGAAAAATTTTAGGAAAATCTCTAAAAGTTCAAAAGATCTGCCTGACTAAAAGTATTTTGATGTTTACACACCAGTTATACAGCAACAGATCAGCGACAAAAGTTTGTCATATAGACTGTTTCTATTCAATCTGTGGTCATTTGATTTATTTAACTGAGTCAAAATGGCTCCATAGAAAAAGTGTTATCCTCTACTGAAGTATAGCCTTTGATATTCATCATCTTATAGTTTAGTTTGCCACCATTGAGCAACAAAAACGGTTCCAAATCATATAAAGGAAACTGATGAGTTTTAAAATGTGTAATCAATAACAATCCATTTGCTCAAAGACCTAATTATGTATTTTTTTATCATCTAAACCTAACCATCTTTAACTGTAACCACCTAATCCTAACCACTCAAGCAAAGAGTAAAGTGGTAAAGTAGCAAAAGGGAATTAATGTTAAAAGAACTGTGGAAAAACATACAAAATGTTTTAAATTGGCATGAAGATTTACAAATTAATATGCTCCATCATTCCTTCCAGCCTCCTTTTAAATTGTTTTTGGTCAGGACAACAGTCTCGACATGTGACATTTTCTCCAAGCGATCATCAGTGTCATTGTGTATGGAGTTGGTAAATGTCACGGATCGAATACCAAGAACAAATACCAAAAACAAAAATGACAACAAAGTTACTCTCAGATTTACAGCTTTATTGTAAACCTAAACAATGCTAAACTCAAAAAAGTTCTTATTTAGAATGAGAGCCTTTAATCTCTGATATACAAATATAAAGATTCTGTCAAATATACAGACAGAACTGGCAGCAACAGTGGGGTTTGACTTCAATAAACTGAGGAATATCCGGGTTTATCTTAACTGATGTCAATTCAGAGCAATTTGATTCATTTCTCTGAAAAACCCCAAATATAAAATGATTTTAGAAGCAATCCAAGCATCACAATAGACTGGGGCATTTTGTTTATAGAGAAATTAAAATAAGAAAGAGCGTTAGATGATCCTGAGCACTGAGAGTGGGCCTTGATTAGGTCTGCTGGCCATCAAATCAGAAAAAGGTCGCAAATGCAGCACGAGGTGACTGTGGTGAAGATAAAATGAACATGTTTTATATCTTTAAAACCACTTCAGCCTTTCTGCATCTACAGTTTGAACCCATTACTCACAAAGGCTTAAAGCGTAGTCCATCATTTATAAATGTACTTTAGCTGAATTACTCAGTTCACTTCCACTGAGGAAATAATATTTAAGAGTCAGCATGGTGTCTTTAGTTCTGCTAGACAATTCACAGAGCAGTGTTTTATCCTTTTTATGTGGAAAATAAAATAAAAAATAGAATTTATTTTGGGTGAAATTACCCGCTTTGTGTTTTCATGCTTGACAAACTCCACTTAGGTCACACTAATACCAACACACGGGACCGTTTCTGCAGATTCTATTAACACGTCCGATCGCTCCAGGCTAATAGCCTCTGTTACTCTGAAGTAATCCCCTGAATGAATTTCTCCTCTTGCAGGAAAGCATTTCTAACATATTTTGACAAATAATTGCAGCAAATTAAAACTGAAATTGCAGCTGCTATCTTTAGACTTCCTAAATGAGTAACTGGGTGTTCTGACTGTGTTCTCTGACAGAGTTGTTAGGAAGACTAAAACTCTTTTCACATGCTTCATTAAATAGAATTTAAGGGCAAATTGTGCTTAATTTAGTGTAGCTCAAACACTTGAACAGAGACAGGTAGAGAACTGTCCTGTTTCTATCAAACAGACCTAAGTTTAATCAACTAAATGTATCTGTTTTGTTGCTGAGAACGAACAGAGAACTGAACTGAATTTAGTAACAAGCCTGAAAGCTACTTGTGGAGACTCAGATCCAGCACCTGAACTAAAATACAGACCTTTGCATTCATGTGTAATCACCCCATCATTTCCACTCAGTCAGATTGGTAAAATCCCCACAACTATTGTACTGTACTGCCATTGTGTAACTAAAGGAACCAGAAATAAATACTTTCTATCTTCTTCTGATTGATTTGAAAATCTCTTTGTTGTTGCACGGTGCTGTCTCCTGCTTTTACACTACAACATCATAGGTTGTCATTTATGTTATTTTATAGTTTTTGTTGCATTAGAAAACAGATGTGTGGCAAATGTGAAAAGTGCAAATTGTGTGTCTCACACTCGGTGAGCTGGAAGCAAAACTAAAATCATTTCCTGAAAGATAACAAGTAGAATACTCGTGCAGCTGTAACTAAATATGGTGCGAGGTGAAGATTTATCCATAAAATTAAAGGGGCAGTCAGGCAATTGTTGAAGTGATGTTCTGAGAAAAGGAGAATAAAAAAAGGGTATAAATTTTCACCCAGGCTAGGCCAAACACAAGCTGTTTTTAACTGTCTTTCAGGCTTTTAAAACTTTTTCTCAAAGATGTCCTACAGGTGTGAAAGAACGCTACGTTAGCTAATAAGTCATTCGGTTGAGAAAACAGCAATAAATAAACTAAACAAACACAGTCACGCAGAAAAGAAGGTTTAATATTAGTCAATTTAGCATGCTTTCACACCAATTTGTTGCATTTGAGAGAGAGAGAGTTGTTTTAGCAGCCTGAAAAAGACAGAAGGCAGGCCCTCGTTTGGATAGCTATTAGCCCAGCCTGGACAAAACTTCTCCCTTTTTCTCCATACTCTGTTCTGTGACTGATGTGGCAGCTGATAAGATACTACCTGTCGATAATTATTTGACAAAACATTACTTAAAAATGACTAGAAAATCCTAAATCTAAATTCAGAATGACTGGTTTTGAACACCAGGGAATTGTTTTCCTCAGGCTCTCAGTGTTTCTTTGGCAAACTCCAAACAGGCCTTTTTGGTTTTGATCTCCAGCTTCCCACAACGACATGTAGTCGTTGGGCTCAAAGCCCCTGTTGCCGTCATTTCTGAATGTAGGTCTGACGATATTTGCAATCAGAATGTAAAATAAAGAGTCTGATTCTTAGAAAGCATAATCTAACTGTACCTCCATTTGTCTTTTGGTCTGCTGAGCATTCCCTGGAATTTGTGGCTCAATTTTATGTCCTGACACGCAGAGTGATGTATTTATGAGCAAGATCTCATAAATAGAAAATAAAAAATAATAAATTGTCTAAACTCTATTCAACTGTCTAAGTTTATCACAGGTTGACAATCAGAACGTTAAAGAAAACAGCAGCAAACTCAAACATAAGTTAAAGACTTAGCGTTCCTTAAAGGAATGCATATCGCCCGCTTAGTTTCAGACTAAGATCATTTTATGATGAGAAGGAATAGCGTTAAATCCATTTTGGTCTAACCTTGTAAATGATGTTAAATGTGATGCTGTGTGATATTGTATTGTCACTTAAGATGAGTTAGCTCTTGAAGTATGTGTTCAGGATGACTCTCAGCTACTACCACCAACAGTTTTTAGCCTAATAGCTGTAAAATCAATTGGGTTACAGCCATTTCAATTTAAAATGTCGTGGAGTTACATTTCTTATGGTTTGGCACTTTTCCCTGTCTCTTCTCGTGTATTTCCCTTTTATCCTCTCCCCCAGTATTATTGCTGTAAGAAGGAGGAGTCTGAGTCGGAGGAGGAGGAGCCGGACTTCGCTGTTACGTCCCGCCTCCCGCCAGTTCACTCCAATCACAACATCGTGGCGGCGACGGCGGGCGCCTCCTCCATCCCAAATGGCCCTGCCATTTTCTCCACCCCGCCGCTGGCGAGAAAACTGACGCGTTCACAGACCTTCTGTCCGTCCTGCACGCACTATGACCTGCCTTTCTACCTTCAGCCCCCTCAGCCGCAGGTCCACCACCAACCGGAAGGCCTGAGGAATGGAGGGGAGCGAATCAGCTACCGCAGCGTCCAGCAGCAGGATCTGGAGCTGCCGGTGCCCGTGAACATTTCAAACTACCGCAAACCGAACCTGGCACGGTCGGTTACCATGAGGGAGATGTTCACACGCAGCTGTAGCATCAGCACTGATGTTTAGCTGATTTCAGAGTTTATTTTGAAAGCTGAGAAGGCCAAAGCTGGACTGATTCAGACTGTGTTTGTGACATCTCGACCAGTTCTAGTCTCATTTTACCAGTCCTCACCTGCAGATTGAAGGACTCAGATGGCTCTCAGGACAGTTTTATCAAAGTTATACGCTCAGGTTGATGACTTTACACTTGGGCCAATATGAAAGTGTTTGAAAGTGTTTCAACATGTCAAATAATCAAGAATAAAAAATGTTTTTATTTTCTTTTACACAAAAAAAGGCATTTATTTTACGATTTGGTGAAGTCTGTGTCGCCCTACTTCCTCTGGATGCTTCAGCCCCTGACTTGAATGACACTGCAATGTCAAAATAACATCGTTAGGAGGGATTTTCTCTTTTTCACAGCTGCTACAAATAAAAGATGATTGGGAGAAGTCTCCCTCTATTATGATGGGATGATCTGCTTGTTCCGCCATCAACAGATTATGAAGATTATGAAATATCATGTGATAAGTGGAGAGGAGGAGGGGGTTTTCATGGTTTAGCTGCCATCCACAAACCTTTTTTCGTACAACCCCAATTCCGTAAAAACTGGAACGTTGTGTAAATGTAAATAAAGACAGAATGCAATGACTTTGATTTATGACAAATCTCATAAACTGACATTTTATTCACAATGGAACACAGTAAACATCAAACATTGAAACTGAGAAATTATACCATTTTATGGAGAAAAAGAAGGTCATTTTGAATTTGATGGCAGCAACACAGCTCAGAGAAGTTGGAACGGGGACAACAAAAGGCTGTAAAAGTTTGTGGTTCGAAAAAGAAGCAGCTGGAAGAGCACTTTGCAACAAATTAGATTAACTGGCAAAAATGCCTCTCTGATGGTATGGGTGTGCATTAGTGTCTATGGCAGGGGCAGCTTACACATCTGGAAAGATGCCATCGAACTGTACTCCAATCAACCGATAAATCCAGCAAAGAAGACTGTTGAACAACTAGAATCCCACACCAGACTAGAACGGGACAGCATTCCCCTCTGCAGTAACTTGTCTTCTTAGTTCCCAGGAATTTGCAGACATTTTGTTTAAAGAAGAGGTGATGTTTCCCAGCGGTAAACATGTCCATGTCCCAACTTTTTTTGAGATGTGTTGCTGCCATCAAACTCAAACATTACTTTATTTATTCCTAAAGAAAAAGTGCAATTTATTAGTTTCAACATTTGATATGTATACTATGTTCCAGTGTGAATATAATATGGGTTCATGAAATTTCAATGCATTCTCTGTTTATTTACATTTTACACAACATCCCAACATTTTTGGAATTGTGGTTGTCGTTTTAACTTTGGCCATAAAATCATAAGACATCAAGGGCTCATGGAAGATTTTAAGTCCTTCTTTCTTTCCACATCCTTTCAGGTCTCGTGTTTGACGGGAGAGCATAGTCACTCTGAATATCTGCACAGTGTTTGTACAGTACTCCGCTCTACAGAAGAGAGAAAAAAAAACATCTGTGTTCTTGCAGGCAGGATGGATAAAGTCCAGAAACGAACTGTTTGTGTGCATTAACTGTATGTGAGTGCATGCATGTGAGCGTGTAACGTGGTAAACTGTCATGCCAGAGTTTTTATTTGTTACAGTTTATCACAAGTTGTCAAAATAAACCCAGAGCAAATGTGGGTTGCAATAACATTTTAAACATTTATCAGAAATGAGGTACAGCAACCCACGTGTGCAGCTTTACCACAAATTTATGAAAATGCAAAGACAAACCCAAGCAGACACTATATTTTGCACTTTTATTTTGCTGATGCAGCTAAAGCTGGAGGAGCAGTCATCATTTTTAACTTTCAGTGTCAATTTTGTTACAGTTCTTCACTGAATCTCGAGTTTGTGGACTTTTCTCTGTATTTCTTGTGGCCGGTTGATATCCCGATTCTTTGACTAAAGATTCACCCTTAAAGGCACATGTATAAATATTTAACAGGCCATAACGTACACTTCGGTCTCTTTCCTCCCTCTCAACTCGTTGGACTGAGGAAAATGGGCTCTGAGGTATTCAGAGAGTTCCTGCTCGGGATTTGTTTTTATTTTCTGCATATTGACTGCCCTCTGGCTTGGAGAGCTGATATTCTGACTGGAGCAACAATGGCTTGGTTTTATTGGAAAATAGTCAATGACTGAACTAATTTACTGCCTGATTTCAAAAGAGATGGGACTGGTGGATGTGCGGGGCTTTGAAGCTGACTTGAATGTCCTTTTCGAACCCCCACCCTCACCATCTTTCTCAAATATACAATAGATGCTGGTGTACTGTGCTCTGTTTGTGTCTCTTTGTAGATTTATTTTTCAGCAGTCATGTTCATTTATTTTACTAAAAGGTGAAACAGTGCATACTTTTGTCCTAGGTTGTGACACGAGCAAGTACGCAAGGCATCAACACGCACAGTTTTGTAAATCGAACTTTGCGAAAGCAGAAACACGGTTATAATACACTCATATTTTCTGTCTTCATCGTCACAGCTAAATGCAAAGCAGCCTTCAAAAGTTAAAAACTGAAAACCTGTCGTGTTTATTTGGTCAAAACTGGTCCTTAAAAACAGCCATAAGTCAAGTCCACATGCTTATTATTCTAAGTGTTTATTCAAATGAAATGTGGTTTTATGTTCAGGTATTTGAATTGTTTTATTTAATTATGCAGCATTTTTTCAGACTTGGTACAGTACAGCAGATATGTTTCTGTTTTTGTTTCTAATATATATAACCAACAAACACATTGTTGCTAATAAAATAGTGTTAAAACCTTTAAGACTTCTCTTTTTGGTTTTGTTCTTCCAGTTCCTGCACTAAACTGTCACTGTGAGTAAAATACGTTTCCAACAGGTGGGTTAAAAGACAGAAAACCAAATGAGTCGGGGGGGGGGGGGCAACAATAATAATCATGCAAAAGAAAAGAAAAACTGCTTTATCAATGAGAAAACAGAAGTCAATTATTAGAAATCAGAGTCAGAGCTAGTGAATTAAAAATAGAAAACACAACACATGGAGAAGTAGAGCGGCAAATATCCCATCAAAAACTTCATTTTTGAGACATGAACAACCGATTTGTGATGGTGTTTATTCTAATGTGAACATACTTGAGCTACCATTTATTTCGCAAATCAGTAAAAGGGAAATTTGTGCCACTAGTTCCACTGACAACACTCGATAGAAAATGTTTTTATCACAGTCACGATCATTTCTATGTAATGTACTCTCTGAGACAAAGTCGAGTAATGTTAATTGGCCTCTTCAGTGGGATTTATATCTAGATTTTCATCTCTGCATGGGGTTCATTTCAGCCCATTCCTCTACATGCTTGAAAGAGCATTTTACGTCTGACAGTGTTTCATCTCGGTTTTAGGCCTTGCACACACACACACACACACTCAGCACATTGATTCAGAAAGTGGAGGAAAAAAAACACAAATTGGGCCAAAAGTTCAGTCATTACAAGTGTTTTTTTAATATTATTGATATTTTTAAAACTCTGTAGTCATAACAAAAAAAAAGAAAACAATCAAATGATTAAGCAGCTACTTTAAATCAAAGCCTGCCTCAACCCAGCCTCAAGAGGAGGCTTATTTGCATCTGAATGTTCTTCTGAAAGCTGTTTTCAATGTGTTTCATAAGAATGAAAACCAGTAATAGCTTTGTCGCTAGTCATTTGTGCAGAGGATTTTAGAAAATTGCACACATTTTAGGCTTTCTTTTAATAAATACAATATTTGGACTGCATTTGTTGCTCCAATAAAAGGGTCTGGGATCGAGGTATAATGGCTGTCAGCATGAGCTGCCTCATCACACATCATTTAGATGTGAATCAATATGTTACAATGTGGCGGTCATCCTCATCCTCACCTTCGCTTCACCCAGCAGCAGATCACTAACTCTCCCTCGCGGTGTCTATTGATGTCTTTTGTATTCCTCACAGTCCCTCTTTCTCAAGCATTTTTGCTTCTTTTTTGGCTTCTTTTCTAACAATCCCTGGCTGCATTCCACCAGCGGTGGAATTTAGATGCTGAAGAAATGAGCAGCTGGGATTCCATGAATTATAAACATGTAAACAGTAGGAGGTTGTCCAACTAGAACAACAAACCAGTTCTGTCGAGCTGTGGCTGCTGAGCTGACTCCACGCATCTGTAGCTCATTACCTGCTCTGCAGTATTCTGCCTTCAACTCCTCACCGGGTCGTGTCACACATTACCAGACTGGCTCTAAATCCTGGTTTCAGGAGGGTCCAAGATTGTGACTAATCTTGCTGTTTTTTTGCTGTTTGATATTCAGGAAACACGTGTCCATCCTGGTGTTTTAGTGAGCTTATGACTCTGCCTTTAGAGTTGTCAATGCAAGCTTTTTTCAACTGAGGTTCCTCAGTATGGTTTAGACCTACATTCCATTGAAACAATTTGAGACTATATTTGATGCTTTAATCACCTCTCGTCTGGATTATTTTAATTCTCTATATCACCAGTATCACATATGTTCTGCTCTCGTCCAGTTTAAAATTGTACTGCTCGTTTTTAGCCACCTTATCTGCCAGAACTTTCACACCATCACACTCCAGCTACAGCTCTACAACATTCCTATCACCACAGGAGGGATTTATTTCAACACTGAAAAAATTACATATTAGTTTTTGTTTAATAAAGAATAAAGATAGCAGCTTTGTTACAACAAACACATGACTTTCACTGCTGTGTCATGGATGGGTGGGATAACTGACCTCCATAAATCTGTCTTTCTCCCACACACGTGACTGTGTGCAGGAGCCATTACCGCCCAGTGTGTGTAATAGTGCAGTTTCCTAAAGGGGCGAAAAGCCGTGCTTCTAGTTTGAATTTTTCATTCCCCACACTCTCTGTTTCTGTATAACAACTAATAAATAAGCAATGAATCCAGAGGACATAACACAGAATAGACCAGATTTGATGCCCCCCTCAACATCAGCTCCTCTTGGCTCACATCTTGCCTTTTTGCTTCACCCGTCTAACTGTCATCTCAGTGATGTCTGTTTCTTTTTGTCTGTATTTTAAAACTTACATCTTCTGGGGTCTCCTTTATTTCTTTAAACTTGACTAGTAAAAGAACCTGGAAAGTTTTGGAGCTGAAAATTTGATGAAAGAACTGTTTCTTTTTTGTTGTTTATGGAGTCAATTGAAAAGTGTATATGTTGTTGTTCCATCCAGAGCACACTCAGTTCATATTAACAGCTGAATATATGCCACAATATTGTTCCAATCTTGAAATATTCTTCTCAGTAAAAAAAAAAAAAAAAAAAGTGTGATGCTTGTTCTAGAGAGAAAGAAAATTGGTCAGATAACTGTAAGTTAGCAGAGTCTTTGTTGCCATCTGGTGGTCAATAAGGTCAGTGATTTTTGCTGACACATTCCTCCCAAAAATAATAATAATGTTATAAAGTTAGTATCAAAACATCTAAATACTCTATCCAGTGTAATAATTTGCTGTATTTTATGTCAGAAAAATATTTTTAAACTGTCAGACCAACTAAACAAGATCTGAAGCCATTTGAGTTTAGAAATCCGTTTTTAATTTCCATGATTATTATATGAGCAATGTGATTAAACAATGATTTATTTAAGTGATTTTCAGGCAAATTATCAATTTGAATGTCTCCAGTGTATTCCAGATGTCATCATACTGTTTAGTTATCAAGGTTTTGTAGTATTTGTGGTAGAAACACAAAAACATGTAGTAGCTATTTAACATTATCTAGCAACTTAAATTCAATTTATTTGTGTTTTATTGTATCTTGGGGGTTGTGGTTGCGCTTTTTAAAAATGTATTTTCTTCTAACTGTTTTGTTTTGTTGTATTTATCACCTCATAATAACCAGAAGTGTTTCTTTTTCATGCAGAGTGGATAAAATGATGAAGTTTTATGGTTGCTCGTTGCCATGGCAACTACTTCCTGAAAGTCCCGCCTCTTGGTTTCAGTATCCAATCAAGTATCAGCATGTCACTCCCAGCCGCGAACTGCGAATCTCTCCTGTTATCCCTGCGTTGCTGTACGCTAGCTCAATGAATGCTGCTGCCACGCTTAAAGCAATATGAGCGCGGAACAGGTTGTCGACACCAACTGTAGTGCAGATTGTGTTCCTATTTTAAGGCCGGAAGAAAACGACGCCAAGAAAGAGGCGCTCAAGAGGTAACGCAGAGCTAGCTTTAGCTCTACAGGTAGCTAGCAGCTAACTCCGCTAAGCGTTAGCCTCGGGTTTTAACCCTAAGTCATAAGGCCGCCACAGCTCAATTACTCAGAAAGTCTTGTACTTAAGTCTACAAGGATAAACTAAGCGGCTAAATGTATTTTATTTAACTCATTAGAATGAATTGACGCGAATGAAACAGAAACTGTTGTGTTGCTTTACCTACCATTGGACATTTTAGGAGCATCTTAATGTTTGAAATCAACTTGCTTGGTTTATTTGCATTAAACCCTGTTTAGGAGGGGCTAATACAGCTTAGCAAAATAAGTAAATAAAAAATAGTTGTGAATAATGAGGAGCTAAACATAAGAAATGTGTTCAAATGTGTTTCCTTTTTTCTTTACATTTAGATTCCCAGGAGCCAGACTTTCTTGCAAATTTATTTTATTGTTCTTGAGAAATCCTTCTTCAGGCTTTTTGAGTGTAGATACTGACTACTTTTTACTCATTTTATTAGTCCAATACATGACCATTTTCAGAGGATTTGTTTGTTTGTTAGTTGTTAAGCAACTAAACTAATGACCAATGATTTATTCCAGCATAAAAAAGGCTCTTAAACTTTGAATCAGTGTTGTGTCAACACATAACAGGCAAACTCGTTTAATATTGATCTGTAGGCACTTTGTTACCAGCAGCATGTCACAAAGACAGTTTGTTTCCATTTATTTAGTTGAATCTATGAAAAATGGTAAAGATAAATACACATAAAATTGTATTTTGGCTGCAACAGGGTGATTCCCAAACGTCTCTTAGCTAAAATCTTGTAATACAGCAGATGCTCAGCTGAAGGATGAGGAATATTTCAGATCCTTTGTCAGCTCTCTGCTGGATTTTTTGCACTATTCCTTAAACAACTTTCAGATATTGTTCATCTATTTTTTTTTTTGGCCTGAGTCTTCTCTTGTCCTCCACTTTATTATTTTTAACCCTCTGTACAATATGCTAACACAGTCATGTACAGGAACTGGAGAGAAAAACAACCATTGATCAAGACAACAGATTACAAGAAAGTTTGACTCCTTAGTTTGCTGACTCGATTATTCTCACAACCAGTTGTTTTGGTTTTTTTAAGACTCCTTTTAATATTTCCTTGTCAAGAATTCACCTCCCCATTTCCTCCTAGAACACCATTCTCAAAGTTTAAGAAAGTGCACTCCCATTTCAAGTCACCGGTAAGTGGCCCGCCTCGTCTCCAGCTTACACAAACTCCTGCGTGACATTGTATGTTGTTCCACAAATGCATTACCTTTTTTTTTTTACCTTTTGCGTTTTACAGCTTCAGGTAGCTGAACGCCCTAAAGTTAGTCTGGAAGAGGAAGTGGCAGAGCTGCAAAGAAAAAAGGAGCAGCTGGATTTAGAGATAGCGCAGCTGGAGGCAGAGTGAGTACGGTTGGTTGCCATTTTAACTTCTGTCTTTGAGGGCTAACTTATATGTAGGTGTTGCTTTTTTAAATGTCAGGAAACAAAGAATTAGTAGCTTTGATCCCTACAAAGAAATGACTCCTTTCATTATCAATATTGATATCTTCTTAATGCACATAAAATGTTTTTAGTTATCTTTTTTTATCGTTTAATAATTTACATTTTGTTTCTATGTCTATATATGAACATTTGCACATGTGAAAAAAAAAACTTCCTTTGCATGAGACCCATATTTCGTTTGTTTTTCCAGGGGATATAGAGTTGAAGAGCTGGAAATTCATATTGATAAGCTGCATGAATACAATGACATCAAAGACATTGGACAGTCACTTCTAGGTCGCATTGGTAAGAGATACAAACACTTTTTATTTCATCATATTAGGTTTCGAAAAGGTCTCTCTGTTTAAAATGTTTGCCCACTAACTTTAGTTTACATCAGTCCAGATTTGCAGTTTTATTTGGTGAGACTGCTGCAAGCAAGCATGACAAATCTGACTGAAGTGGCATTTTGTTTTCAGCTTAAATTTGTTTAGATTAGATCAGTATGATTTTATTTTCTCAGCTTCATCGTCACATGAAGGCTCAGTCTTTTAAGTGGACAGTGAAGTGACAGACATTCGGTTCTGGAATATTGTGATTACCTTCTGTAGACGCATAAGATCTGGCTTGTTTAATTATTGTGACAGGCATTTACAGGATTAGAAGAGGCACCCCATATTTCCTCTGCTAGCTGCAGCTTCTATCCTTGTCATAACAAAAGAAGTCTGTTTGGAGCCGATTTATTTTATTGTCAAACTATCCACTTGAAAGCACAAATGTGGCTAGACGACAGCTGATCTAAACTGCCAGCTGAATGCGCCACTTGTTAACACTTCTTTGCTCATTTATTGTAAGATGGCGTAAACACTGACCTGACAGTCTGAAAAACTTCAACTAAAGGAAATACTGTCCGTGTGAGCATGTGCTATAAAACTACTTAAATGACTGATTTTTTGTTTTATATAACTAAGACATGTAAAACATCAGATTTGGTGCAAGATCCTAAAAAGAAACCGTTGCCTTTTTTTTTTAAATTCCTCGTGATGTTGGAGGGTGAGTACCATTAAAATGTATCAAGATAGAGGACGGTGGACAAAAGCGATGGGGCTGTATTCGTGAAACCTGATATGAAGCTGCAGGTGATAGGAAAAATGCAAATTAAAAACGGCAGGCTTGATGTGTATGGTTGGTTTAGGTTGTTCTACAGCTGCCCAGTAGATGGCAGCAGAGAGACATCTTTGTTATGAAGCAAAAACCAAAGCACATCTTTCATTTAGTGATATGTAATCTAACAGCAATGAAAGGGCTTTGATTGTTTAATCTGGCTGTTAATGACTAATATATATAAAATTATCACTGTACATCATTATTAAATTAAATCTATTTGATCCAGCTTATACTCCTTGAATGGACAACCTGATAAAGTCTTTGAATTTTCTATTTTCATTCATAAATTGGCTGATATTGATCCGCAGCTGGGACATTTGATCCATCTTACTCAAATCATTGATCAAAATGATGATAGCAGCTAGTTCAACAAAATTGCATTTATTCTCTGCTCTCCTTACTCATCTGTGTACAGTTGCAACACAAAGTTCACATCTATTAGCAAAGTTGTGAATCATGACCAAGTTGGTTCAACTCGTGACTTTTTACTTGTTTCTATGTTTATACTCTGTCAGTGTGAAATAAAATTTAGACATTATTAAAAGTTTTATTAGGTTTTTGCAGTACTGATGTGTAAAAGAAGAAAAAAAAATCAGATTAAGGCTGAATTGTGAGTTAAAGTTTACATTCACAGCAGAGTGAAGGGTTGAGATGATAGCGACCTTAGTGAACGGAGGTGGCATTTCCACTCTGACACAATGCCAGTCTTTCACATCACTCACACTTGGACAAGTCCAGCCTCTGTCTACGCCTATGCTTATATTCATACACTCACACGTGCGCATGCAGTCAAATACAAACAGTTTCTATCTTCTTCTCTACTCTCCTCTTGTTCTGTCTTTGTCACTTTTTTTTTCTCCAAACACGCACTTTCACAAAGAGTCTACACTTAGACACTGAGGACTGTTGTACTGTATATTGTTATTCTGGGAGGAAGGAGATTGGTGGGTTGCTGTGGAGTGAAAGATGTCCTGTGGTACCCTCTAAAGACAACTGTCCCTTTGTTTCTGATCACGGCTCTCTGTCTGTCTTCAAGAAGTAACGCCATTGTAATTTCAACATGTTCTTTTTACTCATAACTTTTAAAACACTGACATTATTACCACTTTATTTATAATGAATTTTTAGTTTGTGTCAAATCAATACATTCAGGTTTTTCATTTACGTTTATGATTGTTCTAAAGTCAATAAATGTTATTTTTAAAGGTGAAAAGAATAATTTCAGTTAAACAAATTTAATGTTTTTTTGTTTTTGTTTTATTTTCCTGGCAGGTTATTCTGTTTCAAACCAAAAAATGTTATCTGGATTTTATTTCAGTTTTTATTTTTAACAAGAAATAATGATGTCAAAGTTTGTTGTTCAGTGTGTTGTTGAGATGCAGTTCGTTTTAAAACAAAAAAATCTGATGTTTGTAAAACACAACTGGAAAGAAATCCACAGTTAGGTGGAACTTCCTTTTAACGCTTGTAAGTTCTTAAAAAAGAAATTAATTAAATACTGTAAAATGAAATTAAAATAACTCAGCAAGGTTTGTGCGTGTTATCAGGGACATTAGGCCAACCTTGTTCAGCTGTTTTACCGTGTAGAAAACTCCACGTTTAAAGCGATCGTGTTCCTTCAGAGCGTGTTCTTGGTCTGTTCAGTGTTTTGTGGATTGTTTGAAAAGTCAACCAGAGGGAGTTGACCTGTAATCTGTCTGTTTTCCAGCTGCTCTGAGGGGGACCACCACACGAGATCTCTACTCTCACTTTGGTCTTGAACTGGATGACTGAAAGAAGAGGGGGGGGGGGGATCAGAAGTTGAGTTCTGTAAATACTTCGTCGGACCAATGAAAGAGGGCCAAAGAATGTGGATTAAGTAATCGCATCAACCTTCAGAAAGATACTTGCATGTTTTGTTTAGGTAATTTGGAAGGCATTTTTACATTGAACAGCTTCTCATAAAGACACTGGACTAACAGAGTTAAAGAGCAAACAGATTTAGTCCATGCAGGCATGTTTTTTTTAAAACTCACAAGCTGTTCAGGTCTTTAGCTGACTGCAAGTGACAAAATAGAGATTTTGGTCCATTTTTCCCATCCACATGTCTGGAGTTGTTGCATAACTTTAACAAAATATTTATATTTCATATAGGATTACATAAATAGTTTAGAGAAAAGTGTGCAGAATGACTATGGATATAATTTATCTTTATTTATAGGTTTGTGGTCTACAGGAAAACATAGTTTATTGTCCAAGTGTTAAAGAAGCCCTACTAGTACCTCATGTAAAATTATTTCTGCACTACTTGTAATATGTAATAAATAAGGCACCAAATACTGCAGGTGAGCGTACATACTAATCTAAGTACATTTTAAAACAGGTTTATCTCAAGTATGATGAGATTTGCTGAATTCATCCACAAATCATTCTTTTCTAGACTTTGTGAGTTCATCTTTATTATATTAAACCGCTTTTATTTTCAAATAAAACAGTGGTTGGAGAGGAAATATTGAGGAAAATTAACACATTTTCTGTATTTTTGTTTGCTACTTAATATAACTAATGAAGAACGTTACCTACTTTATTGAAGAGAAAACAAAGCTAAAATAGGATAACGGTGTGTTCTTTGTTCTGAATGTACTGAACAACAAAAAAAAGTCATTCAAGTGGGGTTATGTTTCAGGTGTGGCCTAATGTCTACTGATAATGAGACTTCTTTAACGTTTATCAGCGGAGGAGTTTCACAACCCCAAAGATACTTTAATTAGCTGCGTGTGTGCGTCATCTGTCTTTAGGTAACAGATGGAAGTTTTTGTTTTATCTCTCGTTTATAGGTCATAGTTCACTATTACAGTCTGAGGTTTGCACAATTGCTTTTTATGTTTATCTCACACCTGAGTCATACTTTGTTCTTGTACTCGATGTACAGGAGTCAATGCTGTTCAAAGCACTTTTTGAATTCTAGTAACTGGTTTTGTTTGTCTTGGTTTATTGCAGGTACAGCACACCATTTAAAAATGTTTATGTCAAATGTTTTGCAAGGACTATGAATAAAAGCAGCCATGTTTATTCAATTCCTTTCTAACCAGTGAGGAAGTACACTTTGTTTCAGCATTCACCCCGAGTTTTAATAATAGTTCTTAAGTAATCATCCCAGGTTATGCAGTCTGGTTCATGACATGTCACATTGATGTTTTAGTGTGTCAAATGTGGACCTGTTAGATTCCTGCTGGGACTCGGGCAAAATGCAGAAATAGGTCTAATTTTACAGTTTTATGTGACAGAAAAGTCAGACATTTAGTTAGATTTTTTTTAAAGTTAATTACATTAGATCAAAGAATAGTTTCAACTGAATAAACAGCCTGCAGCCAGATCTACATTTAATGAGATTCTAATGGGTTTCCATTTAAAAGGTAGTTCTAGTTATACTATTGCTCAACACATCCTGACCACATTCCTTGTTCATCCTCTGGGCTCCTTTGTTGACAGGAGCGTTTTGTGGCTGATGAATGGTCGAGGTGAGGCGGACTCTGCAGGCAGAGGCAGGCCTCCTGTTTTTTACGCCATAACGGCCTTGTGTCATTACCGGGTGGAGACTTCCCTGCGTGTTAGCTTCTCTGGCCGGTTAGCATACAGAGCCGCGCCGCATTTCCTCTCCCGTTAGCTAGCGCTGCAAGCTCCGCCTCCCCGCTGTCGGATACGACGTCACGAACACCCCCACTCTGCCGATTGGCTCTGGCGCCTGTCCGTCGGCGCCCGTGCCTGATTCAACGTTTTGACGCTAACGGCAAGTGGGCGGGCTCATCTTAGAAAAATTATAAGGTCATTTAAATTACGCCTGGCTGTGAGCGCGACCCCGGCTACTATGAACCTAAGGATGTTGTGAATTAATGGGATAATAATCGTATAATGACCGCGGGGTCAAAGTCGACACGTCTTGTCAGGTCGTTTCAGGGGGAGAAGCAGTGGGAGGCCGTTGTGGGATTGGAACCCAGTGCGTGTGTCCGCCTGTGTGCGTTTCTCTGAGCCTCCGTCAAGCCAAGCTAGCGGCGGCGGCGAGAGGAGGGGGCGACCGGGCTGGCCTGTAAGCCGATCAAGGTGGAATATCACGCAGCGAGCGTTCACGTTTGGGGCTTTCTGCGCACCTATATGCTGTAACGGAGCGACAGAGGGGCAAGGTAGGTAGGCTAAATCTGCTCATCCCTGCTACAACCGACCATCGCCCCCGCGACGTTCTGTGGAGCCGGGCGGCAAGGTGGTCAGGTTTTTTTTTATCCCCTAGGAGAAAAGGGGGCGACCTTATGTTGGTTATATGTCAATACAAACATCCCTCGGTCCTTAAAAGGTAAATTATGCAGACTGAGTGGCTCTTCGTCATGGCAGATATACCGCCCGCCCGCTTCCTTTAACGCCGCGCATCCTGCCCAGCCTGTCACCGTGCCTCATAGCCACATGAAAGTAACACCACATGGCCTCACTTCTCCTTCCTACCGCAGTATGATGCTCCTCCGCGCCTTTTAAGTTTCCGGGTTCGGCAGCGAGCTGTGCGCTGATGAGGGCTTTTTTGTCTCTAAAAACCGTGAAGTGGCAGCTGTACTCCTAATGCTTGGCTTTCCTTTTGGATTTGTGGCATTCGGCATCCCATCCGGTATTCAGAGGGACTTAATGGTTTCTGGTTTATGTTTCTGGCTCTAAATGGATCATTAATATCACAACCACGTGTAGGGAGGGAAGAGGGGAAACTCAGAATAATTACCTCCAATATTATCAGGCCCTTTTTTATTTCCAGAACAATAAACAGAAATTAGAGCAAAGCTGATGAATAGATTATGAATGGACCTATCATTTACTGTTTGGGATCAGCTTTCTGACTATCAGGTGGCAGCAACACTTTGCCTTGTGTGTACAGATCTTATGAATGGGGTGGTTTCCTCAAGGTCCCCGTAGTTTTTCAGCTCATTTTCCAACTAAAGGGGAAAGTCATATCTGTTTTTTGTTTTATTTTTAATTTGCTTGTCATCCAAAGAGCTTTCCCAGTTCCAGCCAAAAAGCTCTAAAAACTGTTTCGAGGTTGCTCTGTTTTTGCCAGCTGAACACACACGCAAATCACTCTCCCTCCTGAGGGGGCAGCTAGGGTCTTAGCTGGACCCGGTCCTCGCATGAGTCGTTTTGGTCACAAGTATGTAATGTCTGTGAAACCGATGTCTCGGGTTTTATGTGAGATCTCGTGAGAAATCTCACAAGTTGTTAGGGCTCAGAGTATGTGCTGGAGATGACTCTCAGCTACTGCCACGCCAAATTTCAGCTCAATATCTGTAAAATTCTCCGAGCTGTCGCCACTTTTGTGTTTGCCGTGTTTGATTAGCTGTGTTGTCCATCTTAAATTGACGTGACTCCAAAACTTAACCCTATGATTACTTTCTGAGAGGTTCATTAAAACCTGTCCTGTGGTTTATCAGATATTTTGCGAACAGACAAGCAAACAACACAGAGGTACGAGCAAAACACTATCACCCCTTTGCCTTCAGTGTCAGGCAATAAGTAAAGAAATCGTCCAGTTGCCTTCATTTAAACCTTTTTAGGATTTTGTTTGCAATGAATGGAAAATTAATTCTGAATAATTTCACTTTATTTTAACATTTCACAGGAAGTGCATTCTACTTGGGCTGGCTTGAAAACCGGCGCAGCATGTGTAAACAAATCACTGTAGATAACATTCTTTAGTCGTTAGCGTCACTTCTGCACGCTTAAAACCAAAAGCAACCCCTGAGCAGCTGGGCTCGTATGAAGCCTCGGGTCGGGTTGTAATGAGTCGTTATGATCTGCAGCCATGTGTGTCCACGGATTCTTTTAGGATGATGCGTCTTGCATGTTGCACGGCCCTGCTGTTCGTGCTGAGGCTGCTGGCGGGCCTGCCGTGGTACCAGGTCCTTCCGGGCGTCCTGATCTTCTACCTCGGAAGCGGAGGATGGAGCTTCCTGGAGATTTTTGCCAAAACGATTGGCAGGGACCTACAGTAAGCATGGAGCTGATGTGCTCATATGTTATTTGACTTTTTAGTACTTTGCACGCAAAAAAAGTTACAACTTGTTTTGTTGTTTCTCTCTCTCTCTCTCTCTCTCTCTCTCTCTCTCTCTCTCTCTCTCTCTCTCTCTCTCTCACAACTGCCTTGTCCTGTTTTGCCTGTCTGAATAGTAGTCATAAAGCCTGTGGTTTTGTTTTTTGTATTTTTGGACCTTAACAGATTTTCAGATGTTTTACTTTTCCACTCAAGAACATTGCACCTCCAGCTAAACATTCACCCTGAGGTTAAAATGCCAACCTCTAATTTGAAACTGAATATATACTCATATTTGGAGCATAATCTTACAATTGTTTCACTGCCGACTTTTTAAAAAGAAAATTGTTTCTCTTTTATTATTTAGATTGCTGTAATTTTCACAGGATGGCACACACACTTTTTTTTTTAAATTTGTTGTTCATTTAATTTTATGACTATAGGCACAAACCAAAACATTTTTTGTTTTAAAATCAGTCTTATTTCTAAAACTTAGTTACAAACTGTAACTCTTATTAGGTTTTCTAGTCACTGAAAAAATATATTCTTTTAAATAAAAGAAACCTTTGACTTTGTGTTATCTTTTAACTCTTCTCTGTAAAATTTACACAATAAACAATAATTTGACTCATACTGACAAGCACTAAATAATACTGATTAATATAATAACTGCAGTTTTATTACAATTATCGAGTCATTTTCAGTCTGGTCCCCTAAAAGAAGTCTTACACAAGCTGCAAAAAATGTAGGCTTGTTACTTCAAACCAGTTCACCTTGTTGTATATTTTCACAAAAGGACAATGGAAAGAATGTGGTTACGGGGCTGTTTTAAGACCCCAACCCCTAGCCAATATTTACAGTTAGAGGTTGCCACGGTGATGAGTTTTGGTTACTTCCTGTTTACCGCCTCCTCTCAAAGGCCTACAACTGGTAAAATGGGAAATTGAAAAGCACATGTCTTTTAGGTCTCTAACTATTCTTTTTGGTCTCTTACTTGAAAAAATAACTTAACTTTTTTATCACTTAGGGTTAAATGTTAAGGTTTTCAGGGCTATATATCTACTTACATTTGTCTGACCCGTCAAAAACGAATTATGTTTCAGCTTCCTTTTATGTATTACTACTGAGAATCCGCTTAGAATTCACAGTATTTGAGCCTGACGAAGACTAAATTTTCCACAGTGACTCACCGCATGTTAATGTGAAAAGTGGTTTGACAAGATTCTGGTGTTTACACGGCAAGTGTCACAAAGGTTCTCAGCTCCACTTTAACACAACCTGAGTTAATCCCTCCACAAGCTCCAGTGATAGCTGCAGTAGGCACCAAACATCTTCAGACATTAACGTTCAATAAGAACTGTTTTCTCACAGGTCTTTCTGTGGTTCGCGTGGTCGAAAATTAGTCAAAATGTCACTTCTATAGTGGACAGATGAAATGATTGCAGCAAGTGATCCACAATAAACTGAAATTATTCACACACAGATACAGTAAATCTAATCTCTTACATAATGATAAGCGTTTTTTGTTAAGGTTGCGGTGCAGCCGTGAATTACTTGTCTTGCTGGATTTTATGATGTTCTTCTTCACCTCTCGGCAGCGTGCCTTCTGCATGTACCTTTGTGCAATAAATGCAAAAGTTCAGACTTTGCCCCATCGCTCTGCCCAGCTGCAATATTTCATATCTACATTTATGTTCTGTATACGTGCCGATAATAGAGGTCCTCAGGTGGCTACATATATTTGAACTATTTCATTTTGAATACCGTTGTATAAATCAAAACTAATATGCTTGGTTTGTTAAAGTGCCACTTGTGTAGCTGAGTTCTGACCAGGACTGACAAGCTAACGGCTTATATATATATATATATATATATATGAGAAGCAAAAATTAAGCCACTGGTGTTGTTGTAGTCAAGTTTTTTAAAAACGATTCAGATTACAGTAAGATGCTGTAATAAGAGTCACTTCAGTGGGAAATAAATATATATATATATATATATTATAGTTCACGAGAACAGTATTCTGTAAACCTTTTCATCCCATTTCACGGTTATTTACATAGAATTAATAGCGGCAGCAGCAGCTAGCTGTTGCACATTCAGTATTTATCATAATTCTACCAGAAGAACTGTATTGTGAAACTGAAAGGAATGTAAAAGTTTATAAAATAGTATTTGCAAAGGCTGCTTTGAAATATTTAAGACAGGAGTTGTTTTAAGGCTGAAGCATTCATCTTTGGTCTCTGCCCTGCATGGACGATTCTTAATTGATTTTTTTTTTTTAAATGTCAAAAATCAGTTTTGTTAACATTAATTTGTGCTGCCACTTTAAAAGTCAGCAGAGTAGAAGTTCCTGTAGCCAAAACGCATTACAGTAAAGCTGCGTGTTTTCACATTGTTATTATTTCTTTGTGGAACCCCAAAGAATATATGTCTGTAAATAATAGATGAAGTTATCGTAACATGACTTTTTTTTACACGTCATTGTGCACTCCTTATTAGGCATGAACAATATATAAATCAGCATTTATTTGTGTAAAACAAGTCAGTCATTGAAGTTTCAAGATGATCAAAACGCATCAATAGTTTTATAATCACATTGCAGCACTCTGAAAGAATCAAATAAAACTGTGAGGTGCCTAAAGGTTCCCACCTAGCTTTTAGCTCATCATTCCAGTCAGAATTAGTGTTTGTCCAAACTGAGAGCATTCAAAGGGCTATTTACTGCAGGTAAGATATTGACTAGTCGTAAACTTAAAAAAAAAGACGGCATTCAGAGAGCTATAATTTCTCTTAGAAACAGTTGCAAACTCTAAATATTGTCAACTTTTTGCCATATAAACATTTTTACCTCAACTGCAACATTTTGTAATAATAAAATATCTGAAAACCTTGTTATGGTAATTTATTTAAAGATACTGATTGCTGTTTTTTTTTATTATTTAAAGCGGTTCTTTTCCTTGGCTGTACTCACATTTAATAATGTTTTCTTTCTCCTCTTCAGCGCAGCATATGTCTTGTTGCGGGTGAAGCTGAACGTCAAGCGTCACGTCAGAGAGAAGAACACTATACCTAAGATTTTTGCCGAAACGTTGCAGCGTCATGGAGACAAAACGGCGCTCATCTTCGAGGGCACTGGAGAGCGATGGACTTTCCGACAGTTGGATGAATATTCCAACAGAGTGGCTAACTTCCTGCTGGAACGCGGCTTCAAGGTATGTCTAGAAAATAAAAAAAATTCAGTACACGGCTCCTTTTTCGAGGAGGCCTTGTTTTGTTTGATTAGTTATTGCAAATCTGGTTGACGTCACCTACTTTTTTTTTTTATTATTATTGTTTTTACTTGAAGGAGGGTGACGTGGTGGCTCTGTTCATGGAGAACCGGTCCCAGTACGTGGGCCTCTGGTTGGGAATGGCCAAAATCGGAATCGAAGCTGCTCTCATCAACTTCAACCTGAGACTTGACGCTTTGGTCCACTGTGTCACCATCTCCAACTCCAAGGCTGTGATCTTTGGTTCGGAGCTGACCGACGGTAAGACAACAGAAGAGTTAATGTTCAGACAATCAGCCAAGGCCTCGGTCTGTAGAGAAGCGACTTGTGCTGATGGATGCTGCTCTGCTTCCTGTGTAATGAGAGAGGTGAGTGCAGGGAGAAAGGAGCATAGGTCATTAAAGATAAATGGCTATTTGAGTAGGTGTCTCCTCAGTGTCAGTCGGTGGTGCTGGCAGTAATGAAGAGAGAAATGTCTTTATCGCCAACATAAAGTGTTCAAGGTCTGAGCTTTGCAGAGAAAAGCATCATTGTCTGATAAGTGATCAACTAGAACAGATAAAAGGCAAAGAGATAAAGATACGTGTATCACACTTGTTTTTTTTATCTACGGATAAAATGGTTAACGATCAAGAACACAACTATTTAAAAACCCTTAATTAAAAATTGATTTCAGCATTAATATATATATATATAGCAACACAGATATTGTTAACTGAATGGATGCTGATTCAACGTTCACACTATTTTCCTGTTTTATTTTGTGTTAATTTAGCCGTTCATAAATTAAAAGGTTCAGCTCAATCAGGAGATGGACGCTATGACGTTTGAGTCTCATCACTTTTATACTATTCAAAATATTGAATATATATACATATACACAAACACATACATATATTTTCCCAATTAAAGCACATTGAGATCTTTTTAATGCCGTTAAAAACCTTGTTCTCCCAGAATTCTGCTTCTGGATGGTTGCTCTGTATTTGTCTCCTCATGCTACTTTAGCATTAAGCTAGCCTTTTGCTATGTTTAGCTTTTGGCTTTGGACGTGTCATTTCTTTAGTTATGTGTGTTTTCTGTCTACACTTCACCCGTTTTGATGTATTACATTAAAATACAAAATTAGATAAATGATTAAGATGTAAAATCATTGCATGAGAAAAACTATGTAGAATAAAAGTGGCATTAATTAGCTGCTGCCTACTAACTTTACGTTTTTATTTTTTTTAAGTGTTTTAAGTTAGCTTGGTCACTAATAAACTAAAAAGACTAAAAGGTTAGCTGCTCAGTCACATATATTTAGGTTTTATTTTACTCTCCTCTCCGTTGGAATCGTTCCCAGAAAGAAAAGCTTCGATCTGAGCAGCTATAACGAGTTAAAGGCTGTTCCTTCTCAGATTGATCGAGCTGTCTCTGTGTTGTTTCATCAACTTTTAGTGTTTTAATTCCTTTAAGTAATAGGAAACATGGCTTTTTTTTTAATAACGTAAGCCAAAATCATGCTAGTATTATTGCTACTACTGAGCCAGCAGAACAGGATTTTACATTTAGATAGAAAAAGCTTTGAGATTTTTCTTTTTTTTTTTACCAATATCTGTCTGTTTCAAACTGTTCTTTCTGTCTTTATCTAAGTTCTTCTGTTCTTTAGGTCAGTTAAGTCGCTCAGTTCGACTCTTATTTCCCCCATATGCTTTTGTATCATCTGTTCTTTCCTTCTCATGAATTTAAAGTGTGAAAATCTATTTTTTTTTCTGTTGCTGAAATGTTGCACTCTGTGAAATGAGTCCTGCATACTTCAGCATGTTTCTTTTACTCCCACAGCGGTCTCCGAGGTTCACAGCTCAATGGGGAAGGCGGTGCAGATGTTCTGCTCCGGAGACTGGGACCCCAAACGAGTCCCACAGGGAACCGAGTGCCTCGAACCCCTGCTGGCCGCTGCCTCGTCTCGCCAGCCTTGCCTGCCTCGCCCGCTGCAGCGCTGCTTCACAGGTGAACATGACCTTCTTGTTGCACCTCTAATCAAATACTTAGATTTGAGTTTTCAGAAAGTGATACCAGAATCAAAAATTAGGATGTTCTTTGGTGTATTTTTATGTAAACTCTTAGGTAATGTTATAATAATTCATCACCCAGAAACAGATCTTTCACTTCCCATTTAAAGGTTTTATAAAAAAATCAGAAAAAACTCAAAACTTGGCCAGTTTAAAAGAAATTTGGCTGTTTTTGGCAGTCTAGCTGCACGTTTTCGGTCTAAAGAGGCACGTTTCAGTTGTAGTTTTGGTGCTGAACAATGACTGTCAGCCAGTTATATTACAGTATGTATTTAAATTACTATCTTGTCACTGAAATAAATGTTAAAAGCGTAAATGTCTGTTATCAGTCCATTAAGATCAGATGCAGCACGCAGGCATAAGTTTTCTTTTTAGCCTGTGAGCAAAGTTTGCATGCTTTATCCTTTCAAGCCTGATATGAGCACGCTGAACATGTCTTTGTTTGAAAAATACCCATGTTGAAAATTTAAAAGCTGAAGGTTTAAACTTCTTAAGATTTGGTTTATATCATTTATCGGCTGCTTAAGAGACCTTAAAATGAAAGGTTTCTCGCTAAATTCTCGAGACCCTTTTGAAGCAAATGATAACGCTTAAGAAACGTTCAGGAAGGAACGATATTTGCTTGCTTCACATTCGCACGCTCTGCTGTTATTACAGTTACATCACATACATCTGTCATCCGCTCGCTTTTTATGACTTGATTCTACAATAAATCCTGCCGGCTTTGGTCACGCTTGTCGAAGCTGCCACCAAAATACGACAGGGTCAGATGAGTCAGCTTCACCCATGAAACACCTGACCCACAAAACAAATGTGTGTAATCCGAACACTTCCGAGGAGGGTTTGAAGTTTGCGCACATGGCCTTAAGATTCCTGCACTTAATGTTTCTTGCAAATCTTTTAAATGCGTTGCTTTGGTTGCATCACTTTATTCATTAGTTTTAATACATCTGGACACAAGATTTGTAATCAGAACAGAAACTCGCTGTCTGATAAAGGTTTGTAATCAAAAGTGGGAATAACTCTGACAATAACAGGGTTCTTACACAAATCTTAAAGTATGGAATTTAAGTTTAGTATTTTCCGAGGCTGACAAATGTGAAAATCTGAAAACAGAATATAGGAAAACAGCAGTGTTTCCAGATTTTTTTACCAATTGCATTTGTCCAAAAAAACATAAATAAAAATGAAAATGTGTAAAAGTTGCTGAAATGAGCAGGATGATTGTCACCTTCATGTAAAAAATGAACATTGTTGCCTCAATATCCCTTATTTATTCCTTTTACCACTAGGACTGCCAACTTTCACACCCAATCTTTACCATTTGTCACTGATGAAAATACAACAACTTGAATCATTTAGCTGATAAACGTATACATGTATTAAAAAAAAACTCAAAAATATGAATAAGAATATTTAAACAAATGGAGACAGTAAAAAAATAAAAAAAAGGTGAATCAAAGTATTGAGAAAATATTTGCATTTCTTTCATTTAACAGACAGTTTATTTTCACAATACATTACAAAGACAGGAAAAATAGATTTATTATTGAGGAAGAAAAATCTTCAAATAAAACTGCACCTCTGTACAAATTGTAAATTAAAATAAAAAGTGAGCATTTAGCACAATAAGAGTCTGCAAATTTCAATGAAGCAGTCATACACTGACCCTGCAGTTGACATATTTCTCTGTTTCTGTGCTTTCTGTTGCAGATCGCCTGTTCTACATCTACACATCAGGAACCACAGGGATGCCTAAAGCTGCTATTGTTGTGCACAGCAGGTAGGAAGGGACACACAGGCAAACAGACACAGGAACCACAGCTGTCCTCGTTCTCTCCAGTGTAACTCAAATGTTGTTAGCAAAGCGTACCAATTTGATTTGACTTATTTTACTGGTTTCTTTTGCCCCTTTCATCGTCTCATCCCGGTCTGCAGGTACTACCGCATGGCAGCTCTGGTATATTACGGCTTTAGGATGACCTCAGACGACGTACTGTACGACTGCCTCCCGCTCTATCACTCCGCAGGTATGTGAGCCCGACAGGTGTCAAATTTTAAAGCTGCTTTGGTCTGGGCTCGTAGGTAAACTTGTTTCCCCTTTGGTTTATTGCTACTCAGAAAACTCTTTAAGCAAACAGTGACAATTTAATTTGTTGCTTGCCCAGGTCAGACATTGCCTCATTCTCCTGCCAGGTGAAAGCAACTCTAGATTTTCATTCATTCTCATATGCAAAACAAGTGAGGGAGAGCTGTTTAGTTTATGGCTGGTGACCTGGGTGAGAGTCTGAGTATGGCCCGATTATTGTCAGCTCATGTTTCTGCAGCAACTGAAGCCCTCGAGTCGGCTTGTGCGCTTCCTCTGAACAACCTCTGTGTAATTTTAGCTCCACAAAGAACACAATTTCTTTGTTTAAATCTACAACAAGTGAAAGTGGTTTGAATCAGGTGACATTAAAGGATTTCATGTCGCCCGCTGTCCTTTATGCCAGAGTCTTAAACTAAGATTATCTGGAGTTGCAGCAGCTTTGGTCAAACCTCGATAATACCGTTATGTGCAATCTCGTGCAAAATGTCACGCTTAGATTACGTGCTGAGAATGACTCGGCTACCACCGCATCCATCTTTATTTGAACTGGCTCCATGAGTTAATCAGCTGCAGAGGTGCATCCAATAATTATTTCCTGAAAGTTTCATTGAAATCCATCCAGTGGGTTACAAGATATTTTGCTAACAGAAATAGGGTTAGTTATTAGTTTATGGTAAAATTTGAAACAGAGCTCTTGTGCGATCTGTTAGCACTCAAAATATGTGATGAGTCACAGCTACCGCCACACCAAATTTTAGGCGAATATCTGCATAACTTGTTCCTACATTTGTCTTTTAATGTTTGTGCAGATTCCATCTCCAGTTTCAGTTTTATTATCATTGTGAAGGCTGACTCTGTGACTCTTCTTCTTTGTTTTCAGGAAACATTGTGGGCGTGGGTCAGTGCATAATACACGGGATGACCGTGGTGATCAGGAAGAAGTTCTCTGCCTCGCGCTTCTGGGACGACTGTGTCAAATATAACTGCACTGTAAGCACAATTGACAGCTTCTCCCAAAATCCTCTAGTTGTTTGTTTTTATCTCCCTCTTTATTCACCTTTTTTGGTTGTCGGAAGCTTCCCCTCCTTTAACCTGATGTGAGTTAATTTTTCCTCTCTGCCACCCTTCAGATTGTGCAGTACATCGGAGAGATCTGCCGATACCTGCTGAACCAGCCGCTTCGGGACACCGAGCGTCAGCACCGGGTGCGCATGGCGCTGGGCAACGGCCTGCGCCAGTCCATATGGGAGGAGTTCATGAACCGCTTCAACATCCCGCAGATAGCTGAGTTTTACGGAGCCACAGAGTGCAACTGCAGCTTGGGCAACTTTGACAACAAGGTGAGGACAAGTCCCGCTAAAAAATGAAAAAAAAAAAAAAACAACTTAGTGAGGGTTTTGGTCTTTAAGCTAAACTGGCAACTCTGTAAATATGCAGCATTTCGTGTTTAGTAGAAGTCTTTCTTCCATTTTCTTTGATATTTATAGCATTAGCAAAATATCTCATGTACCAGTGGACAGATTTGAATAAAACTCTCAGAAAACAATCATTGGATGTACATCTACAACTGATTAACTTTTGGAGTCAATCCGATTCGAGATGGCCACCACAGCTAATCGACTTTAGGAAACTCAAGAATGTCTACAGTTCAATATTTTACAGATAGTAAGCTAAAATATGGTGTGGTAATAGCTGAGAGTCATCTGTTACGTATTACAACAGCTCACAATAACACATAAGATTGGCTCCACCGTCTTTCCTTCTCAGCATGAGATGATTTTTAGTTTAAATTTCCGGCATGAAAGGTGGCGGGTGGAATGCATTTTATTTATTTATTTATTTTTTATGAATGCCTGGCTTTTAACGCTGCATCTGTATTTCAGGTTGGAGCATGTGGCTTTAACAGTCAGATTATGCCCTTCATCTACCCCATCAGACTGGTGAGGGTTGATGAAGAGACCATGGAGCTCATCAGAGGACCTGATGGTGTCTGCATCCCCTGTAAACCCGGTGGGTTTGATGGGTTTTTATATGAAATATCAGTGTTGACGTTAAACAACTCAGGATAAGATTTAGCTGCTTGTATATTCCTTTAGTGCCTGTTTTATTAACTGAGCCTGAATATGAAGGTCGTACCACTGTGCTGTATCTGTTAGTAAGCTTCTTTGAACACTCCGTCGACTCAATAATGACCTCACAGCATGAGTTTTGGAGTGAAGGTAAACTAATCCCTTCTGTCTCTTCTTGTAGGTGAGCCCGGCCAGCTCGTTGGCAGAATTATTCAGAACGACCCCCTCCGCAGGTTTGATGGCTACGTCAACCAGTCTGCGACGAGCAAGAAGATCGCTCATAGCGTGTTCAAGAAGGGAGACAGCGCCTATCTTTCTGGTTAGAATGCTCATGTTCCCACACTGACCTATTAACATGTCCAATTCGAACGAACTCTGTAAATGTCTTACGGACCCTTGTCCCCAGGTGACGTGCTGATCATGGACAGGTACGGCCACATGTACTTCAAGGACCGAACTGGAGATACTTTCCGATGGAAAGGAGAAAACGTCTCGACCACTGAGGTGGAAGGAACTCTGAGCAGACTGCTGGACATGAAAGATGTGGTTGTTTATGGAGTAGAAGTACAAGGTAACTTCTTTTTACTCTGCAACATTGTAATTATCTGTTTTATATTAAAGGAATATTACTGCACGTTACCCAAATAAGGCATAGATATTGACCTTTTGGGGAGCTCTAATTGTTACAGTGGCAAAGTTTTGGAACATTCTTGATTTATTGTGACATGAAATGAATTAAAAGGAGTTGGAAACATCACCAGCTGTAAAGCTGAGCTGGAAGCGAGGCTTCAGTAGCTCCGCTTTTTCTGTTGCTGTGATTCGACAATTTTGTTTTTCATAAAAGAAAAACTGTTTTGACTTCTTGAGTAAAGTGTGAATTCCTACAAATGTGCACGTCAAATTTAAATAATAAACGACGTAGGAGGTGGAAACACTCAAAGATCTAAAGCATGTTTGAACTCCCAGCAGTTTGGAAGGAGAAGCAATGTGTGATAAAACATATGACTGATTCTGACCTGCACTCTGTGGCCCTGCTGTGCACAAAATGAGCATCTGTTGGACTGGAAATCCTCTGAATCCTCGGACTGATTGTGACTGCTTCTGTGTGCACAGGAGCAGAAGGGAAGGCTGGGATGGCGGCCATCGCTGATCCGTCTCATTCCGCCGACCTGGAGAAGTTTGTGAAGGACATGGAGAAAGTTCTCCCTCCATACGCCAGACCCGTCTTTCTCCGCTTCCTCCCAGAAGTCGACAAAACAGGTAAAATGTCCTCTTTTTTTTTTTTTTAATCATATTAGTCAAAGGCAAAGAGTCCATCAAATGTCTGGTGTCTTATCAGACTCTTATAAATTGTTTTAATCAGGAGCTACACAATTTCTGTTCCTTTTCTTTTCAGGAACATTTAAATTTCAGAAGACCGAGTTGCGTCGGGATGGTTTTAATCCCACGGCGGTGTCAGACAGACTGTTCTTTCTGGACAACAGCAGAGGGCGCTATGTGCAGCTGGACGAAGAACTCTACCGCTCCATTCTGTCAGGGAAACACAAATTGTGACGACCAGGCTGACCACTACATCGACACATGTACACACTGACATGCACACGTGTTTAAAAAAAAACAAAACCAGAAAAGAGGACAACAATGCGTGCCCAGGTTAGCAGAACGAGTTTGCCCCCTCCCAATATAATCATGTATTAGCCATAAACATTCAAAGGCCAATGCACACACATGCATATTTTCCTTCTACGCCTGCTTTGATCTTTAAACATAAAAATAACTCTGCACAGCACTCCATTCATCCATCCTGCCTGAAACCTCCCCGGCAACCCTTCTTGCTACCTCAGCAGATAAAAAAAAAAAAAACACAAAAAAATGAGGCACAAACCCCCCAAACCGGGTCTGTTTGGTAACCTAAACCATTGCTTTATTGATTCACAGCCCTCTAATCATTAACCCATCAGCCCAAATGTTTTATCTGGGAAAAAAAGGGACGAGGAATACAAACTGAAAAAGAAACGGGGGAACCGTTTCTTCGCATTAGCTGCGCGGAACGACAGGGGAAACTACGTGTTCATTTAAATGTTAATGAGATTTATTTTGTTAGAGATGGCGTTGCTACTTTTGACTCAACCTGCACACACTAGCCAGACGTGACAAACCTGGAATCCCTCCTCCATCTTTTGTCTCCGACGTCTTTCTGCTGAAAACAGGACCAACGTAAAGATGTGATCAGAGCAGCGAGCTTTGAGCCCTAAATTAGACCAGTGGTTGAAGCTTTAACGTGCAATAGAGCTCAAGCTTTTGCGGTGCAATACTATGCTACAGAAGCATGAGAACTGATGTATTTTTTTTGTTTTGTTTTAAATAAGTCTGCAGCATACCAAATATTTTTTTAAGTTGTAGCGTTTACATATTTTAATTTAAAACGATTGAGTTGTACAATGTTTTGTTCTGTAATTTTCTTTTTGTTGCTGTATGTACATCCAAATCCCTCCTTTTATCAGCTTTTGGAGCGCTTTAAAACAAAGCTACTGAATGAGTTTTTATATCAGCCACTGGAACACAAAATGATGCAGCCTGACTAAAATTTTCAGAAAGGAGACTGGTTCACATGCTGAGCTGACGTGCACTATAGTTATTTGGCCGTGTTGTGCAGGTTTTGTCTGAAGAGGTAGACTTTGCGTCGTCTTAGAGTGTGTTTTGCGTGTGTGTGTGTTCGTTTAAACCATATGAAGAGGACTCGAATGAAGGGAGAGAAACCACCTGATCAGGTGTTTTTATTAGGAATCCCTTGCCAGCTCTGTGAAACTTGAACAATCCGAAGATCCAAAAACCGCAGGAGCGGGAACATTGGAACCAGAGGGGATTTGTCAAAAATGGATCGGTAGAAGAAGAGAAAGCGTGCTTTAATGTTCTTGTGCATTGTTCGCAGTTGCTGTCGCAGCATGAAGGAGCATCATCAGCCACAAGCAGAGCGCTGTGCCTTACTCACAGGCCCTGACTCCTCTCGTTTCAGCTCTGACATTTCTGCATGTTGGTTTCATCTCGGCTTCAGTCAGTCCCTATCGTTTCTGTAAATATCAATGTTTTCCATCAAAGCAGCGTGTCGAAACGGCCCAGGTTGTAGGAGAATCATCTGAATCAACGACAGCCCAAAAAAATAATTAAATAAATAAAATGGCGCCTCCTTCCTGACAGGTGCAGGAGGAGTTTGTCTCAATTTTGCAGGGCTATTGTAACATTTTCACCACTCCTTTTGGGCTTTAATTGGCCTAATTTTATTTACCATGTTTGTCCCTTGAGTGTCTCACAGGTTAGTTCGTCCAAGTATCTGTTTGGTGCTTTTACTTTGAGCCAATGGCTTCTTGTCTGCCAACCTTGTAACGAGTTTGTCTCATCCTCTCCTCTTTTTGTCGGTCTGCTTCATCTCATTGTACTCAGGTGAAATCAGATGGTGTTTAAAAAAACAACAACAAACACTTCCAGATGAAATAAGTGTTTTATTGTTAGTTCAGAATTTCTGATGACAATGAAGCTTCAACTAAACTCATTTCATGGTTTTTTTTGTTTTGCTTTGTTTTTTTGCTGAACTGATCCATCCTACAGTTACCTACAAGTACAACAAGGCAGGCTGTTGTTTATAGGACCTTTTAATATTTACAGTATCGACTTTTCCGCAAACGAGTGCTTAATATTTTGTCCTTAGTTTATGCATTGCACTGATTGACGCAGTTAAAGGGATTGTCTGGTGTTCTGTCAAACAGTTATCAGTAGTTGGGATCTTTTATCAGTCGTAACATGAGTATGGAGACAAAGGTCAGAAGCCTTCATCTACGCTAGGCTAAGAACTAGCCAAAAAAGGGCCATTTTTAAGGCTTATAAAGCAGCCCTTTTTAAAGAATATTAAATATTAAACCTCTTTTCTTTTGCATGACACTGTTTGTTCAGTTTAACGTTGTTTCCTCACCCGGACAACGTCCATGTTTCTATGTGAATGTATGTGTGAGGAGCCCGGATCGTGTAAGTGTTCGTTTTCTGACGCTGCTGAATGCATCGCTCCGCCGGGAGTCGAGTCAACTTTTGAATAACTAGATGTGGCAATATCATGCCGCCGGTTCTGAGGCTGCCGAATACATCAGTCTGTCTGGTCTGCACGCCTGCTGAGGCTCCATTAGCAGCCACAGGAAACGCACATTTACATTTCTGTGTTCGGCACACATTTGCGTGGTAACACGAACGTTGTTCGGCTGAGAAATGGTGACAAACTAAAACGGTGTAATGCAAAAGTGTAGAGGTGTAATATTAGCTATTGTAGCGTTCTTTCACACCAGTATGTCATTTTTAGAAAGCTTCTTTATAAGCCTGAAAATGCTGTTAGCCTAGCCCAGAGGAAGACCTCTGCCCTTGTCTTCATACACCTTACTCTGTGACAGATATGGCTGATAAGGTACTAACTATTGATGGCTATTTAACTGAACATCATGACCACACTATCCATATACTCTTGGCGGCTGCAGTCACATGACTGCCATCTGTCAACCCTTTTTCTCCAGTCAGTTCCTTGAGTTTTGGAGGGAAAAGCCCATCGAAGTTGTTTAGCGGCGCTGAACTTGTTCCTGCGTCCCTCCCCTTTCTCACCTTTTTTAAATTTATTCTTTAATGATGAGTGTGAAATGTTCTCATGAATGTTTGGTGAAATGAACAATTGACTGATGTTGTGAAGTTTTTTTTTTTTTTAAAAAGTGAAGTTTAAAGGGAACACCGTTCGGCTGTTATGATGCTTCTGACCACCAGGGGGCGGGTGATTAAACAGCCCCAGAGCAAAGCACTCTGAGAAGATGTTTCCAGTTTTATTTTAGAATAAACTTAAATTATTATTAATTTTGGGGAAAAAAACTGTTAATTATGCTTTGATTTGTTGTTTTCATTGCTTTATAAATGTGTTTTTGCTTTATGTTTGTTTTTTTGTGAAATCATAGCTTTACAGTTTTGGTGTTTTAAAAAAAGTGAATTCCTGCATGAACGGATGACAATCAAATGGGTGTTTTGTTTTACAAAGTTTTTTTCCATTGAGATGCACTAGAAAACAACTAGATATGTGTCTTTTCAAGCAGGACAAAAAAAAGAATGGTTAAATAAGTCGACTTAAAGCTTGTTTGTCATTTCTGGAACAATAAATATTCATAGGAAAGTGAGACATACGTAAGTTTCCATTCATTATTTAAACCACTCCAATGTGTGTTTACTTGATTAAATCTTACTCAATAAATGGGGTTTCTTGGGAAGTTTGGGGTTTGATTTTCAAAACTTTTGAATGTTAAATTTGTTATTTCTGACGGACCAAATTTGCACTTCCCCCATTTCATCCAGATGGTTTCAAATTATTACATTTTTCATAAATCAAACATTTATTACACCACCCTCTAAAACATCCGGACTTTAGTAGCTAGAGATTGGTGTAACTATTCATTTAGGACAGATATTAGAAAGCTGTAATGTGGATAAATGTTGTAAGAATGCCTCAAAGGCGTCAAATTCAAACTATTTGTCTAGCTTGGTGTGGTTAATGTTGACGCACCGCCGAGGAAAGGGGCCGTTCACCAAGAAACTGTTTTTAAAGTGCATCTGTCTCCTTCTCATCTATCATTCTTTAACGCGTCTGTCTGCTTTTTGCACAATTTATCATTTGTTATGATGTGGGCGTGTCTGCCTTTTAGATCGTTTATTATTTATTTTTCCTTTTTTTATGGTTTTTTTTTTTTTTGTCTCACTGCGCTGACAGCAGCTCTCAGCCTGTGCAAAGTGTATATATGAGGTCTGTGAGGCGTGCCGAGTGTGTTATGAACACACACACACACCGATGTCCTCTTGTCCGCTAGTTGTGTACAGTGTATTTAAGGAAAATGAGATAAAAGCAGTGCTGCAGATGGAAAAATTAATAATAAAACAATTTACACTGTTTGTATTGGCTCTGTTTGTGTTAATGTTTTTTTTTTTTTTGTCATAAAAATCTAATGACTTGAACAATTTCCACACTATCAGTAAGAAAATACTGCTATAATGACTGCATTTCTTTCTTTAAATAAAACTTAACCCTCTTAACATCCTAATTTATTGCACTTTTTGTGAGACTGACTTATATCTCTTTGTATTTTATTTGGTGCTTTAGATCCAATGCATTTGTTGAACTTAATTGATCTGTTTTTTTCAGTTTCAAAGTTAAAAATTTACAGGAAAAGTTCAAATGAGTAGTTTTTGTCCCCTGTAAACATGTCAGCACAGTCTCTCTCCTCGCTGCTGACATTTACTCCTCAGATCTAACACCATAAATTAAAAAATATATAGCTTTTACGTTATAAATGTTGTTTTTCCTCGCCTTTAAACCTGCCTGTGTACATATCTGCACAAAAAAATCTTGTGAACCACTGGGCAAATAATCATTGGATGTACATCTTTTTCTATTTAAGATGGCTGCCGCAGCCAACTGGCCTCAAACAAACAATGAAATGGTTCTAACTTTGACAGTTTTACAGATACTGAGCTAAAATCTGATGTAGTAGCTGTGAGTCATGTAAAACACGTACTCTAAGCGTGACATCTCAGAGACTCCATGAGTTTGACCAAAACGGAGACAACTTCCCCATTTCACCACATAAATGACCTTTGAAAGGCAGCGGGTGACATGCATTCCTTCAAGCCATCATAGGCCTTTAACACTTTATGTTTCACTTCTTCTTGGGCCAACAAAAAGAAACTCATACATTTCTTTGGAAGACAAAGTAGTCAAACAAAAGTCTTATATTTCATGGGAAACGTGTAATAAACCCAGAAAAGTCCAAGTGAAACTTGAAAACAGATGTCGCCATGTGAAGCAGCATGTAACTCTAACTGCAGTTGTGCAAACGTTTCCAAACTTACACGTCAATGGCAGACATTTACATTAAACTTTTTTCCTGTAATCTTTGATCTTTGTTCACAGAAAGTATTTCCACATGTAGGAGTTTTGCCGTCACTAGAGGGCGCGCTACATGAGGTCATTCTCTACAAATAGCAAAGAGCCTCTGGGGTCATGTTTGAGAGGAGCCCAGGCTTTGATAAGAACACTGAGATCCTCTGTGAGGCCGGAGGGTTTTGTTTGTCAGTCTGTGTAAAATAACACTGCAGGACTTTTGTGGTTTTTGCTCCTCCTGATCCATCATCTGTCAGCGTGTGTGACCCACCAGCAGCTGGATCTCAGCTGCTCCGGGCGAAACCACAATCATGACTTACACAAGTTTTTCTTAGAAGTCGGGGTTGTTCAGGAGCCACGGATTTTCTCTTAAGCCATCAGGTCCTGTCCGCTGATCCTTCTCCTGGATTGGCTGACAGGCAGGTGGGTGGATCAGCAGTGGGAGCAAATATCACCTCGGCCTTTTGCCGGCCTGAGTGTGTCTGTCGACTGCTGGAGGGTCACTTCAGGCTCTGTCTGTCCCAGCCTTTTCAGCATCTCTCTCTCCCCTCTTCTTCGTTTCTCTGAGCAGCCATGAGGACCACGGTGGTCTCCGTTGCCATGGTGATGACTTGTGTGATGATGGTGCACGCGAGTCTAAAACCGCAGAGAGATTTCAACTTGCAGAAGGTAAAATTGTGGATGTGTTTTTTTTTTTTTTAAAAAGAGCTGTGGTTCTTTGTTTTTATGACATTGTGTGCATGTTTCTGCATTTTTATAGATTTATGATTTGATAGTCTTCCAGCGGGTGACTCAAAGCCAACAAATCAGCTGCTGTGACTAATAATAATTATTAAATACGTTCTTATTATTTTTCTGCTTTCCTCACTTATAAAAACATAATCAGGGTGATGTTTACGGTAATAAGACAGAAATTACATAAAAAGTTTTAAAAGGAAGCTTGTTGGAGGACCTTCATGATATTTTCCAAATTAATCAAAAAGTTTTAATTGATTTTCTTTCTGTTTTCATAAACTTGCGCTACAATGCAAAAGTTTAAACCAAAAGTTTGTGTTTTCCCTCCAAGGAGCTGGGACCTTCTTGTATGGTCTTGATCAATAGATTTCCAGGCTTTTTGAAGGTGTTTTTTTTTAAAGATTTTCTTTGGGCTTTGGCTGCTTTTCACTTGGTCTCTGTCCACTCCTTGTACCTGATCAGTGCAGGACGAAAGATGGAGTCTCAAGTCAAAAAAAAAACAACAGATGAAAAGTATCTGAAAGTCGCATCTGGAGGAAGGGAAAAAAGGTCTGACCTGAGAGATCCATCATCCTTCAGCTGATCATCTGCTGTATGTTTTCAGCTGATGGCTCTGTGGGAATCCACTTGTTGGTGATGAAACTCAATTTTATTGTGTTAAATTGTGTTATAGTTGGTGTTTTAAATAGATTCAGCGAATGAAATTTGAACAAAATATCCCATTTACTAAGTTGTCTCTCATGTGCCAAGTGGCTTAACAAACAAACAAACAACAAAAGTAGCCAAAGTCTACAGAAAAACCTAAAAAAAAAAAACTTCCAAAAGCCCGGAGAACTATTAATCAAAACCACTTTACAAGATTACAAGAACTTCTGACTCAGTGGAAGTAAAATATAAAGAAAAGAGGGCAACTTAAGACCAGTCTAAAGCAGGTCAAACTTTAAATTTTTATTTAAAGTAGCACTGAACAGGAACAGGAATCAGAGAACAGAGAGACGTTATTATGAGGAAATGCTGAGGTTTGTGCACCGTGTCCCTGCATGATGGTAAACATGTATTTTATTTTTAGTCGGTCCCACATTTACCATCCTGCCCTAAATACACCACACTTCTCCAAATCTGCATCTTATTAGAGCCCTCAAACACATTGCACGCTCTCAAATGCAGTGTCCACATTGTTTTTAGGGGTAAGAAATGTTTTTCAGCTTGGTTTAGAGTCAGTCTGAACATATGAGGCTTTGAGTGGAGGTGAGGCACCATGTGGGGAAAAAGGTTTCCAGTAAATAACGCTGTTTGCCTCCTTGATTGTCTACCTTTTCAAATATTACGACATTTATCAAACGTAGCGTTTAACTGTGAGACATTATTTATCCTAATTTGCTCTAAAATTCCGATCAGAGACCTCGACAACGAATAAAGCCGGGTTCAGATTCTTTTAAAATGTTTGTGATCAAACCGAACTCAAGAGGTTTTACACAAATCTTTATCAATTTTGGTCGTCTGTTTGAAAAAGATTATCTATAAACACAAAAAAGCATAAATGAAAACCATGTTGATATATAGTTTTTTTTTTTTTTAGATAAAATGATCTATAAATCAACAAGGATTTCCACTTAAATTTTAATACTATGACTTTTTTACATTACAGGTTTTCTGAGACTTTATCAGATGCACTGACTTGCATCAGTATCCTACATACTTAGTAGAAAAACTATATTTTATTGTGTAGTTACCTTTTCTCCTACAAAGTCTCCAATAAATAATTACTTTGTGTGTGCAGTTTGCAGGTAAATGGTACCGTGTGGGCCTCGCCTATGACTCTCCCAGTTTTGTTCCCCTCAGAGACAAAATAAAGATCTCCACGGGCGTCATCACGCCTCTGCCCAACGGCAACGTCAACCTGACGATGTGGGAAGCCCTGTGAGTCACGGCCGACACACGATCACAGAAAACATGGGCACGTTGGAGTGGTTAGGTTATGGAAAATGAAACGTACCTGTCAGAGATAGGAGAAAGTGGAACGATGAATAGTTTGATGACTGGTTTCCCTCTTTGTGCTTCAGGCCTGGCATGTGCATGACGAAGTTTTACAGGTACGACAAGACTAACGTTCCTGGACAGTTCACCTACTTCAGCACACGTAAGCTCGGTTCTTCAGATCTCGTGAGCACTTAGTGAAGCTGTGTTTGAATATTTAATTCCCAGTATTTGACTTCAAGTAAACACATGATTGAAAGCCACAATAGTTAAAAATATCAGTGCTCTCAAGGTTTTTTAAAACTTGTGTTTAATTAGTTTTGGTTTTCTTGTTTACTTCTGAAACAATTTTATATTTTTTTAAATATTAAACCAGTTTTTTAAACCTGTCTTGATTTAAACAAGTAACACAGTTTATACAGTAAGTATATTTCTAATATTTATCCACCTTTATTTGCATACTAGGCTTTATTTTTGATCTTTTCTCTTAGTGATTTGTTTTGTTTCAATTTTCCCCACCATATTTTGCACAATGAAAATGTGTATTAACATAGTTTCCACTCATCCCATATTTATCAAACTTTAGCTCAATTTAACTATAATTTTGATGGGTTTTTTTTAGTTGATGTTTATTATAAATATAAGATCTTGACTCAGAGCTGATTGTCTGTATGTTGTGTTTTTTTTGGTCTTTTCAGGTCATAACATGGTGAAGGACATCACAGTGGTGGACACTAACTACAGTGAATATGCTTTGGTTATCAAGCACAAGGTCTACAACAGAGAATACACTCAGGTGGCACTTTATGGTAAGACACACACAGACACACACGGCGTTGTCACACTGTGTGTTATAGTGGATATGTCAGAGTTGTAGCTCCTCTGCAGGGTCGGTGTCGCTCATCTACGATGTTCTGTCTGTCCGTGTCTCCGTGCTCGTCTGCAGGTCGTTCGCCGAGAGTCCGGGTTGATGCCATCCAGAAGTTTAAAGCTCTCGCTTTGTCCCGAGGTTTCCCCAGAGAGTCTATTCTGACTCCACCTCCAGCAGGTAAACGAGGACCACAAACCGCTCAATGAACATATAAACACACTGATAGCTTGGATCAGTGATTCCCAACCCTGGTCCTGGAAGAACACTACCCTGCATGTTTTTATCGTTTCCCTGCTCCTCAGGAGGTCTTCAACAATAACATCTACTTGAATATTCGTCTTCAAGTTCTGCAGAAGCCTGTTAATCACTCACTCGTTCAAATCAGGTGTGTCAAAGCAGGGAAACAGCTGAAACATGCAGGATAGAGTTCATCGAGGACCAGAGTTGGGAATCACTGGTTTAGATGATCCTCCTGAAGTGTACCTCTTCTCATTACATGTTGTCTGACCAACAGAGAATTGTCCGCCATCATCTGGACGTTAGGTAAGTAAGCAGATTTGTGTAAATATATGTCGATGTAATACATGTGTATTATTAATGACTACCTAATAAATCTTTTGTATAAATAAGTTATTGTTACTTCTCTAGGTTTCCCAGCTGAACGTGAAGGCGTTCGTGCACTTCTTCGACCTTCAGCATTTCCTACAACTGAAGAACTACAAACCTCATAAACAGCAAAAATACTGACGGAAGCCATACTTTCAACTATTTTATTGTTTCGTTCTTAACAAATTTATATTAAAAAGAACATTTTAACTTTTATGTGTTGCCTGTATAAGATTATATTTCTAATTCTAGGGAAACTAAAAATTGACAGAACCATTTATAAAATTTATACTTCTGCATATTTATGTGTGATGCTTTGAAGACATACTAAGTGAAAAAGTTGACATGGTTTTCTGAGTCTTAATAAAATGTTTCTGATATACTTTTGTAAATCTACAGCAGGGTTACAGGACCACAGCATCTTCTGAGCTCTTTTCATTGCAGCCAATCACATGAATCTTTTAGAGACAATCAAACCCACTCTGTCACTTTTTTCATGGAGTATGTGTCTTTTAGGACGGTTATATTAACATAAATTACTCCTAATGACCCTTGTAGTGCCTAATTACCATCTTAGCAAGTTAGTAAACCTTTCAAATTTAGCCTGACAGTTCAGACAGGCAAACACAGTAAATCCCAAGACAAGTTAACACTCAGGAAACTGATTTTAAAAGAAAATTAACAAGCTACTGAATTTATTCTGAAATATCTATGTTCCCTTCATCTGCAAGATGACATAGATAGTTGCTGTTTGTACATCTTTTAAACAGGATTTTATTGCAAGTCATGTGCTGAACCAGCTGATAAATCGGTTTAAATGAGAGGATTTCTTTGTCACATTTTGCCTCCTCAAACTCTGGGCTTCACTGTTGTTGAGTTCCTCTGTGTTTAAAAGTTAACATTAACAACTGTAGCTTTTATTTGCTAAATTTAAACACTTTTTTCCCCTTTTATAACAGTAAAAAAAAAAAATCACAGATGGTTTATTAGACCCAAGCTCTAATATTAACACCACAAACTACCAAATGTAACCTAAAGTCCGGTCTTCAATGATATTATGAGAAATTTTACACAAAACTAAATTGATCAGAACTGATTGAACTAAAGCAGTTTGTACAAAACTCTGTCATCTTTCCCTCACTAATCAACTGCTGAAGCTGACATGTACTGTATTGATTAGCTGCATGTTTGCAGGTAGCTTCAAACTCTGAAGTCCAGCGACTCATTTCTGATTATTCAGGGCAACAAACACAAACGTGTGTGTACTGAAACACAAGGAGAGATAAAGTGCTCATCAGAACATTGCTCTCCCTGCTGTGTGTTTGTCTGTAATGATGTGGGTGGGAACTCACAAAACGGAAAGGTGACTCAGAGAGAGGGACTGGTGGTGGGTGGTAGAAGTGCCTCTGATCAGGACGGACCCGCGGGATGCAAAAAGTGACTTATTTGTCTCTTCTGGTCCTGGGGATGACCTGTAGCCTCCATAATGATCTAATCCTCACGCAGGAGAACTTTGAATTTCAGCAGGTGAGTAGTTTCTAATCTTCTTTACTCACAGTAATATTTAATCATCTACTATAAATAAAAAAATACATATTCTCACAACAGTTTAGCTTTTTTCCTGTCTACTTTCTTGTTTTTTTAGACAAAGACTTCCCTTGAAGGCTGTACTCATTGTTAAATATGATACATTATATTGCCAAAACTATTTGCTCGCCTCCCTTCACACACATATGAACTTTAGTGATGTCCCTTTCTTAATCCACAGGGTTTAAAATGATGTTGGCAATATAGTATATCATTTCATATCACATCATCTCGTGTCATTAGTTTTAATCATGTTTTTATACTGTATCACCGTGGTCTCCAATCCTGGTCCTCGAGGGCTGCCATCCTGCATGTTTTACTTGTTTCTCTGCTCCAACACACCTGATTTGAATCAATGGCTGATTACCAGGCTTCTGCAGAACATAAAGAGGTGATTTAAGCACTGAATCAGGTGTGTTGGAGCAGGGAAACAAGTAACACATGCAGGATAGTGGCCCTCGAGGACCAGGATTGGAGACCCCTGCCGTATCATCTTGTAGCATATCACTGTTAGGGTTTGGGTTTATCTTGTGTTTTTGTGTTCAGATTGTTTCTTTTCTTGTCTTCATGTTTAGTCTTGTCTCTGTGCCTCAGCCATCATTCACTTCTCCTCAGTCTCTCTCATTTGCCTATCACTCCCAGCTACACCTGTTCCCAGCTTTGTCATCATCTCACCTGTGCTCACTTCATCTGATTACCCTCTGTCTTTAAAACCCAGTCACTTTCTCTGCTTCCTCGCTGGTTCATTAGTTGTGTTTCCCTCCTGGTCCCTCGCCTTTGTCTCTCCCCTCGTGGTTTGGTGTCCTGTTCGTGAGTTCTGTTATTTAGTCTAGTTGCTGCCTTGTCAGCCTTTGTTTTGTTCTGTTAATAAATTAGTTTCTTTCCAAAATGAGTCTGGGCTCACCTCCTTTTCCATACATCATGTCAATCACATCACTTGGTGTTATATATGTATTGTGTCAAACTCTACCTGCAGGTGTCCTGTTGTAGGTTAAATTTTGGTGTTCTTCTTGCAGTTTGTTGGGAGGTGGTATGAAACGGCTGTGGTTTCTACCTGTCCTCATTACATGCTGCGTAGGCAGGCAAACCCTGTCGTTGTTGCACTGGAATTGAAAAATGTCACTTCTGAGGGCAACTTCACAATGACAGCTTCCACCTTCAGGTCAGACTCGTGTGTGTGTGTGCAGTAAAAACAATGATATGCTACATTTCAAATAAACTTTAATCTCTAAATTTCAGGAATGGGTCATGTAAGGAGACCTCCACTGTTTACAGTCTGACCAACACTCCAGGACGGTTCTTTCACCTTGTTACAAGTATGTTTTTCTACATTCTTTGTGTTTTTCATAAAATGGTTTCTGTGATGTTAAACTTAGGTTTGCTTGTGTTTCTGCAGGGTTCAGCGCCGATGTTGATTCCTTCGTGGTTCACACCAACTACAATGAATATGCGATGATACTGCAGCTGAGCACAGAGAAACCATCAGGGAATAAAACCACCATAGTTAAGCTTTACAGTAAGTAAACGACTGTTTCAATTCATCTGTTTGCATCTTAAATATGTCAAGTTTACATGCTGGTTTGACCGCATTTGAACCTGATCGCATTTATTTACAGTAAAAATCAAACCACTGTCATTTAAATGTATCTTTACATTTTTTTACAGTAAAAATAAAACTGACTTTGTTCTCCTCAGGTCGAACTATGAACGTTAGTCCTCCTGTTTTAGACAGGTTTAAAACTCTGGTTGGACAACATGGGATGAGTGAGGACGCTGTCATTATGAATCAGTACAGAGGTAATCCGAGTGATGATACTAGAGTGTTTTTATGCTTTCAGGGATAGATTTGTTTCTGCATTTAAGTGGTATTTTTCTGTATATTCCCATTAACCACCATATATTTAGATGTGTTTTTAAAATATGCTGTATATTTTGGTGTTGGGCATCTTTCATCAAAAACTCAAAACAGTTGCATAATCTTAACATGCGTGTTTATTTTTAATAAATTATCAATTTCTGTGCTCAAATTCACACTGAAAACTGTCCTTTTGCAACATGATTCCCTCATTTTGTTCCTTTTTTTTTTTTTGGTATGATTCATCACACAGGAATGAAAAGCAGAAACCACTCACCTGCATCTTTCTGTCTTTATAGGTGACTGCGTTCCAGGTGTGCAAGTGATGAAGCTGACTCCTCCTTCTCAGGTACCTGCGCTGAACCATAATCCCCACAGACCTGTAAATATTTGAGTAATCAGTCACAAATTACAAAAATCTCAAATTTCATTCAGATTTCTGTTCCCAAGAGGTCAAAGTGAAACATGCAGCTTCTTGCACCTTAAATACACCGACTTCTGACCTGGTGAGAGGACAGCCGACTTGTCTTCACATTAGAAACACAAATTTACCTCAAGTGTGCATGTGTATTTCCATTCATCTCTGAAACACTGTTTATGCACTGATTCCAACACAGAAAGACACTTCTTTGTATGAATTCCCACATACTTGACATATATTTATACTGGAATAAATTTAAAGCTACTAAATGCAAAAAAAAATATGTATTGTGTTTTAGCACATTATCTGAGGTATGTTTATTGTTACAGGGTGAGAGATCATGTGGAGAAACCGAAGAGGATTATAACATGAAGAACATTTCCTAAAATAAACATTGTTTATTAGTATGGTGTTTGATAAGTTATTTTCAGCTGTAATTCCACTTGGCACAATAAAACCCACAGCATATACGAACCCTATGCTGCTGGTAAAGACTCTGTGTTGATTGTTGTTGAGGACCTGAAAACACAGCCAGGCTGGTTTGACTCCAGAAATGATTTAATAAGATGAAGCAAAATCTAAATGGGCAGGTGTGACGAAAACCCTGAGACATACACCAACATATGAGGATATGAGGAGACAGAGTGAAACCAGGGAGCCTAAACCTACTGGATTGGGTGATTGGTGAGTGAGAACAGGTGCGATGACAGGTGTGTGTGTGTGTGTGACAAGTATAACAGGCTGAGGGGAAACAATGAGCACGAACGTAGGAAACAAAAAGCTTAAAAACAGAACAAGGAGCTACTAAAAAAAAACAGAAAACCAAACCAACAGACCACCAAAAGAGATACAGGTATGTGGGAATCTTGAATCATTTTTAAAACATGTGATATAAGATAATATAACATTTAAAGGAGTGTAGGTCCCAAATGCAGGTACAGGAAGTTCAGCTGCGTGCTAACAGAGAAATATAAAATAAATTCAAACAAAAGTGGTACTTTAAGCTGTGACATAATGAAGAGGTAGTTTGAACAAAAAACAATGTGTGCATGCAAGAAGAGATAAAAAATTAAAGTAAATACAGCTGAGCTCATTGGAAACATGGAGCAAGTGGGAAACACCAGTTTAGGTACAAAAGAAAGAATTGCATATGATGTGAATCTGGAACGTTTTCATTCATGTCATGTTACAGATCTACATTTATCATTTATATGAGGCAGATCATAGGTTATTGTTCTTTCAGCTGCTCCCTTCTTCAGGGGTTGCCATAGCGAGCAAACTTGCACAAATGATTTGGCAATTGTTTTACGCCAGATGCCCTTCCTGAAAAAAAAAAAATCAGTAGATCTACACAGGATGTCTAAATAGAGTAAATGCATGGTTTAATTTTTTTTCTCCTGTGCTGGATTCTTTTCAAAATAAAGATTGCCTCTCCCCCACAGATCACAGAGATTGGCGCCTGCTGGTGTTTGTTTAGACCTTATTTAACCTGTTGATCAAATAATGTTTAAGGTTAAAAACAAGAAGTTTTTTTCCAAATCAGAGAAAATAGGACTGAATTCAGAGGAAACTCTGTTTTTAAATGCCTAAAATACACGTAAAATACTGCATTGAATTTAAAATATTATTTAAGAGAGAAAATGTTAATATACTGTACAGGGGTGAGGTATTAGGTGTTTGAGTTTTGTTCATTTACATATTTATTTACTTATATTTCTATGTTAAATAAAGACTTTTTGTTCTCTCAGCTTCAGTTTTAACACATGTATGACAATAGGTTTTTCCACTGGTGTTTTAATTTTTTGTCCTTTTTTTGTTTTGTTTGTATGTTTGAAATAACATGTTTTAATGACCAAAATGAATCAATAAAACAAACAGGAGGAGCCGTGAAGAGACAGTCTAATGTCTTTCCTCCACTTACAGAAAAAAGACACTCCTCATTGCTTCAGATCCTACATGAAAAGCAACATTTTTTAGCATTTCTTCAGAACCAACAGGATTCTGTAGTTTATCATGTTTATCATTTGTATTGATTTGCCAGTGTTGCTGCAACCCTGAAGTCCAATGTTTAGTTGCTTAGCTGCCTGTCTTGGCACGGAGAGACACACAGAGAGGCAGAACTTTGCTCCTTTACTTGTTTGTTCATTACTTTGGATGTGGGAGTGATTGCATTCAGGGGTCACAGCCCTCACAGCTCCTGACTCTTCAGCTCAGTTAGCTGTTCCCCTCTTGACAGCAGAGAGGGAGTGATTCGGTGCCTCGTACTTCTGAGGGGTGCTTTCAGAAAAACAGTGGACAGTCAGTTTCAGGAAGATGCAAAAAACAGCTGTTCTGGTTTCGCTGCTGATCCTGGGATGGATCTGCGCTCTTCAGGGGCTTCCAGTTCTCCCAGATCCTCTCTATCCCACACAGGAGAACTTTGATTTGAACAAGGTGAGAGGGTGAACCTTTTTCATGCATAATACAGATAATTTGATAAATATACCAAATATTAAAGCAAAGAGCAGATATTGACCTCTGTGTAATCTCATTTTACCCATTTTCTCTCATTAGTGAATAAATGTTTAGTTATATTTCTTTGTTTCATCCTTCAGACATTATTCATGCTTTCTGAATACAGTGATGTTGGTCATTAAAAGCCTGAAATAATTTATTTTGTGTTTGTTAAAGTACAGCCAAATTTATTCGTAGTTTTAGTGCATTTTAGAAAATTTCCTATTTCTTTTTCCAAGAAACGGGGTGTTTTAGCTCTAGATTTATGTCAGTAAAAAGATTACTTTTATTCTGACAGTTTTTGGGGACATGGCGTGATGTTGCCGTGGCGAGTACATGTCCCCACTTGCAGCGTCACAGAGGAGACATGGCCATCGGCAAACTGCAGCTGCAGAAAGTGGCTGTTGAAGGAAAGATAAAGATGACCCGGACATCACTCAGGTTTGTGTAAAAATGCAGTCCTAATCCAAATTTCGAAGCTTTTGTTTTATTTTATTTTGTGTCTATTTTAATCAAAAAAATACAAAAATGCTCGAAAAATAGTTTTCAACTGCAAAAATGTCTGACAAAAAAGAAAAATAACTTTTTTTCCACTCATATGATGTCATTTGCTCATCCTAAATGTTTTCTTTCTCATAAATAATCTGGGAGGGATTTTTAATCTTTAAAAGTCAATAAAATAGAAGTAAAACTGAAACAGTGTAAATTCTCGATGTTAATTTCCAAGTAAGTCAGTAAAACACCACAAAGCAAAAAACAATAAAAAAAAAAAAAACAACCAAAATTGCTTGTAGTTGAACAACAAAGTTAATTTAAAGCAAGTTTTTGAAAGATTTTACATAAAACAGACTATTGTATGAAATAAGATTTAAAAATGAAGCAGTAAATGAGCCTCATTTCAGCCACTTGTATCTGGGATCTCGCCCCTTCGGTCATGGGCCAAACCTCATGATCATATGTGAGGGTTGGAACAAAAAGCGTTTATATTTTCTATGTAGTTTCTTCAGTCAAAAGATAACATAAGTCATGGTAATTCTTCAGAGTTATCAATAATAACATACAAGGAGAATCTCACAGTAAAGGTATGAAGTGATTATTCACAGTGAACCTAAAGGTAAACAATTTAAAGGTTGTTTTTTCTCAGCAAGGTTGGGACTTTCAGGGCCTTAAACACAAATCACTGCTCAGAAACACTTTGTACTGAGGTAATTCAGATTGTCTGTGCATGTGTGTGACTTCTAAAATAATGTTGAATTTTATGTATCTTAGTAGTTTGGAAGCAAAAAGACCCATCCATCCATCTTCTACCTCTTATCTGTGGTTGGGTTGCTAAGGCAACAGGTCCAACAGCTAAACCAAGACCTCCCTCTCCCCAGCAACACTGTCCAGCTCCTCCTGGGGGATCCCAAGGAATTACCAGGCCAGAGAAGAAATATAATCCTTCCAGCGAATTCTGGGTCTGCCCCGAGTTCTCCCAGTGGGACATGTCAGAAAGACCTCCAAAGGGTGGCAGAGCTCCTCATCTCATCTCTAAGGCTGAGTCCGGCCACCATATTCAGCCACTTGTACCTGGGCTCTCGCTCTTTCGGTCATGGTCCAAACCTCATGATCATATCTGAGGGTTGGAATGAAAATGGACCAGTAAACTGAAGGTTTTGCCTTTCAACTCACTCTTTACCATAACCGGAGCACCACCCTGGAGCCAGGCCTGAGGGGTGAGCTCACCGATGAGCACCTGGTAGTCGAGCCTTGGCTCCTGAGGCTCGGCCGAGCCAAGCACGAAGAAGAGACAGGATGCCACCTGCAAGGACAATCGTCAAGGTCAGGTGCTATGTAAGCTGGGTGGTAGGCGAGAGAAGGTCCCTGACCGTGCTGATTACTGGAGGCATAAACTTGCTGTAGGAACATGGAATGTCACCTCACTGGCGGGGAAGGAGCCAGAGCTTATGTGTGAGGTTGAGCGATACCAACTTGATATAGCTGGGCTCACCTCCACGAACAGCTTGGGCTCTGGACTCTTTTCTACTCTAGAGTTGCCCAGGGAGAGAGGTGCCTAGTGGGTGTGGGGATTCTCACAAGCAAGCAACAAGGTTGCTAAGGGACTCATGGGAGTTTGACTCTCCAGTCTACATGTGTTTTGTAGATCTGGAAAAGGCTTATGACCGTGTTCCCCGAGGCATTCTGTGTGGGGATTCTTCTGCAGGAGTATGGGGTGCCTGGGTTGCAGGTATTATGCAGATGTTTTAATTTCAAAATACTGGCAAACACCCAAATTAAAAGGTATTCCAAAATGACCCAGTTTGATTACTAATATTTATTTTGACTATAAGTACATTTTATTGCCTGATGTGCAACAATGAAGAGTCAAACTTGTTTATTTCCCAACAATAAACTTTAACTGTGTGCAGAAATGGAACGTGTAGGCAAATAACTGGCGACTATGAGCTGACCACCACACCAGGACGATTTTTCTACCATGTTGCAAGTACGTTTTCATGTTTTTCCTTTTGCCATCTGCAGTTTTGCTCATTTATTTTTTTTCTGTGAATATACCTCACAAATGATCAGCAGATGTAATGACCTTCGCTGTTCTCCTCCCTGCAGGGTGGGGGGTAGACGTGGATGCTTACGTGGTTCACACAAACTACAACGAGTACGCCATCGTGATCATGAGCAAACAGAAGTCGTCAGGCGATAAGAGCACCTCTGTTAAGCTTTACAGTGAGTGGCCACTTTCTGTTAAATGACATTTCAGCGTTTGTTAGTTTGTTGCATCTTGATGAAACAGTATTTATAGTCAAGGAGGATGAAGGCTGACGCACTTCAGTTGAAGTGATTGGCTGATGAGGACTAATGAACCGACGAGGACACAGGAACAGGAGAAAGCATGATCAGTCTGAGGGAAGGGAAGACTGTGGCAATAAAACAAAACCACAGAACATACAACAAATGTGATGGAGCAAAAACACTAAACTGATTCGAGCAACACCAAATCATAAAATAAAGAAATAAAAAAACATGGAAATAAAAGGAAGTAAATAACACAAATCCATAAATCTTAACGCTGATAGGCAAATATATATTTATAAAGTCTAGTTCTTTTGACTGAATCTGGGCATCTCACACACTCACATGTTTAATTTCCATCTGTTTTATCTCTGCAGGTAGATCGATGACTGTGAGGCCCACGATTCTGGATGACTTTAAAACTCTGGTCAAACAGCAAGGAATGAGTGAAAACACCATCATCATTAAAAAGGACAAAGGTACAGCACAAACACAGATGGGCGTAGAGGTTAAAATCACTCCTAATGAGACAATACATTGAAGAGGAAATTATTTTTGTACTACGCAGCAGAAACCATGTAATGTCCCATCACCATGAAAATAAAAAAATATACATTCTTATCCACAAATTGAAGTTTGAATAAAAGATTTTAATGTGATTTCTGTGCAGGTGATTGTGTTCCAGGAGAGCAGGTTGCAGTGCCGACACCTCAGCCGGAGCCTCAGGTAGATATAAGATCTGCAGAAATATGTCATCAACAACAACAGTTTAATTTGCATAGATTTATATTTTACATCTTTATTGTTAATGTTTAACTATTTAAAATCTGAGTGGCTTAAATCCAGTCAGCTTTTGATAGATAATGATAGTTGTACTGTTAAGATGGGGGGGAAAATTGTGCATTAATCATCCAGAAAATTATAACAATTGGGAGGAAAAGTGAGCAGTATTGATCATTTCCTTTTAAACATTTTAACTTTTGTTGGGAACCGTACACCCTCACCTTTATGTTTGCATGCTACTTCACTGGCCATAAAGTTTTACATGCATATTGTATGTACTTTATAATTTTTTGAGTATAAAACCATAAATATTTCACAAACTTATGAATTATGTACTTTTAAAGCGAGTGAGGAGAGACGTGGTGCCTTCTTTGAGTACTCTTGACATTGAAGGATCTGGTTTTGATACGCCTCTGTTCAATGGATCAGGTAACAGATCACCTCCATCAAAAACATCATTTGATGTTTAAACATACATTCAAATGAATGTATGTTTAAAGGACCCAGTCCTGATGTATCTGTTCTTCCCTATGCTCCCTGTCACTCCCCTTCCTCTGTCCTTACAGAGGCGTGTTACACCGCTCCGGAGACAGGCCCGTGTTTCGGGCTGCACGAACATTACTTCTACAACTCTTCCTCCATGAACTGTGAGCTCTTCAAGTACGGAGGCTGTTTGGGGAATCAGAACAACTTCAAAACTGAGAGAGAGTGTCTGCAGAGATGTCGAACGGAGGGTGAGGAGACAATTAGAAAAAATCTGCAAATGGGATGATGTAAAAACACATAAGATAAAATGAAGCACCCGACAAGTTTCAATGAGAAAACACGATTTAACATGATTGTTTCACCATAGGCAAAAAAAGTGTGTGAATGCTGACTCAGCATATTGTTTTCCTGTTTGCAGTTAAAATACATCCACATACTTTATACATTTCAAATTATTTAACTTCATTTACCAAAAATCCCCATAGAAATACATCGAGATATCTTCAATTTCTTCAAAAACGTTGTTTTCTGAAAGCATACTTGCTCTATTTTTGTCTTCTTGTGTTTCTTTAAGCTACAGTTTAGCTAATTTTTGGTTTGAATTTCTGTACTAATTATAGCTCTTAGCTACTGTTTTGCCAATTTCAGCCTTTTGCTCCAACTTTGTTTTCAGCTACAGTTTTGCTCATTTTAGCTGTACAGTTTTTGTAAATTATCATGTGCTCTGTCTTTTTGTGTCTCCAGCTGTGTGCCGCCTCCCCATGGCTGCCCAACCCTGCACAGGCCAACCAAGCATCTGGGCTTTTGACGCCTCTGTGGGTTTATGCATGGCGTACAAACCGGGCTTCTGCCAGACCAACGCCAACAAGTTCTACACCAAGGCAGAGTGTGAGGAGTACTGTGTCATGGCCAAAGAAGGTGAGACAAAAAAAAAGGGAATGTGGCAAAACACAGAAATATCTCTTCCACAGAAAAATCCTAAAACTTCACAACATTTAGACTTTCATGATGTCTTTTACCACATAAAGCATTGTTGGTGTTTTACAGATGATCTTCTGATGTCAAACTGAGCAAGGAGGAAACGGTGTCAACCTTCAGAGAAACATGAACCTCTACCGTACAAGATGCACAAAAATAAAATCACATGTAACAGATCAGCATAACAAAGCATCAATAAACAGTAAATAATTTGGCTGTTGTTTATCAATGATGCTTCTGTGCATTGATTATAGCCTTCCAGAGGCATAGATGTATATTTTTCTGTTTATTTCTACATTAATTGGTTATATTATCACAGATAGAAAAGGAATATTTCAGACTGTTCTTTGCAGAGTGGTGGTTAACACTACTGCCCTGACATTAGGAGGGTCACAGGTTCAAATCTCAGCTGTATTTCTGTGTAGAGTTGGTATATTTTCCTCATAGGTGCATGGGTTTTTTACCAGGTACTCAGGTTTTCTCCCACAGTCCATAACCCTGGATGTTGGGTTGTTGCATGAAGCTAAACTGCTCATGTATGTTTCTGTTGCACCTTTGATTGTGTGAAACCCGAACAAGACAAATTAGGTGCACAACATAAAAAATAAATTAACTAGAAAGACCAAAACAGGAACAAGCTGGAAGTTTAGTAGAAATAACCTGACTAATTTAGTATGAAAATGATTTTTTTCTTTAGTAGAAAATAGTTTGCAGACTTTTTCCAGGTTAAAAAAGTTTCAGTTATATTTTATGTACAAGATGCATTGAACAAGAATTTTAAAAGGAGGAAATAAATTAATTTCAATAAAAGTTAAACGGCTTTCTTATTTTCACAAAACCAGGAGGGGGCGATGTTATTCCATCTGAAGATGGCCCTCATGTCACCCACTCTCAGATTGATAAAATAACACTGACTTTAGTCAGCAAATGATGAGTCATTCAGTGCTGAAAAATGACCACACATCACCAGTACATGCCCTCTCTCTTCAGCGGAGGAGCCAGGCTTCCTGCTCTCCGTTCCCAGAGTTCCCGGCTGCTGGCAGTAGAATGCTGGGAATATCCGGAAAGGAAGGGGAAGTGACATCACAGCGGTGACCTTCCGTACCAGGCCAGTTCACCTGGTGCAGCCTGCATGAGAGCTACCAAACAAACACACACACAAACGATGAGAGGCATTAACTTTGTCCTGACTACACACACACACACACACTTTGGACATATTCACAGACAGAGCTTATGACACATTCTGACACTTCAGTTTGTTTTCAGAAAAACACTGAGGTTCCCATGAAGGGAGAGGAAGCGATAACCTCAATTAGTTCTGCAGAAAGCTTTCCGACAGACAGTCTAAACTCACCACAAATCTGACAGACAAATTCCCACCACAGACCAGCTCTAACTTCTCCTTTTAGACTTCTCAGCCTGTAGGTTTAATTCTGCTGGCTTACAGATACCAGAATCCAACAGGGTTACGTTTTAATCCAACAAAATTCAATCAGACCTACTGTGAATAGTGCAACACAAGCCTTTATTAGCAAGATGTTGTTTTTCTGATTACAGTGATAAAATTAAAGGTGTAGCATTCCTTGAAGGAACGCCTCACACCCGCTGCCTTTTATGCCAGAGCTTTAAACTAAGATCAGCTTATGAGTTATACCGTAGTTATAATCATTTTTGGCCAAAACCTTGAAAATGACGTTAAGTACAATCTCACACAATATTGTGAGATCTCACGAGAACGCTGAGCGCTTGATGCGTGTGTTGAGAATGACTCTCAGCTACTACCACACCAAATATCAGCTCTATAGCTGTAAAAATGACTGAGTTATAGCCGTGGTGGCCATCTTGAATTGGTAGTCACTGAGTTTTAGATGTGCACCCAGTGACTACTTTCTGAGAGTTTCATTAAATTCCATGAGATATTTTGCTAACAGGCAAACAGTATTGATTCTAACAGTTAAAGCCAACGTTTTATATAAAGATGTTGCACAATGTGGAGTTCTCAGATGCTCACATCCCAGGACAGCTTCTCTTAGCTCTTTCACATCCAATTGAACAGTTTTTTTTATCCATTTGCTTATGATTCAAGCACAAAACCAGTGGTTAGGGGAAAAAAATGACTTACTCACGTTTTTTATTTAATTAGTTTGAATTCTCGCACTTTATGCGACAACGTCTAAAGTTACAAAATGCTTTAAAAACTATTTGAGGTCTGTCTGCGCACAGACTGAGTGAGAGAAAGGAGTAAATCATGTTAAGAGAGATAAAACAAAGTGCAGGTGTCTCTTTAACCCAAGTCAGATGTTATGTGTTTGTGGTGGAGATGTCTTTTTTTATCAGCAGCCAGAGGACCCCATCCACCCACACAGACACACACACACACAGTGGTGTTTTTCTGACTTCACAGGGCTTCCAGCACAATCATCTTAACCAGAGTCACTTCTTGCCAAACCCATATCCTCACCCTATAACCTGCAACCAAAACCACATCACTTCTTTTTCTTCTTCAAGTTCGACTCAGAGTAATTGTGGCTGACCAACTGGAAGGCCCTTTTCTCCCCCTCCTACAGAACCCAGCTGTGTCCTCTGCGTGTTTTCACTCAGATCCAACAGATGGTTGTTCAAACAGACACATCCGAGAAGCTTCATTCTGAAATAAAAAGTAGGGAAAAAATGTATCCTTGTCCAATATGGACGTATTAAACACTAAGACATTTACATAAGTGTCTAAAGTGGAGAATGGGAGCCATTTCTTTAAAAAAAAAAAAAAACAACAGTTCATATAGTATTTTTTAAAAAGATATTCTAAATGAATACAATGTTTACTGCTGAGCTGCAACATATTAGCAGCTAACACAAATCATAGAAGCAGTCCTGCAAAAAAAAAAATCTTTTTACAAAACAAAGTGCACCACGCTCATGTTTCCATTCTGCACCAGTTCACTTTAAATCCAAGTCAAACATCATACAAAACAAAGTTAAGTGCACCAACTTCCTGCAACTTGGAAACTTTGAGTTTTTTTAATTACATTTAAAGCAGCAAAAGAAGGGAACTTTCATTCCTTCCAGGATCACCTGCTGCCTTGATTTGCCAAATTAAAAAAGATCTTGTATGATCTGTTAGTGTTCATAGCATATGATGGACATGACTCTCAGCTACAACTACACCAAAATTTAGCTCAGTGTCTATAAACTGAACGGAGTCGTAGCCAGTTTGTGTTTGCTAAAACAGACTAGCTGTAGTGACTATCTTAAATTGGCAATTACTTAATTGCACATTTTCTATGGAATAATTGCTAAATACAAGTGTATTACCTTAAGATTAGATAAAAAAATAATAATAATAAATTACAGAAATGTAAATAATTTGGTACCTATAGAAACATGTCCTAGGACTTCTACAGAATGATTTATTGTACTGAAAACTGCTCAGAGTGGCAACTAGCACAACCAAAATACAAAGAACTTTCCTGAATATAAATGTCAACATTGTGAATATCCAACAAACAGAAGATTATCACAAAAAACACTTAAAGCCAGAATCTGAATAGAGCTCACAATGTGTGTTTTTTAGATTGTGAATTTAATCCCTCCTGAAAAGGAAAAAAAAAAAGTATTCAAGGTATTTCCTCTTGCTGGCCTCAGCCCTTCAAACTAAGATGTAAAACATCTTCTGTAAGCTGAGAACTACATTAAACCTACATTTCTGGGTTTTAACCGGATAACATCTTTTTTTAGTGAGAGGCAGGGGAGTTAATGATTAAAGCCTCTAATTGTTTTTAAATCGCCTGCCACTGAAGGGAAAAGGACGATAGTATTTTTGCTTGTGTCTGTGTGTGCATGCATGTGTTAATTTGTCTGTGGTGTTAGCAAAATACCTCAAGAACCAGAGGACTGATTTTAATGAAACTGGATGTACAACTGACTAACAGCTGGAGTCAGCCCCATTCGAGATGACCACAACAGCTGGTCAACATTACAACTCAGTCAGGTTTACAGATATTGAGGTAAAGTTTGACTTGGCAGTAGCTGAGAGTCATCCTCAACACATTCTTTTAGCATTTCACCAAAAACACTACAACTCAGTCATTTCTCAACATATGATTTTAGTTTAAAGCGATACGCATTCCTTTAAGGAATGCTAGGCTTTTAATTAAAGGCTGTTATTAAGAGATGATATGATGAACTATTCATGCCTGTGTCTGTGTTACAACCTTAAGTTGTTTGGTTTAGATACTTGCTCATATATACAGTCAGTTTGTGTCTTCAATATTCCAGTGTGTTCAAGTCAAATGACCTTTAACCCACTGACCTCAGGAATATTAGCCTTCCACTGTCTGCCTCTCGGCACAGTGTGACTCTCTGGCCTACTCTGCTTTGATTGACCTCTTTTTGACACACACACACACAGATTGACCACTCAGCGCACTCCCAGACACACACAACAGAAGGCCCGACACATTCCTTTCCCCAGGTGGCATTAAAGATGCAGCCGGATCAATGTCCTAATGGGCTCCAAAACCAGCGGCAGACGATTATTAACCCCTGACCAGTGTGAGTTCCTTATCCGCCCGGCCAGACTGCTGTGTTATTAAACTCACTATTGTGTGAATGAGAGGGTGGGGGGTTGTTTCTGTCATGTGGACCTGGTTAACAAGAGGTCTAACTTAAGAGCGTAGCATTATTGTAAGACAGCTAAATCAGCTTTCGCATTATTGTGTTCCTCTTTTTCATTTTTCCACAAGTAAACTGAGAAAAGGCACATTAGGTTGTGATTGTGTTTTATGATGTCAGCAACTGAATAAATTTATTGATTAAACTTACACTTGGATTCAAAATGTGAGAATTAAAAAATGTGGTGTGGTAGTAGCTGAGAGTCATCCTCAACACATATTCTAAGCATGATATCTTGCAATATCCCATTAGATCTTGCGTAGCGTTATTTTCAAGGTTTGATCACATCAGCTACAGTGTCGTCCTTTCTCAGCATAAGATGATCTGAGTCTAAAACTGTGGCATGAGAGGTGGCATTCCTTCAAAGAATGCTAGACCTTAATTAAAGTTCATTTTTATCCTACTGATTAAATTTAGGAGCACAGAAGCGTCAGAGGTTTGGGTGATTGTATTTGTAGTGAGATTGAAGATGCACTGAGGGGATTTAAGGTTGACTTTTAGGTGATGTTTGTTTTTTAACCATAAAAACACCACATACCCCCCTCATCCTCACGTCATCCTCTGCCCTGGCCTCCACTCCAGTACAACCATAGCCATAAATATGTGTATATGTGTGTGTATGTGTGTAGGGCTGGTGGTTGGAGACAATGGGCAGTGAGGGGGCTACTTGAATAGGACCATTGAGGCTGCTCAGTCAAACAGAAAATATCTCCCATCTCACTTCAAAACCCACAGTTTCACTCTGTACAAGCAGGCTTTTATTCTCTATAATTACTCCCTGATACACATGCACACACACACACATGCACACACTCAGAGGCACACACACATATTCATACAGTACATACATCCATGTATGATGTTTGTATACCTGTGCACCTTTATCCATATGTGCATTTTAGGTATATAGTTATTGATAAACATGTCATGGTTTGATTTCATTTTCTTACTAGCTGGAAATGAAGTAAAACATGGAAATTTTGTTTATTTTTTTGGTTAAGGACAAAAATGCTGCCAAGGCTCTGGAGGCAGGTAAGAAAAAGAAAATGACTATTTCAAAATAAAATCAAAAGCTGCTGCTAAGTCCAAGAAAACAAGGATCAAACAAAGAATGCCTAAAAACTTGATAGAAGAATATAAATGCACTAATCCAAAAACATGCATGTTAGGGTAATTGGTAAGTCTAAATTGTCACTAGGTGTGAGTGAGAGCGTGAATGGTTGCCTGTTATGGACTTGTTCAGGGGGGACCACGCTTCTCGGAGATAGGTACCAGCTCCCCCGTCACCCTGAACTGAAAGTGGGAGAAAATGAATGGTTAATCAAAAACAGGAACAGAGAACTAAAATGTAACAAAACTGCACATGAGCATAGCAACCCCCCCTAAAAACGTGACATTTTGATTTTGTTTGGACTAAACCAGCCAGAGTCCAGGCATGAATCCATTCAAGAATGTGTAGCAAGAAAGTAAAACACACCTGATTTGAATAAAAGGGTGATTAACAGGTTTCTGCAGAACTTGATGACATGCTGAAGAGGTAAATCAGTTACTGAATCAGGTGTGTTGGAGCAGGGAAAAGTCTAAAACATGCAAGTCAGGATACCATTGACCTGCAGATAGCAAACATAGCTCATTTGAAGTATTGTGTTTCTGAGTACAAATGTAAAACCAAAATAACCATTTTGAGTTTATATTTTTCCCAAGCCTCAAAATGTCACTTTAAACTGACTCAACAGTCAATTACGTAAGGGAAAAAAACAATAAAGTTTTTATGTCTGAATACATCTAGCTTGTTATTGCCTGTTTTTTGCATGAGGTCACGCAGTTTGCGGGCGCTCTGTGGATGGACCACAGGGTCCAGGAAGTGTTGCTCTCAGAAATTTCTCACGGTTAGATACCTGCAGTGTTATGTTATACCAGATCTAATTTTATTTAATAAATGACAGTTTAAATGCCACACTGAATTCATATTCTAACAGCTGAAAAGTTAACCAGCGACAGGCTGTGATTTATTTATGTTTTTTATTTGCTGAATATTGTCTAGCGCTGACATGAAGCTGCATATCCAGCTGTATTATTTACACTGCCTGCATTCTTTATGTGGATTGAATCCTGCTATTATTTACTGGTTAGCACAGTCTATTAAACATTTTACTGTTTCATCTGTGAGAAAAAAAAACATTTCATATAACTCTGGCATATTTTGTTTTAATGTCTGTAATCATTTCATTTTGAACATTTTAAGATTGTTGTTTTAACTTTAACATTTGACCACAGAAACATAAAAACATCAGTAATGATGATAACGTCATTCACTAGCATGTTAAAAACCTGGCTCATGACTTAAATGTAGGATGGGAAACGATTCACCCAGCTCATGTTGAGATTAATCTCCAAATCCATAAAAGCCTAATTTTTCAAGCTGTTATAGAAATAAATACTGTAGCATCTGTGTTACAATATGTGTTAACAACCTCATTCACTGTAAGCTCCTTAACTAGAGGAATTATCTGAAACCACCTGTCAGTCAAAGGCAGCAGCGTGAAGCATCACTGAAGGTGTCTGACCCGTTACACCGGACCATTTAATCTAAACTGGCTTTGTTAGCCCAGATCCAGCCACAGCCAGCCTCATTGTGTAAAAAGATAATTTCTACTTGGTTTAGTACTGTCTATTATGCAAAGAACAGGAGGATAGACAATGTAAAAGATTAGTCGGAACATGAAAGGTCTTCGCAGGGTCTTCAGATGGTATTAAGAGACCAGTAGGCTCGATGGTTTTGGGAATGCACAAAAACTTCTGTATTGAGGTTGTGGTAGTTTATTATTGTGGTGGCAGCATATTGGAGCCTTGGGTGAAGCAAGGGCTGGGTGTTGTTGCAACGTAACCATGATGCAGGGCCTGTGGGCACCGGTGTGGCTTGGTTATCAAGAATTTGAACCAGACTGGCCACGTTGGGCTCATGCCTAAACTATGACAGTGATCGTAACAAGAATCTAGTGCAGATGAGATACCAGCGGTGGTAATGTGGCGCTACAGTGGCGTGACGTGGTGTGATTGTGTGTGCACGTGGTAGTATTGCTGTGGGAACGTGCTGCTGACATACAGACAACAGTGAGGGTGCAGGAGAGTGTCTTGGGGATGTGGAAAATAGGAAGACAAACCGTATTTGGTGAGTTCTGCAGCAGAATCATGATTGCCTTCACAGTGAAGGAAGATTTTAAAAATTTCTGCAACCCAGACACGTTCTAATACGTTGTGGAGAACTTAGCAGTGTTGTCATCCAGTGTGAAGGGGGCTTTAACAAACTCAAGAACAACAACTTCATTTAAAGGGATGTCAAGAAATTTGGCACTAAATCACTTTTATTGACACTTTTTAATCATTTAGGAAGACTTGATGTTGCAGTTTTGTGGAAGAAATGAGTATCAGTTATTGATGAATAGGAGATATCAGCAGCTGGTGGTCATACAGCAATTCAGAAAGGGCTTCAACTTCCTGTGAAGCCAACGTATTTTCTGAGTAACATGTATGCAGCCTAGCCTCTCTATTGGATCATAGATCATGTATGCGTATTCATGTGCAGATAGATGTTTTACAGAGAGAAAGCAACCTGAAATGTAATTTCATTGACATCCCAATCTGATCCCAAACGTTCAAAGGCAACAACTGGAAAAAACTCCAGTGAAAAAAAAATTTAAACACAAATATACAAATAAATGTGCTTAAAATTGCAATTAACATGCAGATTCATAAAGGATGCAGGAATCAGGAGACGTGGTGCTGAAGCTGTTTGCATGACTATCTGTGTGTGTGTGTGTGTGTGTGTGTGTGTGTGTGTGTGTGTGTGTGTGTGTGTGTGTGTGTGTGTGTGTGTGTGTGTGTGTGTGTGTGTGTGTGT
>NC_051443.1:19081500-19088694 GCF_001649575.2 Kryptolebias marmoratus
GAGAGGGGAATGTTAGGTTGGGGGTGGCGGGTTGAAGCTCCATATGGGCACCCACCCTTTGTACCCCCACCACCCACCCCCCTTCCCCATCACCCATCCCTCCCCCTGAAAACAGGCAGATGTCAAATGGGACGTGCCTCCCTGATGGGGCACAGGGTCACACCGCATAGGGGCAAATAACAGAACAGGAGGGACAGACAGAGAGAGAAGTGCCTTCCTGCCAACACACACACACACACCATCCCCCTCCTCACCAAAACAGACACACACATGCTGCCAAGGCAAAAGCTGCTGATGTAAACATGCCAACACACAGACACTCTGCATAGCGTTACAAACACTCTGACAAAAAGATTCACTGATTAAATTTACTGATTTTTTTCCACTTGACAAAAATGTTTCCCTAAAAATATGGTCAAATGAGAACAATACTTTAGTTACTGTAATACAGACTTTATTTTCCCTTTTATGCAGCATCCAGTAACTGCTAATCTTCCTGAAAAAGATTTATGTTTAATTTTTTATTTCATTGTGCATTTGTTTCAATTTAGATTGTACTCTTTACTGAAATATTATCTGATTGTAAACATAGTCAGCCTTATTGATATAAATAATGTGGTCAAAATACAAGATGCTGCACAAATCCAGTTGATTAGCAACCTTATCTGCAATCTATTTTATAACTTGAAAGCACAGAACCATTATTGCTTTCCAGCTTTTTGTTAAATTTGAAGTTTTACTTGTCACATTTGACATTCAAAGGGTTTTTTAAGGATATTGTTTGATAAATCAGTCAAAATAAGCAAAGTCAGTAAAATACTGTCACATCAGGGAATTTGTGAATATGAATTTATTAATTTTGAACATAAGGCAGATTAATTATGCAAAGCGCTTTGGCTCGAGATAGCTGTGAATTTAAACTGTAGTTTCCAAAGTGGCAAACAAATTAAATTAACACTTTCCTAAAATGGTTTCGCTGAGAGGGGCGTTTATTGTTTGAAACTGTGCTTGTTTTTAGTTAATTGCACTGAAAGAAAAGGAAACTGATTGTTGGTTATAAATTACACAGTGATTGGTGCGTGTGTGTGAATGTGTGTGTAAAGCTGCATGCATGCCTCTAATATGTCTGGGATTCTTTGAAGGAGATGCAGCTAGACTCCAGGACAGGTGTCACTTCTGTGTGTGTGTGTGTGGAGGTATGGGTTTTAGCCATAAACAAAGCAAGAAAATGGACACGCACGCACACACAGAGGCAGTTGTGTGTGTCCTGAGCCTTGAATGGTTACGCCCGCAGGGCAGGAGTAAGGTTACTTTACATACTGCACTTACAGCTCCCTTTACCACTGGGGTATAAAATGGATTTGAATGAGAAAGAGGGGGACATAGGGGGGAGGGAGAAGGGTGAGAAGAAGAGAGGGGTGGAATGGAGGGTGTGTGTGTGTGTGTGGAGGGAGGGGGACTCCCTTTGTGTAACAGGAGGTCTGCTGCTGCTCTGGCATGGCTATGGAGATGGAGGAGCGAGGTCACTCTCCCTGCTCTCCCTCCCTCTGTCCTTTGACTATAGGCTGGCTGCTCCATCTCTCCTCCTCATCCTCTCCTCCCTATTAGCATAGCAGCTGCCTGATACGGGGCGTAGGGTGGAGAATGGCCAGGTTGCTGTGTGCATATGTGTGTGTGAGAGTGTTTTGCAGAGGGAGGGATGTTCAGGGTGGGGTGGGGTGAATAAGAGGGGGCGAAGGGGTGGGAGGGGAGGTCCAGTCAATGGCGGTCCGTCTGGCTGGTGAATAGCAGCTAAAGCAGGCCCCTGCAAGATAGACAAAAGAGCCAGGATGGGAGGGGATGAGGTCGGGGTGTGTGAGGAGAGGGGGGGTGGAGGGGAGGTGGAAGAATAAGGCAGTGAATGGAGCGCCTTGTCACTGGAGCTATGGAAAGAAGCACAGAATGAACTGGAAGAATGAAAGAAGAGTTCAAAAGGGAGCGGAGGGCAAGGAAAAGACCAGCCCGACCACCTGTCTCCCTGCCTCTCTCCTTTTTCTTTCACTCCCCTTCTTCTTGCTCCCAGGCAGAGTTCAGGGGGGTGCTCCCTGGTCGTGTTCAGCGACAGACATGTTTTTGTTTTCACAGAAAGTGTGGTATCAGCAGAATTTAAAGCTCCACCAGCAACATGCAGCCTGTGCAGGTTTCACTGTGTTTGAACTGACGCTGAAGATATTTTTGTGCTTTAATCTGTAAAACAAACAAATTTAAGTCACCAAAAATAGTTACAGACTGCCTGACTGAGTTCACTCTTCTGTCTTCTAACCATAGACATCTGTAATCTCAAAAAGTACATGACAGTACATGCAAATGTGAGTGTAAATGCATACCAACACATCAAAACTATTGGATGCCACTGTTATTGACCTATATTTAGTCTCTTCAGCCGAATCTATAGTTAAACAAACACATGTGGTAGCTGGCAGCCATTACGAATCTTTAATTTAAACACACATTAATCACTAATATGGGAAAACAATGTGCAGATTTTGTTTCTTACTTTTTGGACCAGCCTTCATGACATTGTGATGAGTTTCTGTAAACCAGGGGTGTCAAACTCCAAGCCTCGAGGGACGCTGTCCTGGGAGTTTTAGGTTTTTCTGCTCCAACACACCTGATCCAAATGGTTTAATTACCTCCTCACCAAATCATCAAGTTCTCCAGGAGCATGGCAACAAGTCATCCATTTAAACCAGGTGTTTTAAAGCAGGAACATGTCTAAAACATGCAGGAGAGCGGCCCCCAAAGAATGGAGTTTGACACCCCTGCTGTAAACAAAGGTACTCATTTCAAAGATCTATCTACAACAGGTAAGATATTACTCGCTCATGATCACACCACAGAACCCTACTTCAGTCGCTCTGATCTGTCCCTTTAAGGGTTACCTCACCTACACATGTGAAATCACTGATGTTGCCTAATTACACATCTTCTGGGTTGATTTCCTTCCATCACTTTCTATTAGTTTTTAACAAACATCTGAGTCTGGGACAAGTCAATGTTGGCCTTTATTATAAGTGAACTTTTGGCATCCAGTATCAATCATTCATCCACCTTCTGTCCAACTAGAAGCTGGTTTACAATCATTTATTCATTGACAGCAGTTCAGCAGAATAACAACACAGGTTTGAACTTTTCTCACAGCTGCCAGCAAAGGCTGCACACTTTCTTTTCCAAAGACCTTTTAAAAGCCAAGTAGCAACACTTAGATACGATTACATCATAATAGTATATTCTACTATTGGTATAAATATGATTTCATCATTAAGAACTATTTTCCTGAGTGGATCAGCTGAAGAGATGAGCACCTGCCACAGTTTAAACAGATTAATGTTCATTTTAAGTCATTTTTCCTTTAAACATGCTGTCAAAATCACTTCTATGAAAAGTGTAAGAGTCAAAGTTGAGTAGATTGCATTGATATTTACTGAACGTCTGTTTCAACATCAGTGTTTGGAGCAATAAGTGAGGATTGAGCTGGTTTAAAGTACACACACTCTCTTTACTGCAGCGCTGATCTTTATCTGTTAAAGTTATTGGATCATTTCTGAAAAATGTGATGTTGTGTGTGACTTAAACTGGCTGAGGATATGTCTTGTTTTGTTTTCTTGGACAGTCAGTCAGAATACAACCTGTCACAGTGGACTGTTTCCTCTGGCTGATCCAATCAAACCCTAAACAAAGTTCTAGTGGTAAATGTGTGGGGAAATGTTTCTTAAAGACTTTTAACTAATATATCATAACTACTTCATGTCCACCTGGATATTTTTAAGCTTTGTTTTGCGGCCGATCACAATCTGAGTATTGTGCAAACAAGAATAACTTTTAACCATTTCAGTGCGTTCCTCTTTCTGTGGTTTTCATCACTTTGCATGCTCCGGCAACACCTCTGGCACTTCCTCTTATGCGTTTCCATCCTACCTGTCCCTCAAACGAGCCACTTGTTGTACACTGTTACACAATCAGACAGCAACCAAGTCGAGTCGACTGCGGTCGTGGGGAAGTCATGGGCGAGATCGCAACAATCACAGCTCTCTCTGGACACATGTTGAGCAGGAGCCGTTATAAAATGAGGAATTCAAACTTGCGACAGCGGTTAAATTGCATTTGATCACAAGTTGTTCAGTTAATCTCACGTGTTTCACACCAAGTGTAAACCCCCAAATGAGGGGTGTGAGCATGGTTATGAATATTTTATGAGCCTCTGAACAATGGCCTTTTGAATAGAGATGTAGGATAATCAGACAGATGCACTGGATTGCAGCTGCTGTAAGACCAGAAATATTCCACTGTGGGTCTCGAAGTGCTAACAAGGCAGTAACACATCATATTTGAGTGACCTGTTTAATATTTAAGTTGATTTTATTGCCGTTTTTCCTAATTATTTCTGAGACCTGGTGCAGATCCCTACACAAGCTATGAGTTTCTCACCATCTTCCTGTCCAGAAATGCCCTGTGTTGTCTGGCTCACCGACACAAGCTGTTCCATGCAAAAAGACCAAGATGTGTAAGGAAAGCCAAGGCACATGAAGAACCTATTAGGGGGCCTAGCAGCCAGCAGCAACCCTGGGAGGCCAGCCAACTCAGTGTGTGAACAATGGGAACCCAGCTCAACAAAAACATCCTGCAGAAGTGAGGGAGGGAGGGAGAGGCAAGCCAGATAACCCAACTTGGTATCAAAACACAGAAAGGCCTGTGTTTAAAATGAGCTAACTTTCCTGCTGTTTTGGAGCTGACAAAAGAAATGCATCAGATCGGTGCAGCAGAAACTTGGAGCTGAGGTCACGTGTGGTTCAGCTGCAGCTCAGAACAGCTGCTTCCAAACCAACCCAACACACACTTTTTTTTCCCCACCTTCTTCTTTTTTTTCACGTCGGTGAAACCAGAAGTGAGATCCTTTCATCACTTGAATTCACACCGAAAAGAAAACTCCCAAAAAACCGCACGCATTATTTCCATCACATATGCAACACTTATGTTTTACTCAAACAGTCGACACCCAGAAAATGTCGCAACATCAACAGTCCCAACATCTGCACGAGCTGTTCTGTTGATTTTTCCCACAACCTATTTACTGTATGTAGCAATGAAGAATCAGACGCCTATTGTCACATCCAAACTGAATGAACTCGACTTAAACACGCTTACAGTCAAAAGATGTAGTTAGTGATACTTGGGAACAAAATGGACAGAAATTGAAACTAAAATGCCCAGCAGCTGCATATCGCCCGCCTCTGATTGAGACAGGGGTGTGGTAGTAGCTGAGACCGATCCCCAACTTAAACTCTGAGCACTGATCTGATATCACAAAATCTGCATTAACTATTGGAATCAAATTTGTCTGTTCGCAAAACATCTTGTGAACCACTGAATGGAATTTCATGAAACTTTCAGAACGTCAACATTGTGTTGACATCTACAACTGATTAACTTTTGAACTTAATCAAGATGGCCGCCACAGCCGACTGATCTTTAAAAAAATCACATAAATGGCTGTAATTCTGCCCATTTTATAGATACTAAACTGAAATTTGGTGCAATAGTAGCTGAGAATCGTTCCCAGCACATACTCTTGGCATTAACTGCTGAAGTCAACTGTTTGTCTGTTAGCAAAATATCTCATAAACAACTGGGCGGACTTGGCTACAGCTAATCAACCTTAACAAACACAAAAATGGCTACACCTCAGTGAATTTTACAGCTAAAATTCAGTGTGGTAGTAGCTGGGAGTCAATCACAACACACGCTCCAAGCACTAACAGATCACGTGAGATCACTTCAGATACTGCATAAGATTGTACATAATACTAATTTCAAGGCTTGACTATAATGTTGTCATCTCTCAACATAAGATGATATAAAGCTTTGGCACGAAAGGCAGCAGATGACGTGCATTCCTTCAAGGAAGGCTAGACCTTCAATTATTTGATGTATTCCCTATTTTTAATAAATGACAGCTGCTAAGAAGTTATCCAGACATTTTTATGCATCACTATAGAGAATATAGCTGCAATTAAAACCCACATTACCAAAGAAATTAGATGATTCTGCATTAGTTTTGTTTTAACCCTTAGATGCATAAGTGGGGTCAAAAATGACCCCGAGGGTTGTTATTTTTCAAAATCTCTGAAATTAAAAGTTTTTACACTTCCATATTACAGGTATTCCTCATAAAACATGTTTGTGACTTGAATCCATTTGAAATTTTTAATTTTTTTTTATACATTTTAAGAAATTGCAGTTTTTGTGTCACTACCCCATTTTTTCATAAGTGGGGTCAAAAATGACCCCAAGCATTTTCTATAGAATCTCATGGGTTTGCTTTGGGAATCTTTGATTTTTTACCAACTGTGACTGTCAGGATACATTTTCTGTCCCACTTACACATCTGATGCCTTCAGTCTCACCACCAGGATGTCAGTTTGACACAGCAGCATACGTGTAAGTATTTTCTTCATTTATCAACTCCATGACTTGTCTGTGATAGAGTATCATGTTGGTCAACAAAGTAGATACTAGTTAGCTAACTACAAAAAATGTAGTAGTAATGTTAGTACTCTGTTAGCTGGCTTACTAAGCTAGCTAACATTACACTAGTTTAGTAAGCCAGCTGATATTACTGTATTTGTTGTGTAGAGACTCACTGTATTCATAATTCCTTGTAACAAAAGCTAACCTGTTAGGTAACCTATTATATGATTATTGAATATTGATTGGTGTGTGTGTGTGCGTATGTACACAAATGCATGTCTGTGCCTATACTTACATATAAATGCACAGACATTTACTTAGACAGCTAAATATTGATTTATAGTTTTGTGTGTCATTCAAACAGTCTGTTTTATGTTTTCTCATCTAGAATATCATGGCTACTTGGAGGCCAGCTAGGATACCTGAAGACCTTGCTCGATATATGATCCTGAACCGATGGGATGAAGAGTCCATCAGTGGGCTTGACTCAGGATCTGACATCTCAGATATATAGGATACAGATTATTGTCCACCTGGACATGTCAGGCTGTCTGGGAACCAACCCGTCACTGCTGAACAGGATCAGTCAGACACGGAGAAGTCCTCTGAGTCCTCAGAAGAGGAAATGGATATTGTGTCCAACAGAATGAGCCGCAAGGGCTCTTACTGGGCAGAGTGACCTCCCAC
>NC_051443.1:19088806-19091589 GCF_001649575.2 Kryptolebias marmoratus
CCCCAAATCTACCAACCTACATCACTGAAGCAATGGGAAGGTGTGGAGTGACAAAAGTTGCAAACCAGCAACAGGAGAGAGGCACAGAAGGCCAACAGAAGATAAAAGAGGTGCCAGATGTGTCCAAGAAACAAAAATCGCAAAGCCACCAATTGGTGTTGGAAATGCAGTACCCTAGTGTGTGTAATGGTCACAGCCAAAAGCAAATAGTTTGTGACAACTGCACACAGTGAACAAAGAAATGATGTTTGTGTGGGCACATGTGAGTGAACGGTGTTCTGGTCTCATGTATGTTTATTGTCTTTTTGTCCTCCAGACAGATTTTTGATGTTATTTCTTGTAAAAAAAATGTTATAAAAAGTTATGAATAAGCAAGTTAAATGTAAAATCAGTGTTTTGTTGACCCAAATATAATAAATATAATAACCTTAAACCAAAATTAAAGACATCTTTTAAATTCATTGCAAAAACACATTGACTCTAATTGGGGTCATTTTTGACCCCACTCATGGAAGAGTGACGGTATTGGTGGTTCATGCATCCAAGGGTTAAACATGACTTGTTGTGCTTTAGGGCAGGTGAAACGGCACAAAAATCATTGGAAAAACAACACGGACATGTTGAGCTGAGAGCTCAGCGTTAAAAAGAAGAGCGCCGAGGAAGGGTGTTTTGGAAAGTTTCTGAGTGTGTGGGGGTAACATAAAACCATCTCTTCCACAACACACACACAGAAGGGAGGGGACCCTAATTTAAACTGAGCCTACCCACAATGCACCGGGCTCCTTTATCCCGGCAGTGAAAGGATGAGGCCAGATGAATGACAAAAGGAGAGAGAATTGGGATCTGGGCTGTGCCCGACTTGGACGGCAGGGAGGCAGGGGAGGAGGAGGAGGTGTTTCCCCCCAAAACTAACTCTTTCTATGAAAAATCCTGCAGGAGGGAGGACGAGGCATTAAAAATAAAACAGAATGTGAGGAAGAAACATGTCCAAACGCAGCATGTTTTTTTTTTCTGAGTTTATTGATTTCTTTACTGGCTTGTACACAAACGTACAAAAATAATACAGCACTCATCTCCACGTGACATCACGTCATCATCACAGTGTTACAAATGTTCAAAAATAAAAGTTTACAAAAAAAAAAGAGAAAATAAAATCAGACAAGATGGAACATCTGCATCACTCATTAAAGATTCATCTGTTTCCTCTTGCTTGAAATGAAGCAAGACCAGAAACACAAGCTGACTCAAAGTATTCTCCGCTTTCTAACTCTCAAATTCTTCTTCAGAAAAAAAAAAAAATCATCTCACTCATGTACATCTAACAGCCGGCTTCTTAGGTCATAAATGTTATGACCTTAAAAGCCAAATAACCACACAACCGTGCAATTTTTAACCATGTTACAATGATCTTACCATCAAATGTATTATTCCCCTTTATAAGAACTAAACAGGAAGACAGCACTTCAGAAAAGAAAGTGCCCCAAAAATATCATCAGCATTGATATATATATCCATATGTATATATACATACATCCAATCACAGAGATACACACATCTTTGTTGAAAACAAAACATGTTTCGTTTCTTTTTTTTTTTCCACAAAGTGAAACACACATTAGGATATTATCACCTGGAGCATATATTTATACAATAGTATTTTGTTGTGTCTGTTTATTTATTTTCTTTCTATTCAGAAAAAAATATATAAAAGTCGACACATAAAAGCCAACTTTAATAACAGCCATCAGTGCAATACTTTAAAAAAAAAAAAAAAGAAAAATCAAGTTCAAGAAAAGCGATGCATATTTTTTTTATCTGTTGCCTGACACTAATCTGTAAAATGATTTCGGATAATTGTTCCAGGTGGGGAGTTCTCAGTCTTGATGACTGCTTGACACAGTGACACAGGCCTCATGAGAATAACACACACACACACACATCAACATTAACATAAAAAAACGTGCATTTTCTCAAGGAAAAAAAAAAAGCTTCTCATGAGTTAAACCAGTGTTGCTGTGAAGCTTCTACAATTAGAAGCAGTAAAAAAAATAATAACATTAACAAGAAAAGACACATACAAGCAGCATTGTTATAAAAATGTTAGGGTGTCATGACTTTCAAAATGCAGCAGGCAAGTTTACAAAACCTAATTTTCCTTGTTTTTTTTGTACGTGTGTGACATCCTGCAATAGTCACATGTTGTTCTTAAGAAGTCTTCATCGTCCATCAGTAAATCCTGCTCAGTAGTAAAAACTATTCCAAAGCCTTGGCTCCTGAAGTTACCCCCCCTGTGAACACTAGGGGTGCACAAGGCTCTGTGTTTTTGTGCAATAAAACTCCCTGCATTTATAAGTCATGCCATACAAATCCATTTAAAAAAAAATATTAAAAAATGATGAGGACACAGAGAGAGAGAGAGCAAAGTGTGGGGTTTAAGTGAGAGAAAGAGAGAGAGAGAAAAAGAGGGGGGGTGATGCTTTGCTTGTCAGCACTGGTTTGGTTGTAGTGTAAAATCAACGGTCCCGACTGAGGAATGCACGCAGGACTGGGTTCATTGCATCTTCTGCACTGAAGTCCATCTGTTAGCAGAAAGATGACGTTCACAGACAAAACCGTGAATCTCTTCAGACTCTGAACAGAGAAACAGCTTGAGAATACTTTAAAGTCGAGGTAGCTGGGAAAAAAAGGGCAACCAAACAAAGTCATTTTTTTATATAAGTGGAGGAGGAGACCCTTTAAAAAAGGTTCAACAGCGCCAGGGGTGTTCATAGGATTTTGATGGG